>NW_008334203.1:548463-630111 GCF_000622305.1 Nannospalax galili | reverse complement strand
GTGTGTGTGTGTATTGCCTGCATGTAGGTAAGTGCACCTGTGTCGTACAGTACTCACGGAGGACAGAAGAGGCTGTTGGATCCCCTGGAACTGGAGTTACAGACAGTTGTTAGCTGCCATGTGGGTGCTGGGATTTGAACCAGGGTCTTCTGCAAAAATAGCCAGTGTTCTTAACCCCTGAACCATCTCTCCAGCCCCAATGGTTGATCTTGACTGTTAATGTGACTGGATTGAGAGACACTTAGGTTAGTAAAGCATACTTTTGGATGTGTCTGTGGAGACATTTCCAGAGAGGGTTAAGAACAACAGACACACCTTGAATGTGGGTGTCAGGAGCTCCACATGGATTACAGGAGATAAAAGGAAACACCCCAGCACAGGTCTCTCTCCCTACTTTCTGGCTGCCATGAAATAAGCAACTCTGCTCTGTCACTTCCTTCCCACCACTATGTTCAGTCTCATCATGGGCCTAGAAACAATGCAGCCAGCTCACCGTGGACTGGATCTTCTGACACCATGAGCCAAAACAAATCTTTCCTTCCTTTCTCCTGTTTCTTAGGCGTTTTGTCACAGCAACAGCACCCCTAGCTAGCAAGGCAGCAGCAGAGCATTCATGCAAAACCATGCAGTCTTGTTCTAGAATGGGTGTTCCTAACCACTGAGCAGTACTGCCTTCGACTGGCTCACTTCTAGTCCTCTCAGTCAAGTCCAATTCAAAGCCAGTCTGTTCAATATTTCTGAAAAGTTGCATTCTAGATTCTCTTGACAAATTAAAATGTCTGTCTGGGCCTATTTGTTGCATGGCACAGAGGGGAGGAAGGAAGGAGAGGCTGCAGGCAGGTCACAGACTCATCTCTTCCTCTGGGATAGAAGTCTGGTTCTTGGGCCCCAGGTTATGCTGTTTTGCAGATGAAGATACTGAACCTCAGAGAAGTTAGGGAATTTGGCCAAGGCCCCACATCTAGTGAAAAGCAGAAGCTGCGTTTGAACTTGTCAGGATCCTGGGGAAAGGACCAGCCATGCTCCTGTTAAATGCAACACAAGATGTCCCTGGATTTAAAGACATCAATAGCAAAAGCCCAGGAATGTGTGGTATGAGAACCTTGGACTGATACCAGTGAAGTGATGCTTATCCCCAGGGCCCCACTGAAGTGGGAGGAATCTAAGCAGGACCCAGAAGTACAAGACTGAGTAGGGCAGGTACTTTGAGGAGGAATAGCCATGTGTCAGGAAGAAGCAGGGAAAATCTCACAGGAAGAGAGCCAGGGAAAAAAACATCCCAACTTCATTCTTTTCTTTCTCTACCATTTCTTATGAGAGAGAGAGAGAGAGAGAGAGAGAGAGAGAGAGAGAGAGAGGAAGGAGGAGGAAGAAGAGGGGGAGGAGGAAGAGGAGAAGGAGGAGGAGGAGAAGAGGGAGGAGGAAGAGGAGAAGGAGGAGGAGGAGAAGAGGGAGGAGGAAGAGGAGAAGGAGGAGGAGGAGAAGAGGGAGGAGGAAGAGGAGAAGGAGGAGGAGGAGAAGAGGGAGGAGGAAGAGGAGAAGGAGGAGGAGGAGAAGAGGGAGGAGGAAGAGGAGAAGGAGGAGGAGGAGAAGAGGGAGGAGGAAGAGGAGAAGGAGGAGGAGGAGAAGAGGGAGGAGGAAGAGGAGAAGGAGGAGGAGGAGAAGAGGGAGGAGGAAGAGGAGAAGGAGGAGGAGGAGAAGAGGGAGGAGGAAGAGGAGAAGGAGGAGGAGGAGAAGAGGGAGGAGGAAGAGGAGAAGGAGGAGGAGGAGAAGAGGGAGGAGGAAGAGGAGAAGGAGGAGGAGGAGAAGAGGGAGGAGGAAGAGGAGAAGGAGGAGGAGGAGAAGAGGGAGGAGGAAGAGGAGAAGGAGGAGGAGGAGAAGAGGGAGGAGGAAGAGGAGAAGGAGGAGGAGGAGAAGAGGGAGGAGGAAGAGGAGAAGGAGGAGGAGGAGAAGAGGGAGGAGGAAGAGGAGAAGGAGGAGGAGGAGAAGAGGGAGGAGGAAGAGGAGAAGGAGGAGGAGGAGAAGAGGGAGGAGGAAGAGGAGAAGGAGGAGGAGGAGAAGAGGGAGGAGGAAGAGGAGAAGGAGGAGGAGGAGAAGAGGGAGGAGGAAGAGGAGAAGGAGGAGGAGGAGAAGAGGGAGGAGGAAGAGGAGAAGGAGGAGGAGGAGAAGAGGGAGGAGGAGGGGGAGGGGGAGGAGGAGATGATAGCCGAGCAAGAGGGGTGAAAAGAGGAAAATATACCAGTGAGGACCAGAGCACAGTGGAACATGAGGCTCTGTTAAGCCAGTTAGATTGAAGTCAGAACTTCACAGAAAAGGGGTTTACTCTGCTCTCCAAAGTCTGTCTTGAGGCAAACATGAAAAACCAATTGTTTTCCATCTTTAAAACCAAAACCAGCATTTTATTTCTGGGCCATCTGGAAATGTGTTTGGTGTCTCCCTGGAGATCTTGGGGCTCTTTATAGAGCTCTAAAGACCCCACACCAGAACTGAGGGTGTGCAGCGTTTTGCCTGGTACCATATAACTGCCATCCCAACATCCCTGAGGTACATTTGATTAGGTTCCACCAGTTAGGTGCCACCAGTTAACGCCATGTGGCTACACACCCAAGATGCTCTTGGCTTCAAGGTTGGATCCAAGAATCCCACCCTAGGAATCAGAGGAATCTTAACTAAACTACACAGTCACAGGACTACACACCTGGTATTTACCCAAAGAATCCCAGGCTTCAACCCCACCCCCACCAGCTCTGCTCTCTGCCCTACACAGGAGGCATACTGATATAACCTACACCAGCAGTGCTTTCCTCTGGGAGGGAAGAGGGGAAGGCCATGGTATGGACTCCCAGGACTCTCCTTGCAGGGGAGTGGCAAGCTAGCTATGGCCTGAATGGAGTCCCCCAGAAACTGTTATTGGTGCTCCTTAGGCCTTTGCACTGCAAACTGCTTTGCTGTTGGTCTCTAGGGTCCAAAATCCTACTAGGATTTCCCTTGAACCTGTGGATGGCATTTTGTCATAGCAGCTCAAAGATACTAACACACCTTCCTTAAATAAAATGGAGAGACAGCTAAGCCTCCATTCTTCCCCAACCCTACTGTGACACTATAGAGACCAGCTGGGTGTGAGAGTCACAGGCATGGCTCTGTGTCTGCGATAAGAACTGCCTACAAAGCTTGCTAGGAAGCAAAGGGTGAGCAGAACAGCTCAGAGCTTTGCTGCCCATTCTATTTTGGAGATCATAACTCTGAAGTTAAAGCCTCATGATGACAGTTTTTATTCACAAGATTCCCTCCCTGCCCTGGCCCATTCCTGTGTCCTCCACTCCATTTGGCACAATAATCATCCTTCAAAGAATTTTTTTCCTCCCTTTCTGGGCTCTTCAAAAATCTTTTCATATATCTCTGGTAGTATTCTAGAATTCACAAAGGGACACCCGTCTCAGGGCATCGAACATTTGAAAATATGAGCTGGGTATGGTGGCACAAGTCTGCAATCCCAGCACTGGGGAGGTTGAGGCAGGAGGAGCTTGTGTTCAAAATGAGCCTGAGCTATAGAACACACAAAAATTAAGTATATATATAAATACATATATATATATATATATATATATACATACATACCCTTAACCCACAGAAGGGTCCCTGATAATGTATGTATTCCAAGATAAGATGTGGACCAGCTGGAAAAAGAAGGGCACACCACGAGTGCCTTCCCCTAAGAGACTGTTTAAATACAACAGACTACTGTGAAGTAAGAATACCTCATGGTGTGGAAAGATAACGTCTTTGTTAAAACTAAGTTTGATGGTGCACACCTGTAATCCCAGTACGTGAAGTCTGAAGTAAGAGGGAGTTCAGTAAGTTCAAGGCCATTCTGACCTATATAGAAAACGCTATGTTAAAAATGTCAGGGGAAGAAGGAAGGGAAAGGGGAGGAGAAGGAGGGAGAGGAGGGGGAGGGGTGAGGCTATACCATGGACGTCGGCAGAGGAGGACCTGCCTCCTCAGATCTTGCCACACAGAAGCTCCTACAAACCCTCTTGAGCCCTGTTTACCTGGGCAAAGTTGATGCTGAAGTTACAGGGAACACGTGTGACAGCACAGGTTTGTAACAGCAGTGCCAGGGGGGTGAAAGAAGGAGTGTGAGCGTGAGGGTGAGGCCAGCCTGGGCTATGAGGGAGTCCCAAGCCAGCCTGGATGACACCCTGTCTCAAAGCAAAAGAGGAGGAGGAAAAGGGGAGGGGGAGGAGGAAGAGGAGGAGGAGAAGGAACAGAGGGAGAGGGAGGAGGAGAAGGGGGAGGAGGAAGAGGGAGAGGGGGGAGGAAGAGGGAGAGGGAGGAGGAGGAGGGGGAGGAGGAAGAGGGAGAGGAAGAAGAAGGGGAGAGGGAGGAGAAGGAAGGGGGAGAGGGAGGAGGAGGGGGAGAAGAAATGAAAGAAGGAAGGGTAGACGGGAGGAAAGGAAATAGGAAGAAAGAAATAAAGGAAGCAGGAAGGAAAGAAAAAAAGAAATAAGTTAGGAAGAAGAAAATAAGAAAGGGAGGAAGGCAGGCAAGCATCGTTAAGCTTTTATGCCAGGTTAAATTGTGAGGTACAGGCATGTACTTCAAGAAGACTGCAGTACAATCAGAACTCATATCAACTGACAGTTGTGGAGGAGAAAGCCTCCTCTTCCTCCCCTCCACCTCTGCTCATAGTTAAGAAGAGCTAACCAGGGTCTGGAACTGGGCTTTCAGTTTTCTTATCAGTGGACACAATTCACGCTCCAGTCATCCGAGACATGTGGGAATCTATCTCTTACTCCTTAGCTATTATTCCCCATTATGCCCTTGACACTCTGCTAATCACAAAAGGATAACTGTGAGTCAAGTATTCTGTGGTCCAGAATGGGGGCCAGGAAGCTACTGCCCAGAGGCTAAATCCAGCCTGCTTCTGTTTTTGTCAACCAAGTTTTATTGACACTCAGTGTGGCCCTTCCTTGAGGTATTATCTCTGACCTGTTTTCCCACTACAGGGCAGAGGTGAGCCAGCAGTTACATCAGAGACTGTATGGCCTGAAGAGCCAAGAATATTTATTCCAGAAGACACTATTTCATGGCAGTCCTTCCAAACCTTGGCTTTTACAGTCTTTCTGTCCCCTCTTCATTGATGTTTACTAAGCCTTGGGGGAGGACCGTGATGTATAGATGTCCTGGCTAAGGCTACACTCACACCCAGCAGCTGTAGTTGCCTGCACAAGACCTGGGTAAGATCAAGCCAGTCATCATGCCAGCATGGACAGAGAGTCACTGACAGTTGATACTTGTGGGGTGCATGGGTGAGAGTCAGCTTTTCAGGGGTTGTCCATGCTCCAGTTGATGGCCCCACGTGCATGAACACATGGCAACACTAACTGGACTCAGGGGTTTGGTGGCTCACGCCTTTAATCCCAGCATTCTGGAGGCAGAGGCAGGCGGATCTCTGGGAGTTCGAGGCCAGTCTGGTCTCCATAGCAAATCCAGGCCAGCTGGGGCTACAGGTCTCAAAAAGACCAAAAAGAAAAAAAAGAAAAAGACATGAAGTTGGGAGGGGGATGTAGGAGGGGGGTTCTGGGAGGAGTTGGATGGGTGGGAGTGGGTGGTGGATATGCTCAAAATACATTGCATGCATGTATGAAATTCTCAAAGAATAAAAGTTTTTAAAGATATTTACTCTGAATTTTTTCAGGAAAGGTTTGCCAAACCCTAGAGTGAGACTGTCCATCTGATCATTATCAGTACCTCATCCCCAGACCATGAACCCAAAGCTTGCAAGTTGCTTCCACTGGAGTGACACATCCATTACAGCCAGAGAAGCCATGAAGCACAGGGTCAGAGGGGCCCTGTAACTCTGTTCCTATTATGTATTACTGAACCACTGAGCCGATCTTTGAGTTAGGGAAGGATTCCTCCTGCATGCAGTACTTGGAAAAGTTTTCCCATAATCTCCAACATCCCCAGGAGCAAAGTGCTTTGATGGAGGCTATCCAAACACCCACCCTCTCCCTCAGCAGGGCCTGCTTCCAAAGGAAAAATGAGGCCTGGGAAGATGGCTCAGTCTGTAAAGAGCTTTCCATGCAAACATGAAGACCTGAGTTCAGTTTTCAGAATCCACATAAGAGGTAGGGCACAATGACACACATCTACCATCCCAGTGTCAGGAAGGTAGAAACAGAAGGATCCCTGGGGCTCACTGGGCCACCAGTCTAGCTCACTTGGTGAGCTCCAGGTTCGGTGAGAGAACCTGTCTCGAAAAATAAAGTGGGGGAAAAAAATCAATGAATAAATAGGGACTGGAGAGATGGCTCGTGGATAAAGTGCTTGCCTGAGGACCTCAGTTCAAGCTCTAAGAAGTCATGTAAACCCAGGTACAATAGTACATGTCTGTAATCCCAGTGGTCCTATGGCAAGAGAGGGAGACAGACAGGAGAATCCCTGGAGGCTGGCAGACCAGCTAGCTGGGTGTGTGCAGCAGCAAACAACAGAGATCCTGTCTCAAGCAAGATGGAAGGGGAGGCTCACCACCTGAGGCTGTCCTCTGACGTCTACATAATCACCATGGCACAAGCATGCCCACATTCAAACACATGAATGTGCACATACACACACGTATGTATATATATCATACATACACAATCACATTATATACACACATGAATGTAAAAAAGGAAAGAAGGAAGAAGGGAGGGAGGGAAGGGAATGCAGAAGGGAGGAGAGGGAGGGAGGGAGAGAGAGAGAGCACAATTGAGGAAAATACCTGATGCCAACATCTGGCCTCCACACACATGTACACATGCATACAAACACACACATATGAAAAAAAAGTATGGATATGCATCCTCTTCCAAGGTTACCTGCCCTATATTAATTACAGGCATAGCATTTAACTTAAATGAATTGTTTGGCCATAGGAGCAGCAATATTCACGTTATCAGTTTCATGGCAACTGCTCAGGAAAACGTAGAGTTCCATCATCCCACCCAAAACACAAAGGTCAAATGATATTAATTAATGCAGCACCACGACTGACTGCAGCTAAATGGGTGTTCTTGATTATGGCTCCTTGAATGAGAGCTAATGCCTCATTAATCTTGAGCATACCAGCCCAAGAGTATCTGAGAAGTCAAACAGAATAATGACCGGCGTTAAGTGCATGCAGCCTTGTCTGTGCTCGGTTGGTGAATCCCATCACCATGGCTGTGTGCTCACTACCTCCTTCCCCAGGTGGATTGCCTGAGAGCTTTGTAAAGATTCAGCTCAGAACATCTCCATTTCTCTCTTTCTCCAATCTCGCACATACACAACATCTTTAAATAGGCAGGCAGAGAGGCACTTTCCCTCTTGTGGGTTCCACATACATGCTACAGAAAGGATAATGGATGGGTTGATATGGCTCAGAGCCCAGGGAGCATCGCTCGAGAGGTCCCCATGCCCACACACCTCCACTTATTCATGGGTAAGTGGATGGAAGACAGAAAGTCACTGGCTCGACCTTGCGGTCACAGCTTGATCTCTATCCATTTCAGTTTAGACAGATTAGTTCTTGTGGGTCTGAAAGGGCCACAGGGTGAGAAAGGAACAACAGACCTAAGCCCAGAGTTACTGGCCTGGTCCTGCTGTGTCCTCTCACTGACTCAGCTGGCAGATGTGGGTCTTGTAAATCTTAACAGAGTCTGCTATCAGAGATTTTAGTTTCTCCTTAGATTCCTACAAAGGCAACTATGAAAACCTCAACCCAGAGCTGGGGAATGGATCCATCTGTAAAGTGTTTGCTGTGCAAGTGCAAGGACCAGTGTTCAATCTCCAGAAGTCAGAGGTGGTGGCACAAGCCAACAATCTCCTCACTGGGGAGCCAGAGACAGTTGAAGCCTTGCTGGGGCTCACTGACCAGCTAGCCTAACCTAATCAGTGAGTTCCAAGTTGGTGAGAAAGCTGTCTCAAAAAACCAAGGTGGATTACACTTGAGGAAGACACCCAAAGTCAAGCTGTGGCATCTGCATGTACACATACACCAGCACACACACACCTACATGTGCATGTACACATATACAACAGGTGTAACACACCCAGGAAAACAGATCTCAACACATCCATAAAACAGAGAGAGAGAGACAGAGAGACAGAGAGAGATTTAGTGAGCCATAATTGTAGGAAGATCATCCAGAAGGACTGAAGTCAGGGACCTCTTGAAAGAACTCAGCTTTACACATAGTGTTATGCTATTTAGCCATGGTGAAGAAGGCTCTAAGCTCGCAGGCTCGGGGCAACGAACAGGTGAGATCTGAGAGTTAGAGAAGTAGCTCCTGTTGAAGAGTGTTTCTAGGAATGGTGCCTTTCCATACAGCCCCACACACAGCAATCCACCCCACAAACTTTGCACTTCCCACAAGCAGAGTCCTAAAGACCCCAGGACTTGTTATTTGAAGTATGTTTGATTGTAACACACAGGAGATGTTTCCTTCAGTGTGCAGTGCATGCTGTGGAATAGTCAATTATCATCCAAGGATGACAGATCCCTTTCTTATGGACAGAGGAGCTCTCACTGTATGACAATACATGGACACTCCCCATGGAAGATGCAGCAACCCCAGCCAGCCTGCTGTGGGTTGTGGTGAGGGTACAGTGGGGCAAGCAGGGGTGGAATTGATCCCTCTTTTCTCCTAAAGGCTTCAGTGTATGTTTTAGCCACTGCCTAGGTGACTCTGCATGGAATCACGGTTAACACAAGTCTCAGGACCCAGAAGCAACACAAGTGAGTGAGATCACTTCCCACCCCCAGAGCAATCAAAGTTCAGCACTGGATCCAAGATCAGAGATCAGAAGGGTGGAGAGTAGGAGAGAAATCTTCCCAAGTTGGATGACTGAAGTCAGAACAAGATCCCACTCTGCCAGAGCCCACCAAGTCATGAACTACAAACCTCAGACATGCTATTCAGGCTCTCTCCTCAGACCCTATCCCTCACCACAGCTGGTCTCTGAGAAAATCAGTTACAATCAGGCCCATTTCCTGTGACATACTGTATCCAGCATCCTGAAGCATGTCTTCACACCAAGTTCTTAATAACCTTGTATACCAGGAGACCTTCGAGCTAAACCTCCCTTCCAAGTCAAAGAAAAGCAAAGTGTCACAGCTACTTTGAAGACTGAGACAGAAGAAAGGCTGGAGATGTAGTTCCATGGTAAAATGGTTGCTTAGCTTGCATGAGGCCCTGGGTTCAATCTCTAGAGGAAGGAAGGAAGGAAGGAAGGAAGGAAGGAAGGAAGGAAGGAAGGAAGGAAGGAAGGAAGGAAGGAAGGAAGGAAGGAAGGAAGGAAGGAAGGAAGGAAGGAAGGAAGGAAGGAAGGAAGGAAGGAAGGAAGGAAGGAAGGAAGGAAGGAAGGAAGGAAGGAAGGAAGGAAGGAAGGAAGGAAGGAAGGAAGGAAGGAAGGAAGGAAGGAAGGAAGGAAGGAAGGAAGGAAGGAAGGAAGGAAGGAAGGAAGGAAGGAAGGAAGGAAGGAAGGAAGGAAGGAAGGAAGGAAGGAAGGAAGGAAGGAAGGAAGGAAGGAAGGAAGGAGACTGAAACACAGAGAGGATAAGTAACTCACCCAACATCACACAGCTGGCACAAGGTAGAGGTAAGATTTCAAGCCCAATCAGCTTGAGCCATGTCCCTATACTGCACTACACTCTGTGCTCACCAAAGAGCTACAGTCCACATTCCTGGAGTCTCTGTAAACTCTGAGTGTGTATCTAGTTGAAAGAAGGCTGTCTTGAAGAAAGGCAGAGTGGGGAGATCTCTCTGAGAGATTTGAGAGGAGCACCTTGTCTGGCCCTGGCAGTACACAGACTTTGACCTCAGGCTCCTCCTGGCATTTGGTCCCAGGTCAGCTTTATCTGAGCTCCCAAGAACATTAAACTGCCTCTGGTCAAAGCGACACTGCCCTCACACTCACCCTCCATGGAGGGATGAGGGTAAACAGACACAGCACAAAACCGTGTCCCACTCTGAGAGCACCTGCCTCACAAAAGTAAATAAAATTATATTAAAGACAGGGATATTAGAGGCTCCGGTAACGTAATCATAAAGTAATCACCTTGAATTAGGATAATGGCCATGTCCAAGTCTTTATTGCATTTATTTTGAATATCGTATTCTTTCAACTCTCATTATTTTAATTATGTTCAATTACAGACATTTGCATATGCTTTCTCACGGATATTAGTGAGGGGGAAAAGACTTCCCAGAGTTAAGTGATGAGCAGATATCCCATATTAAATCACACATGTGCCTCTGGAAAACCAGATTTAGTTGCAGCCCAAGAGAGGTCCCGAGACAGGCACCAATTTGAAGCCAAGGGATTTTCTGCGATGATGTGGGGAGCAGGAATGTTGAGCTGGTCACCAGACGCTGAACTGGAGGTAGGAGAGGGAGAGGTGAAATGTATGGAGGAAGATGGACAGATGTGGGGCTTCCTTCTTCCTACCCAGGAGGAAGAGGTGCTGGTGGCTTGTATTCAGCTTTGGGGGGTAGGGAACCAAGGGAAAGCCTGAGAATGCTGAGCAGTCAGACCCTGATGTACAGCTGTTTCTTCTAGATTACAACATTCCCTCCTGGGGGGAAGAAAGAGGCTCACCAGGCTCATGAGACTTACTAGAAACTCACAAGACTCCTGAAGCCCCTCCCAGAGGACATGCAAGCAGTAAACAATCTCTGTAGAAGAGGGGACTCTCCAGTGAAGCTGCCTGCAAAATGGACAGGGGAGCTCAAGGGCTGTAGGTTTGTGAGCCATTACAGATACTGGTCTGGGCGTGTCTATGATACTTCTGTTTTGAAGTCACCCATATTCCCTAGACTAACTCCAATAACCAACCGTTGGACTCATGGGTCAGCAAGCTAGATTTGCAAAGAATTGGACCACAGAGCCCCCCTCTTACTGCACAGTTCCCTCCCACTGCACAGTCCCCCCATTTCACAGTCCCCTCCCATTGACCAGTGTCCCCACTACACAGTCTTCTCTCCAGTCAAAGGTCTGTGGTTTGAGGCTGGGGAGATAGTTCAGTTGGTAAAGTGTTTGCCTAGCAAATACGAGAGCCTGAGTTTGATTCCTTAGAACTCAAGTAAAATAAGCGGGACCTGTTGATGCATGTTCTGTTCCTAGCCCTGGGGAGGCACAGACGGCTGGATCCCTGGAGCTCCCTATCCAGCCTGACCAAACTGGAGAGATCTAAGCCAGTGAGAGACCCTGTCTCAAAAATAAAACAAGATGGACAGCACCTGAGGAACAATAGCAGAGGCTGACCTTTGGCCTCCATATACAGACAGACAGACACACGCAGACACACACAGACACACACACACACAGACACACACAACTGTGATGAGACACCCAGGATCCCAGTTCTTCCTCCTCCTCTCCACACACCCCTCAGGAGACCAATAAAGCACAATTCAGTGACAAAACTCGATTTTCCCCTGGAGGAGCTGCCTTGTAAGTAGATGTGCTGAGCTGTCAGGAGCATTTCTTCTCCCCACCTACTAAGCTTTTAAAAGGACTGAAGTGCCACCCTCCCTAATTACCCAATTCAGCAGTGCACACAATGGATCTGCCACTTTCTGGGGATTTCTGACATCCTTAATTCCCTGGGGCTGCTGGGCTCTGACAGAAGGCATCTGGGGTAATGGAGGTGGGGCCAGGAGAGCACAGAGGTGACTGGAGAGCTAGCCAGGGATGCAGGAGATGCTTTGCTCTCTGAATGCAGAACTGTGTGCACTGGGGCTGGAAGGGCTTCTCAAGCTGGGCTGTGTGACCCTGTCTGACCTCACAGAGGAGGAGACTGATGTGGAGCTCTTGTGCACTGGATCTGGTTCTGGGGTGAGGGGTAGAAGGCAAGATGAAACCCAGGGATGTGTCATGAGAACCAGGTGCTCATTGTAAGGACTCTGGCTTTATGCTCCAGGAAATAGAAACTGATGGATTTAGGGCAGAACTCTGATGTGACCTGGGATTTCTGCAGCCTCCATCACTAGTGCTCAGACACTGTGCCCACCAGCAAACCCCTTCAGGTCAGCTGTTCCCACTCGTACCCCCACCAGCCCCTGGATCTGGACAGGACTTCATTATTGAGGGCAAAGCTGGCATGAATGTTGGAGCAGGTATAGCCCCCTCCCCTTCCCCTAGAGGCCACTACAGCTTTCAGTTGTGACAACACAAAATATACCCCACGCATGTGGTCAGATGGCCCTCCCAGGGCCTCTACCTGAGAACCAGGTGCCCATCAGTACATGAATAGGTTATGCATGTGTGACAATATACACAATAGAATTTTATTCAGTCATTAAGAAAAATGAGATTATGAAATTTGCAGGAAAATGGATGGAACTAGAAAATATTATACTGAGGTAATGCAGGTTCAGAAAGAAAAATACCATGTCCTCTCTCTCTCATATGTGGATCTTAGCTTCGAGTTTTTATATATCAGTATTTATGCATGATGAGTGTGGACAGAGGTGAGGAAACTAGGAAGTAGAAAGGGACCCATGAGTGAGAACAGAGGATTTGAGCAGGCGACGTGGGGAGGGAATCAGAAATGTGTGATATGGAAGCGTAAGGGGGAACCTTGCGGGCAGGAGGGAGGCAGAGAGATGGAGGACAGAAGCAGGGGGGAGGAAGATCAGTCAAAACTAAGTATGCATGAAAATGTCATAAGAAAACATGTTACTGTGTATGCTAATTTAAAAAACAGCAGGGCTGGAGAGACGGCTCAGTGGGTAAAGCACTTGCTGCTGTCCAAGCATGAGGACATGCGTTCCCACAGAAAACAGGATGCAGTAGCACAGGCATCTATAATCCCAGCACTCTCCCACAAGTCAGGAAGTGGAGATGGGGAAATCTCCTGAAGCTCACGGGCCAGCTAGACTGGCATAAGCATTGAACAAAAGACCCTGCAACAAACAAGGTAGAAGGTGAGGATCAGCCCCAGAAGTTGTCCTCTAATAGCCACGTGTGCGCTATGACACACACATACCTGCACTCACATATGTGAATGCACACACACATACATATATACATCATATATACAAACACACAAGATAAAAAATAAATTTTAAAAAATAGTATCACATGACTTTTGGAGGTGGGGATCTGCTGACCCAATGGTATTTACCCTTATTGAACATCAGCACAGTCCAGGTTGGTTTCTTTATAGATACAGATTCCAGGGCCTGATCCCAGACTTTCAGATCCAGAGTCTCTGAGGGGTGAGGCTGAGTCTGACCTATGTAGATGACAGCTCTCCAGTGACATTGCCTGGTCTTTTCTCCCGTCCCTGGCACCACTCTTACCCCGAGTGCTGTTTCTGCACAGGCTGAGCCCTATGTTAACTCTGTCATCTTATGCTTCCTGAAGCCAGCCTGCTTCTTTCACTAAAACACTCATTCTCAAATGCCAGGGAGGCAGCTCAGTGGGTAAAACACTTGCCATGCAAAGCACAAGGACCAGAGTTTGATTCCCCAAAAAACATCTAAAAGCTGGGGACAGTGGTATCTGGAATCCCAGTGCTCTGAAGACAAGATGGGAGGCTGAGACAGGGGGATCCCAGGAAGCCTGAGGGCCAGTGAGCCTGCATACACAGCAGTGGGTAACAAGGAGACAGATGCTGCCTCAAACAAGGTGGAAGGTGAGGACTGGGATCTGAAGTCCTTGGCGGAGGGGCAAAGTGGTTCTCTGATCTCCGTTTCCACAGCTCTTTTCAGACGTCCCTCTGACTTCTGAAAAGCAACATCCATGGCTTGTGGAGGTACATAGAAGAAGGCTGTCAAAGCAGGATTAGTGGTAAAATGCTCCCTTGCAGGAAACAGGGTGTCACCTGCAGAAGAAGCTACAGCTTGAGGTCTGCCCACACTGGTGCTAAGAGGGGACATTAGCAAGTATGCAAGAGGTGCTAAATGCACCAGCTCCAGCTTCTAATTGCTCTTCCCTCCTCCAGGCCACTGGGAACTGAGAGGGAAGGCAGCTTAGTCATTATATTATTTAATGTCAGGGCTGTGCCCCATCAAACATTTTTACAAATGGTTCTTCATTCATCTTGCAAACCGGCTACTCTAGAAAACATCAGGCTCCAGTTCTCCCTACCTAAGCTCTGAGGATGCAGGCCATCCATTGCTCATGGCCCCATGAGTTGCTGATAGAGCTGTGAGCACCTATGGAGGTTCCCTGTATGCCAGTCAGGACCAGGCTGAGAACCTGGCTTCCCACAAGAAGGCCTGCAAAGGCTGTCAGCATCCTCCTCTGATTTCCCTCCAGCCAGATCCATCTGACTGGGAGAGATCATCACCCACCCCCTCTCTCAGCAAGCTGTGGCCTGGTGAATAGATCTTGGGGGAAAGGAAGACATCTGTCTGGAGTGTGCAGTCACTTACCTGGGGAGAGGCATGACATGGTAGGAGATAGGAATGCAGACTACCACTTGACCTCTATGTTCCAGCTAAATAAACAGATTATTTAAAATGGCTGAGGTCACAGTTTCCTGCCTCACTGAGAGGAATGGCTGTGGGAAGAAAGAAGCAAGAGTTCCCAGAGAGGTCTGTGGGTGGGGCTGCCTGGGGCCTTCTAAGATCAAAGTCTCAGTGCCATAGCCTCACAGCAAGTGTGTAAGCTCTAGTGTCAGACGGGTAGTTTGAACCCTAACTCCACCACTCACCACCCCCCGTGTGTTGCCAGGGGGCAGAAGTTGACCAGCCTATACCTCATCTTCCTTTCATGATTTTTTTATGTGTATGAGTATATTGCCTGCATGCATGTTGTGCAATGTGCATGGAGGTCAGAAGAAGATATTGGATCCCCTGGAACTAGAGTTACGATTGTGGGTGCTGGGAACTGAACTCAGGTCCTCTGCATGAGCAGCCAGTGGTCTTAACCACTGAGCCACCTCAGGCCCCAACCCTTTCATGAAATTTTACTGAAAGAAAGTGGGAGTTTCAAGGGTTGGTACATATACAGCATCTTCATATAGTCAATGCTCAGTTAATTAGCAGTTATTGTGTCTGTCTCTCAAGAGGAAGAAGCAGGGAAGAAATGTTTCCCCTCTTGGATAAAAAGAAGAAGAAAACCAAATTCATTTCTACTGATGCCTATAGTTGGCAAGAGGGTTGCATTCAGGTCTGAAGTGACATTCATTCTCAGAGAGATATGTTTCATAATCTTTGAGAAATGAGGCATCAGAAGAGCCTCAGAGGCAGAACTGTGCTGGTGTTTACTGTCATGTGAAGAGGGAGCAGGGACAGACTCAGCTTCCCACAGGAAGCTAACAGAGTTTTCACTGGAAGCTTTCACTGCCAATCATTCCTGTCCATCCCTTTTATAATAAATTTTTACTCCAGGGCCAGTAAGATAGCTTAGCAGGTAGAGGTGCTTTCTGCAAAGCTTCACTACCTGAGCTCAGTCCCTGGAACTCACATGGTGGAAGGAGAGAATCGGCTGCTTTGAGTTGTTTGCTGACCTCCACACCTGTGCTGCTGCTGCTGCATGTGCACAGACACACACAAACCCCACAAAGTGTAAGAAAATAAATAAACTCATATTTATGGTAAAACTATCTTAGACAGTTTCTTTAAAATGCTGAAAAAATAGACTGTGAGGGTGGATCAGTGGGTAAAACGCTTGCCATACAAGCATGGGACTGAAGTTTAATCCCCAGAACCCACATAAAGAAAAAAAAAAGCTGACTGTGGGGCTGGGCATGGTGGTACGTACATATACAGCATCTTCATATTGTCAATGCTCAGTTAATTAGCAGTTATTGTGTCTGTCTCTCAAGAGGAAGAAGCAGGGAAGAAATGTTTCCCCTCTTGGATAAAAAGAAGAAGAAAACCAAATTCATTTCTACTGATGCCTATAGTTGGCAAGAGGGTTGCATTCAGGTCTGAAGTGACATTCATTCTCAGAGAGATATGTTTCATAATCTTTGAGAAATGAGGCATCAGAAGAGCCTCAGAGGCAGAACTGTGCTGGTGTTTACTGTCATGTGAAGAGGGAGCAGGGACAGACTCAGCTTCCCACAGGAAGCTAACAGAGTTTTCACTGGAAGCTTTCACTGCCAATCATTCCTGTCCATCCCTTTTATAATAAATTTTTACTCCAGGGCCAGTAAGATAGCTTAGCAGGTAGAGGTGCTTTCTGCAAAGCTTCACTACCTGAGCTCAGTCCCTGGAACTCACATGGTGGAAGGAGAGAATCGGCTGCTTTGAGTTGTTTGCTGACCTCCACACCTGTGCTGCTGCTGCTGCATGTGCACAGACACACACAAACCCCACAAAGTGTAAGAAAATAAATAAACTCATATTTATGGTAAAACTATCTTAGACAGTTTCTTTAAAATGCTGAAAAAATAGACTGTGAGGGTGGATCAGTGGGTAAAACGCTTGCCATACAAGCATGGGACTGAAGTTTAATCCCCAGAACCCACATAAAGAAAAAAAAAAAGCTGACTGTGGGGCTGGGCATGGTGGTACATGCCTTTAATCTCAGCACTTGGAAGACAGAAGAAGGCAGATCTCTGTGAGCACAAGGTCAACCATGTCTACATAGCGAGTTCTAGGTCGGTGAGCTACATAGTGAGACCCTGTCACAAAATAAGGAAGGAAAAGAAAAAATAATAAGAAAAAGTAAATAATAATAACTTAAAAGGCTGATCATGCTGGGCATGGTGGCACACGCCTTTAAGCCCAGCATTTGGGAGGCAGAGGCAGGCAGATCTCTGCGAGTTCAAGGCCAGCCTGATCTACATAGTGAATTCTGGGACAGCTGGGACTACAGGGAGACCCTGTCTCAAAAAGACCAAAAAAAAAAAAAAAAAAAAAAAAAAAAAAAAGCCTGATCCTGAAGGCATGTGCTCATAAATCCTAGGACTGTTATCTCTGGGGCTCACTGGCCAGCCAGCCTAGCCTACTTGACAAGCTTCAGGTCCCTGTGAGAGACTAGGTGGGTAGCTTCTGAACAAGGTTGACCTCTGACCTCCACACTCACAGTCATGTGCACACACACACACACACACATATACACACACACATACACATGCGCACACACACATACACACACATGCATACACATACGCACACATACACACACATACACACGCACACATACACACACACACACTCATATATACACACACACATACTTACACACACACACACACACTGCCCAAATGGGCTGGTATAGCTCAGTTGGCAGAGAGCTGGCTTAGCTTGCAGAAAGCCCTGGGTTCCAGCCCTAGCACCAAACTGTGGAAGGAGCCTACAGTTAGTGATATTCTTAGTAACTTATTAACTTAGCCATCAAGCAGATTGTGTAGAAAGAGAAATATAGCATTGAGTGAAGAAAGCTGCCAAGCACCTCTCAGCCATGTGCTCAAACCCAACCCTGTGATGAGCAGCCTGGGTGTGAACCCCATGCTCTCTGCAGGGACATGGGCCTCTCACTAATTTTCCAAAGACCCTCAAGGTCCAGGCTAATCACAAGAAAAGCATCCAAGTCAGACTGGAGAAGGCTAACCAGGACATACGACTTGTACTCCTCAAAGCTGTCAATGTGATCACAAAAAGTAAACAAGGAGACTGTGGCTGTCACAGACCAAAGAGGACTATGGAGAGGCTGGCAGGAAAATGCAGTGTGAGTTCAGGATGGGTTAGAACAGAAACCAGTCCTGGCAGGAACCCTGGTGAAATCACATGACATGTGGCACTGAACTGAGAGTAATTGATATCCCAGAAGACCTCTGTGGTGTGGAATATTAGTGTCACCAGTAATGAAAGGATGGTCAGCAAGAGTATAGTTTAGGGGCAGAGAGCATGCCAGACTCCACAAAGGTATGTAGATGATGGATGGATGGATGGATGGATGGATGGATGGATGGATGGACGGACAGATGGATGGATGGGTGAACAGATGGCAAAAGATAAATGGATATATATTTATGATATATATAGATAATAGTTAGTTGATAGGTAAATAGATGATAGATATATGATAGACAGTTGAGAGAGATGGATGGTAGATAGCTATATAGACAGATGAGTGATAAATAGATGACTGATATATAATGATAGAGGAGTGATAGATAAATGATTGGTATATAGGTGATTGATATATAGATGATAGATAATAGACAGATAGATAGATGATAGATAGATGATTGATAGATAGATGATAGATAGATAGATAGATGATAGATGATAGATAGATTAGATAGATAGATAGATGATAGATGATAGATAGATAAATAGATAGATAGATAGATAGATAGATAGATAGATAGATAGATAGATAGATAGATAGATAGATAGATAAATAGATGATAGAGTTTTAAGAGTGCCCAAAGTGACTTGTCTAATTCTGGGAAGTTCATAAATTTCTACTCAATAATTATTTTAGAGAAGTTGGGCCTCCTGTAGACTGAGGTTCACCTGGAGGCCATCACTCTTGCAGCAGAGGTAGTGAGGAGGTTGCTTGCCTTGTATCTGCCCAGTAACTGGAGGTGCTCCTAGGCCTCGTGTCTTTTCAGTTTGGGTTCCTTCTCAACTTTCCTTGCCATTCAGGATGGGCAGCTGAGTTGGGCATTAGATTTTTCTTTCACACATGGTTCTTTCCTCCATTCGCATTATAAACCATAGTTTTGCAGTGGTTCCCAAAGCTGGAGGCTGTTTCTAGGGACAAAGATGAGTGGCACAGTTAACACCATGGATACCAAATCATCCTAGAACTCTCTCCTAAGTGGCTTGGCAGGCCCATGCGTTTCTACCTCATCTTCCACCTAGCACAGGTCTCCCTGGAGCAGCATCTTCAGGCTCATAGGGGCCAGACTATCCCACTTGCCAAGGCTGAGGAGCAGAGTGAGGGCCCCTGCAGTGGCATATGCATATGGCATGTTGGCAGGTGGACACCCATCATTCTCCCAGGACACAGGCCTTCTCCTGAGTCACAGAATGGTCTGCAGAGTGGCAGAGAATTCATGATAAGTTCATCAGCTTCCACAGTCCCAGAGGTTCAAAACAGGTGGAACACCATCACTGGCCACACAACCCAACTGCCAAGAAAAACTCTGGTCCAGGACTCCTGACCTTAGCTCACAAGAAAATCACTCAAGAAATGGAGGTGTAATATACAGGTGCTTGGGATCTGACATAAAAGATTCTGAGTCACTAGGTCTGAGAAAGGACACTGGGGTCTGGTGATCCTGGTTCAGGGAGGTCACAGGTCACACCTGAGAGCAGGTATTGAAGGAAAAAGAGGCCCAGGCCTAGGAGGGCTGAGTTCCAGGCCCATACTGACTTGATATGCTGAGTCACTATGGCCAAGACCTCAAGGATCTTAGTGGGGAACTGGGCCATGTTGGGATCCCCTAATGGTATTTTAAGGAGCAATACTTTCTTGTCCTTAATTCAATTCTAGGGGACTAGAGATATAGCTCAGTCAAGTAAGTGCTTGCCTAACATGCATGAGGCCCCGGGTTCCATCCTCACCGCTGCATAAACTGGGGGTAGTGGCACACACCTGTGGCATAGAATTCAGGAGGTGAAGGTGGGAGGATCAAAAGTTCAAGGTCATCCTCAGCTACACAGCAAGTTCAAAGCCAGTCTGAGCTTCATCAAAATGAACAAACCATGAACATTTCTTGTCATATGCTTAGGAATCTGTGTTTAGCCCATCCCCCTCCACACAGAGATGATTCATAATATATACACATAGATTACTTTAGCCTCTTCAAAACAAGTCTTGAAGTAACAGAGCCTGTGTGAAGTTAAAATCACGGCTCCTGGAACTCTCATGCCCACAGTACTGTCTCTTTTCTCTCTCTCTCTCTCTCTCTCTCTCTCTCTCTCTCTCTCTCTCTCTCTCTCTCTCCTATATTCCTTATTGTTGTTTCTTGGATGCTCAATTTGGTAAGTGGTAGGCTAGAAAATAATAATAAATATTATTTTGATTACACTTGTCTATTGTGATCTCAACTGCCCAAAGCAACAGGGAGAGCCAAATGGACTGACTCACCCAGGCATTCTGGCTTTGACCTCAAGTCATAATACCGGTTGCTCCAACATCAGTAACAGCAGCAGCCATGACCTTGGAGCCTCCACTCCAGAGCTGATTACAGACAGGGCAGTTTTGTGTATTGAGGAAAGAGAAGTAGACTCGGTCCAGAAGTGAATGTGAGAACAGATGGTACAGGAGAAAAATCCCCACTCTGAAGTCTCAAAGCACTTAAGTAAAACGAAACTGAAACTCTACAACAAAACCCAACTTTCAGAGTTATCAGCACACTAGTTGTTTTTTTTTTCTTCCCCTTTCCATCCTTATCACATTAGCTTCTGAGTAATACGGCAGCCTAGCTCCGAGCTCTGTGATGTATTACATTAATGCATTATCAGAATCAGCTGTTGTTCAGATGATACAGAAGAAGGATGAAGGGTTTGCGTGATGGATAGCCATGGAGCTGCAATGGGAGAGCCGAGCAGATCCCAGGCAGGATAGCAGCTCGGTCGGGGGAGTCAAGATCGATTTATCAGAGACATCCCCAGCCGGCGTCAGGAAAGAGGAGTTGGCCCAGCTGCTGGAATTTATCAACATAATTATGTGCTGTGATTTATTAAGTACCAAACAACAAAGGCATCAAAGGCACTTTTGTTGAGGTGGTTTGGGCTTAACTTACTGAAAAAAGAATGAAAGGCAACTTTCTTTGGCAGTTTTGGGGTTTGACTTTTAACCAGTTCCTGTGTGTGCATCCACAGTTAATGAAGCCCTAAGCTAGAAGGTGAGGTGTGAGGGGTAGGGACTTACATTTGCTGTGCTGTGTAGCAATTTCCTCTGTCATAAGAACCTTCCGTCTTGGAGGGAAGCTGGTAAACAACAGGCTGTTTTGAAAGGAGGGCAAAACATTCCATCCTGCAGGGAAGCTCCTTAAGCATAGAAAGCAAACAGCTCAATAGCTTCAGGAAGTCCATAGAATTGACCAGGTTGACTAGGCCTTTCCCTCCTCAAGACTGCTGAAGGACACTCTCAGACAAGTCCAGCCGCCCAGAAGAAGCAGAGACCATCAGAGCTGCCTGGAAAGGACACTCCAGCCTGTCGAGCTGCCGGCAGGTTGTGTAGTGCTCCAGGTTTCCAGCTTTCCTGAGCTATCACCCATACTGGAGTGGGCTTCGGTGACACAGCTGTCTTTGAGTCATTTCTGCTCCTGTAAGTAACCACTCCCCATCTTTTTGTAAGTAACCCCAATAAAACTCACTGGTTCACCAAAATGGACTTTGATGGTTCGTTACTTTGATCTGTCTTTGGTTCCCTGTCTGGGGTGAGTGATGTTTGTTCAAATCTCCCCAGGAATAGTGTCATACAACATACTGGAGTACACATATCTCTGGGAAGGGAAGTTGCTCCTCACCAAGTTAATCTTAAGTGCTTAATATTGATCATCAAATTCATGAGATCTAGAATCACCAAGGAGGCAAACCTCTGGGCATGTCTGTGAGGAAGTTTCTAGACTTCATTAAAGTGAGAAAAGCCACCATAAAGGTGGGCAACACAATCTCAGTGCCTAGGGTCCTGGACTGAATAAAAAGGAGAAAGGAAACTTTCACCAGCATTTATCTCACTCTGCTTCCTGACCATGGGAGCAATGTGACCAGTTGCCTCATGCACCTGCCATCCTTCCCTCCCTCCTTGATGGACTATGCCCTTGAACTGTTAGCCAAAACAAACCCTTCCCCTCTTAGGTTGCTTTGGTCTAGTGTTTTGTCACAGCCATGAGAAGCATAGCTCTTTAGTGCTTCTCTTAGAGGGTCCCACTGTATCAGAAACAAGGGAAGGCACTGGGAACGAAGCGAAACTATCTCTGCACTGCTGGCTGCACAGTGGAGGGACAACGTGGCCAGAGACAATGACTATTGGAAAGTTACTCTTTTCAGACACTGGACTGAGCCTTTCATACACATTCTCATTATGCCTGTATTATAACTCTTCCATGAAAGTACTTTTCTCTCCATCTTAGAAGGAAATTAGCCTTAGAGATGTTCAGTTAATAGAACCCAAGCTTTCACATTAAGCCACGGCTAAAAATACAGTCTACATGATGTCTGTTCCCAGAGTGTTTCCGGAACCTTTTAAGCACAAAGTACAGGAGATGCAGTCACCAGTTAGGAGTTGGGGAAGCCCCAGTGTGATGTCTATAATTTTATTTAAAGCAACAATCAATTCCTTATCCTCATTCCAAAGAAGCACAGGAAAGAAGAACAAATACTAAAATGTGCAACATTGAGAGTCCTAGTAACCAAAGTGTAAAGAAGGCAATGCATTAGCACAAAGCAGGCTGGGGCGAGAGCTGTAGCTGAGTTGGTAGAGTATTTATCTAGCATGCATGAGGCCGTGAGTTCAGTTCCCAGTAACAGCAGACTGATAACCCATGGTCAGAAAATAGAGTTTATCTGCTGTGTAGATGTAGCACTTGTTGCTTTTAGCCATCAAAGAAATGGAACATTTTTACCTTCCGAGAAGTATCTGTTCACTTCATTTGCTCATGTATTGATTGGGTTGTTTATTTTTTAGTAGTATTTTGTACATTTCATATAAAATATAGTTTTAGTTCTTTATATTAAATTAATCTATAATGTAGACATTAATCTATAATCTGTCAGATGTAGCACTGATAAAGATTTTTTGCCTTCCTGCAGGCTGTATCTTGATTTGATTAGTTCCTTCATTGTCCAGAAGCTTTTTAATTTCATACAATCTCATTTGTCAATGTACTGTATGGTTTCCTAGGATATGGGAGTCCTTTTCAGAAAGTCCTTGCCGACTGCTTTACCTTGAAAAACTTTCCTGCAACATTTTCAGAGTCTGTGGTCTCACATTAAAGTCTTTGGTTCATTTTGAACTGGTTTTAGTGGTGTGTGAGATACGGGGTTCTAGTTCTTCGGCATGAAGATACCCAATTTCCCCATTATTATATGTTGTCTTTTCTGCAATGTATGTTGAAACACAAATGGCTAATAAGTATATGAAGTAAATGTCCAGCACCCTTACCCATCGGGGAAATGCACATTAAAACTGAGATTCCCTCTCAGCCCAGTCAGAATGGCTACCATCAATAAAGTAAACAGTAACAAATGCTGATGTGGAAGTTTGGGAAAAGGAAGCCTTAAACTTTGCTGGTTGGAATACAAATTTGTACAGCAATTGTGGAAATAAGTATGAAGTTTTATTAAGAAAACTAAGAATAGAACTACCATATGACCCAGCTATACCACTTCTGGGTATTTACCCAAAGGATTCAGCAACCCACAGGGATACCTGGACGTCTGTGCTACAGCTGTACAATTCACAGTAGCCAAAATAGGGAATCAGTCTAGGTGCCCTTCAACAGATTAATGCATAAAGAAAATGTGATATGTATACATATACACACATGTGTATGTATATAAAATGATATAATGGTGTTTTATTGAACCATAAAGAAGAATGAAATTATGCTTTTTTCTAGAAAATGGACAAAACTGGAAATCATCATATTGGATGAAATTAGCCAGACTCAGAAAAACAAAGATCACTTTCTCCTCTCATTGATGGATCTAGAGATTTTGTGTTGATGCATAAAGAAATGTGTGTGCGATACATTCATTTACTTATACATGACACGAAAGCAGAAAGGGGACTGGCGAAGGGGAGGAGAAACAGTAAGGAAGGAATGGTGGTGACTACAGTCAACGTACATGATGTAATTAAAAGAAACTGTCTTTATGAAACCCATTCCTTTGTACAAGGAATATATACTGATGAAAAAAGAAATGGGAGGTTTGAATTCACACGCACACACAGCTCAGAGTCCGTTCACACATCTCCTAATGCCCTCTTCCTTCATGTACATATGTAATATTTATAAGCATGAGTCATGCTCACTCTCCCCTCCACTCCTAAATATAGGGAGTCACAATTTTAATACAATATGGTAGAAACTGATATTTTTAGTCCTGTCTACTGATAGGGACCATTGACTGGCTCTTTACCCTGTTGTCAATATCCTGGGTTTACTCAGGGCAACAGAAATGGCTGGGACCCCGCCAGGCATCCTCACACTCTCTAGATGTACAGGACCCAAAGAGGGTCATATGAATGCCTTCAAGCTGAGTCGATTTTGAAGACAAAACTGAATTCTCCTGCTATACAGGAATCTAAACAGCCAGAAGTAAGTGGTGCCCAATATGGGGACACACCAATAACACATTCTGCAGGGCAGAAAGGCTGGGAATCATGTATAGAACCTGTGGGGGACCCCAGAGCACCAGCAAAAAGATGGGCAAGTTCTGAGCCCACAGAGGTCAAGTGCCAGGCCACCAGCTCAGACAGAGTCCTGTACCTGCCAAACTCTTCATCCAGCCAGTCACTCCAGATGTCACATCCCACCAGCTTTGTGATGACAGATTCACTCTACACTAAGAGGATGACCCTTGACCCACAGAGACAATAGCTTTCCAATTTCCCAGAAGTATTCTCAGTGTTAGAGAGGACCCTGGAATGCTGGATGGGATAGTGGGTTCTCAGGCAGTTGACAAATAATGAGAGGTGCATCTCAAGCCAGAGGACCTCAGTCATCACTGTTCAGCTCATGTGCTGGGACTCAGCATCTCTGTCCAGCTGCAAGGCTGATTCCAGAACTTGTTTTCTATGTGGAATCTATGGAAGTGGCATGTGTCCCAGGAGTCCACTTAGCCCTCTCCAGGGATGCAGAGCCTATAAGATATATATTTACATACATGTATGTGTGGGCATATGTGCAGGTGTACCTGTATGTGTGTAAATGCCAGAGGTCAAAATCAGGTGTCTTCTTCAATTGCCCTCATCCTTATTTTTTTAGGACAAGGTCTCTCACTGAACCTAGCACTTTCTGACTCAGGCCCCAGGAATCGACCTGTCTCTGCCTTCTGAGTGCTGGCATTACAGGCTTGTCCCTCCATGCCCAGCTTTTTAACATAGGTTCTAGGGATCAAATTCTGGCTGAGCCATCTCTCCAGCCCTGATTATTGTTGTTGTTGTTGTTGATTGGCTCACACTGTAATGAAGGCTGACAAGTTCCAAGTCCTCCCTGAACAACCTACAGGAAGGTAAACACCAGACAATAGCAATGAGGTGGACGTGAACAGAAGGATGTACGGTGAGCATGGCACAGGTGACCCACAAACTGAGATGAACTAGGCAAAACAGGGAAGAGTCATCAGGTATCTCAGCTGTTGCAAACAGCAACAGATCCAGCACAGCCATGAAAACTAAAAGGACAACAGGCATTAAACACATGAAACACACAGACAAACTTGCTTTCAGACACCATGACTGAAGGCAGGGGATGAAAGGACTGAGCTCCTTCTGCTCTGCATATGGATGTCCTGTGTTCCCATCAGCACTCACTAAAGAGCCCATTCTTTCTCAGCACCTTGATGAAGACAACTGACCACAGACATGTGTGTTTGTCTCTGGGCTCTCTCTTCTGTTCTGCTGGTTGACATGTCTGTTTTTGTGCCAGTGCCATGCTGTTCTGATGACACTGATTTGTCACAGTAGTGTGACCACCTGACTTTGTTCTTGCTCACAGTTGCTTTAGCTGTTAGAGACTTGTGGTTTGATGGAAATTTCAGGATGTTTTTCTTTTCTTCTCAGCACAGGGTGATTTTTAAAGTTGCTGGTTTAACCCTCCAAAACTTTCTCCTCCATGCTCCCCTCGATCCACAGCTTCCCAATGCCAGTGATAAGAGGGACAGTTCCTCTATCATCTTGAACCAGGTCTGCCACCAACCCACCTCATACCTGTGATGTGCATCAGGAATCAGCTTTGGCTACAGCATTGAGCTTCTGATCACTACACATGGCAGAATTAGCTGACCTCTACTGAATATGAGAGACATGGAAACTTGCATAAACATGCAGATTCTCCAGTCTCCTACAAGGGTTTTTGTTCATGTGGTGTGGGGGGTATATATGTACAAGCATGTTGTGGTGTATGTGTGTATGTGTATATATGCATGCATAAGGTGTATGTGTGTATATGTATATATGTGGTATATGCGTGTATGGACATGTGTGTGGTGTATGTGTGTATATGTATGTGTGTCATATATATGTGCATAAGCATGTGTGTGATGTATGCATATATATGCATGTGTGGAGTGTATGTGTGCATATGCATGTTGTGGTATATGTGTGTATAAGCATGTGTGTGCTATATGTGTGTATATGCATGTGTATGATATGTGGTGCGTGTGTGGTGTGTTATGTGTATATATGCATGTGTGTGGTATATGTGTGGTGTATGCATGTGTGTGGTGTAGGTGTATATGAGCATATATATGGTTTGTGTGCCCATATGTATATGTGAGGTATGGTATATGTATTTTCATATATGTGTGGGTGTGGGCGTGCTTATGTGTGTGTGGTGTATGTGTGTATATGCATATGGGTGTAAGGATGTGTGCACATGGAGAAACCAGAAACTTTGAGTGCCTTCCTCTATAGTTCACCTTTTTAAATTTTGAGACAGAGCCTCTCCATGTAGCCCTAACTGCCCTGGAACTTGGTATGTAGACCAGAACTCAAAGATACCTACCTGCCTCTGCCTGCTGAGTGCAGAGACTAAAGGTGTGCATCACCATGTGCCCTATACTGATACACAGTCTCCCACTGAGCCTGAAGCTCATCCTTTTGACTAGATTGGCTGGCCACTGAGCTCCAGTGCTTGGGGTTACAGATGTTTACCATTACGCCTGGCTTTTATGTGGTGCTGGGGATCTGAACTCAAGTCCTCAAGCTTCCACAGCAAGCACTTTTTCCATTGAGCCATCTTCCCATTCCCACTCAAGAGGCTTTTTAAAGCTGTAATGAATCTTATAAACATAAAAATACATTTTCAGAAGCTGACTTGCACACTTTGCAATTAGTGGTACATAATGCAATTGTCAGTGAGTGAATAAGCCGTCATTCTATCTTGTTAAGTTACCACTTCCTGTGCTCAGGACGAAAGTGGAGGCAATTACTTCCCAAGCATTAGAAGACTCTATTGAACTTGGATCCCTGACTGGAGTGCCAAAGATAAGCTCTATCAGATAAAAGAAGTTTATTTCACTCAAGGCAATGTATTTACTATTACTGCAATCAATAAAAATCTCTCATGTCTGATGTCCATGGTGCTGGATTACTGAGTAAGGAAGACTATAATTCCTAGTCCAGTGGTTGAAAAAGAATGTGTAAGCTATTTCCATTAAAAATTATTTTATTGGGGGCTGGAGAGATGGTTCAGCAGTTAGGAGCACTGGCTGCTCTTGCAGAGGACCAGGATTCAGTTCTCAGCACCCACATGGCAGTTAACAATCTTTTGTAACTCCAGTTCTGGGGAATCCAACATCCTCTTCTGACCTCCAAGGGCACTACACAACAAGAGTGCACTTAGATACATGCAGATGATACACTCATACACAGAAAGTAAAATAAAAAAATATTATATTTATTTGTGGTGTGTGTATATGTATATATGTGTGTGTGCAGGCATACACGTCTCCACACACGTGTAGAAGAGGTCATAGGATAACTTGCAGGAGTTGGTTCTCCCACTATGTGGATCCTAGGGATAGAACTCAGGTTGTCAAGCTTAGCGGCCAGTGCCTTTACCCACTGGGTCTCTCTGGCACCACCTATTTTGATTATGATGATAATTAACCAGTCATCCTTCAGTCTGTTAGCTGTGGTCCTAAAGGTTCATACTCTATCAGGAACAGTAGTTTATAGGTGAATGAATGAATGAATGAATGAATGAATGAGGTGGTTCTGAGAAAGGGAAAAGATATTGAAGGAAATATGGTATTCACACCCGATGGCTACACAGGAATGAAGATTCTGGACACAGGGAATGTGTGAACAGAAGAAAGGTAGGATCCTCTCTTCAAGAGGAAACAGTAAGAGGGGAGGCAAGGTTGGAGCAGGAAACAAGATTCACATTTAATCTGGAAGACTCAGACTCTCCACAGAAGACTTCTCATGGGGGCAGGGTTTGCTTGGTGACAGGAAACCAACCTGACAGTAGTCCAGGGAAGAATCAGGATAGAAATAGCCTGGGGTCAGGGAGCTATGCTGGAAGCTTGTAATAGTTCAGCTATGATGAGATGAGGGTTTTGCCCACAAGCAGTTGTCAAGAGTGAGTGTGAGAGAGAGCATTACGTCAAGGCTCCAGAATGGAAGTATACTGTGGGGCCTCCAAAAGTCCTCCTGAAGTGGGAGAGGGGCATTCTTCTTCACCTCTTCACTTATCCCACCATCTTAGGACACGGCGTGGTTTGAATGTAACAGGTTCCCATGTTTGAACACCTACTCCCCAGCTGGTGGCACTGTTTTGGAAAGTACAGTGTTTTTTGTTTTTGTTTTTAAATTACTATTCTTTCTTTTCTTTTTCCAATATATATTTTTATTAACTTTTGATGGATTTCATAACAATACATTTTAATCATATTTAGACCTCCCTTATGTGGACCACCCCCCATAGCCTGCCCACAGGATTTCATGCATTCTGTCTTATCACTGTTTTTTTTAAATTTATTAATTTATTTATGTATTTTTATTATGGATATGAGTGTTTTGCATGTGTGTATGTAAGTGCACCACATGCATAAAATCCCTTCAGAGGCCAAAAGAAGGTATTAGATGCCCTGGAACTGGAGTTACAGATGGTTGTTAGCCACCATGTGGGTGCTGGGAACCAAACCTGGGTCCTCTGAAAGAGCAGTCAGTGCTCTTAACCACTGAGCCATCTCGCCAGCCCCATGGGCCTTGAGTTTTTATGGCCCAGCCTTATTTCCTGTTCTTAGTTTCCTGACTGACCTCCCGCTCCCGTCACCGGGATGATGGACTATAATCCCTCAAACTGGAAGCCCTTAAATTGCTTCTTTTTAAAATGTTTTTAATTGATTTATTTTTATTTTATGTATATGAGTGTATTATTTTCATGTGCGTAAGTGCACCTGTATGATGCAAAGCCCACAGAGGCCAGAAGAAGGTGTCAGATCCCCTGGAACTGTAGTTGCTGACAGTTGTTAGCTGCCATGTGGGTGCTGGGAATTGAACCCAGGTCCTCTGGAAGAACAGTCAGTACTCTTAACCTCTGAGTCATCTCTCTAACCCCATAAATTGCTTCCTGATGAGTATTTTGTCCTAGCCTATGAAGAAAGTAACTAAGACGGCATAGAAGTGATAGCTGAATTGCCAGGGCCTGCTTTATGCCATGAGGTAGCCAGGAAATGACAGGAGCTAAGTACAGAAATGAGCCTCCAACACGTCATGGAGCTACCCAAGGACTCCTGATTTGAAATCTCTCATTCTTCAGAGAAAATAAACTTCTACTTTGGTGTTTAGAGTCCTACTGGAAGCAACAGAATCCAGTTTTATAAGAGCAATCTAAAAAGTCAAATATAGTCAGAGGTGAAGGTCAAGAATACTGTCCTTTGACTAAACCTAAGATCACAATAGCCAGCACCCAGTTAACAAAGTGATTAAATGCAAGAGCTTATGTAAAATGGTCAAAATGTTCTTTAGTGAAAGTTTGTTGTTTGTTTCTGTGTGTGATGTTTGAGTGTTCATATGATATGTGTGTACGTGTGTGTGCCTGTAAAGTTGGTTGACATCTGGTGCCTTCTTCCACAGTTGTTCTCCAATAACATATTTTGAGGCAGAGTCTCTTCTTGAACTAAGAACTCTTTCCATTTGGCTAAATGGACTGACCAGTGAGTTCTAGGGATCCCCTTCTCTTGTGACCCCAGTGGTGAGGTTACAGCAGAAATGTTCCCCCACACCTGATTTTTTTTACATAAGGGCTGAGGATCCAAACTCAGGTCTTCACATTTGTGTGCCAAGCATTTCACCAACTAAGCTGTCTTCTGTGTTTTGTTCTGTAGTGATGCCATATAAAACAGAAGGCCATATACCCAAGCAGAAGGCAGCTCCACATTCTTGTGGACAAAGGATGCAAGAGCAGGTGATGAATGTTTTCCCAGAGATTTGGGACAAGTTAGAAAAGCTTCTTGGAGAACACACTTCTCAAACTTTCTTGGCCCTTTCCAGGACAACCCTGAGTTGTCAAAGTAAAGAACACAGAGAGGTGACCCTGTGCCCTACTGGCTTCCAGCCATCTGGATAGCGGCACTGAACGTAGCTGCAGTGTCCCATACTGTTTAATGGCTTGCAGACAACACTCTGTCAACAGTCTATCAACACCATTGATCTTTGAGTTCCAGGAAATGGTGCTGTTGGGAAGAAGAGGCACTTGGCTCCACCTCTGCATAAAAGGGTCTGATTAACTCAAGGGGATGTTTCTCTTTTCAATATGTCCAGGCTGATAAAAAGTGACAGGATGATGGAAAAGATGGAGTGGGGCACTGTAATGCTAGAAATGCTTTCAGAGAGACCAGGCCACTTTGTAGCTCCCCAAACACTGGATGAGGAGCTAGCAGCTTCCAAGGTGACTGCCACATGAAAGATTAAATGTGTTATTAACACTAAAAATAAGCAAGAAATTTTTTTTTAATTTTAAAGGAGGTGGAACTGTGCATGGCTTAACTGCAAGTCGAATTATTTCTATTTCCATGTGGGGAAATGTGTCTGAGGACACTGTCACAGGCAATGCATACCTGTCATCCCAGTGCTGGGAAGCAAAGATAGGAGGATCTGGGGCTTGATAGTGAGCCACTCTAGCATAATCGGCTCCAGGTTCAGAGAGAGACTCTGTCCCAAAACATAAGGTGGAGAATGATCGAGGAAGACTCCAGGTGTCTACCTCTGGCCTCCACATACAGGCACATGCATGTACACACAAACACATGCACACATATGCAGATACACACACACACACAGAAAAGAATATTAAGTGAAACACTATGAGCAAAGGGGCTTAGGAAATTCTGGATGCTGTCATTCTAGAACACTTGTTCATGGCCTGATGAAGCTAGAGAGAAAGAGGAAGAAAAGGTCTCTAGTTCTTTCTTTAGGATCTGCAGGGCATCTTTCTGGTTCCTGGTGAAATCTCTATTTCTTGTATGTCCTTAAAGCTCAATCTAAACTGGACATGAGTTTGAAACCAGGTTAGATTACACAGTAAGAACCTCTCGCAAAAATCCAAACAGACAAATAAAGAACAAAACATCAGAACTATTTACCCCAGACTGCCATATCTTTGTTTTACATTCACCATGTGACCATTTTTTTCTTCGTTATAAGCTCAAATAAAAAATTCTGTTTGGGATGTTTTACTTAAAGCCATTTACTGCCCTGTATTTCCTACATGATGATCAGAATGGAACCATCCCTGATTCTGTGTCTGAATGGGAAGTGATGCTGGGCCCAGGAATCAGAAATAGAGGACAGTCTGCATTCAACCAAGTTCAAATTTTAATGCCATTTGATGGCCAGGTTCTGAGAACAACTCCAGACAAACAACGGAAAGATGATGCTAAGGAGGGAAGCTTGTTCTGAGACATGGACTACATTTTAGGGCCAGAGAAAACAGGGTGGCTTCCCAAAGAACTCCCCCAGCAAATGGTCAGGCTCCAGGCTCCAGGGAGGAGTCACAGAGATACCGCCCAGCATCACCACACACATTGACTGAGCCACAGACTCCCCTTGTCTTCTCCCTGCTCTCTACTGATCACAAAGTGGCCAGGGTGAGGACGTAGATCAGTTGGTAGTCCGCTTACCTAGCATGCACAGAGCCCTGAGTTCAATTCCCAGCATTTCATAAACTAGGTGTGGTGGTGCACCCCTGTCATCCCAGCACTTGAAAGGTGAAGGCGGGAGGGTCAGAAGTTCAAAGTCATCCTCACCTACATAGCTAATTTCAGGCTAATCTGGGCTGATGAAACCCTGTTTCAAAACAAATAAACAGAAGTTGACACATATCAGTGGGTTTTTGTGTACTAGGTGCTGGCAATTTACCTGCTGCATAAGTCTAAAAATATCCATCGCTCCCTCCCTGCTCCCAGAATCTAAGACTGGGCCAGTTTACATGGCAAATTGAACTTTGCAGATATGAGTAAGTTACAGCTCCTGAGATGGAGCTGAATTCCCAAGGAGGCACCAATGGCATTAGGGGAGGAAGGTAGGAGGATGAGAGGTGTGGTATGCAGAGAACATTGAAGCGAAGAGTAGATGGATGGGACAATGAGCTAGGGACTGTGTGCTCCGCTGCTGAAAGTTCACAAGAGCAAGGAGTGCATTCTCTCCCAAGGCTTCCAGAGGAGCCTTGATTTCAGCTTCACAGCACTGAACCTGGGCTTCTAACCTCCAGATCCATGAGGGAATGCATCTGTGTTGTTTCAAACAGTACATGCTGCAGTTGTCATAGCAACAAAAGTAAAGCAATACACCTATGCTGTATCATTTAAATCCCCACCTACCATTATCACCCCATTTTTCTAGTTGAGGAAACTGAGGAATAATGAGGTCAAGTCACATAAAAATTGCCAGAGCTCAGGTCTGGACCCTGAGAGTCTAGCAATGGAGTCCAAGATCATGACCACTGCCCAAGGGAGGAGCGGGTGACACTGTAGGCAGTCTTGCAAGATTAATCTTCTTCTTAGCAGAATGACTGTAATATGATCAGAATTAGCACATTAATGTTAATGCTAAATCCAAGCAAGTCTCAGGTGCGCCTTCAAGTGGGGTCAGGAGGCTTTTGTAACGCACCAACAGCGCCCTCTGGATGAGCATTGAGTATGTCAACCCTCTACAAATACCATTCCCAAATACCATGGGGTTGTGACATCATTATTTCAAGGGCAAAACGATTAATCTGTTGATCAGGAAAGCTTTTTCTATAAAATTTCCCGCTAATAGGGCTGGGAAGATGGCTCAATCAATAAAAGTTCAGATACACAAGTACAACGACTTGAGTTTAGCCCCCAGAAACCACATTAAATTTTTTTTTAAGTGGGTGTACTGGTGAACACTTATAATCCCAGTGCTGAGAGGTGGAGACAAGACACTTCCTGGGGCTCACTGGTTAGCAACTTCAGTCTACTTAGAAAGTTCCAGGTCAGTAAGAGACCCTGTCTCTAGAAACAAGGTAGAGGGCACAGAAATGACAGCTGAGGCTGACATCTGGCCTGTACACACATGTGTAAACACATTCATATGCTCCCGCAAGTACATGTGGATCTGCACACTCCTTCACACACTCACACACACACACACACACACACACACACACACATACATACACAACACACTACCCATCAGCAAACCAGAGAACTGAATCCAAACCAGGACCCTAAGAGAGTTTTTGCTTGTGCTCCTGGTCAAGATTTCAGACAGGGTCCCCTACCATAAATAATCAAGAGTTGCTTCCTCTAGCACAGCCTCTCATGGGAATCACTTGAGAGCTAGTTACAGCAAATACCTTGGTCAATGCTAATAACTGACTGTTTTACAAAAACTCTAAATATCTGATGTGTGACATTTGCTGTTACTGTGGTGTAAATACCTCTACTGTGTTAATTTCAAGTGACCAAGTACTTAAAATCCATTTTATAAAAATCCTAAAAACCTATTGATCATCTGCCAGCAGATGGCAAGAGTTGGCTCAGCTGGCTGCTCCCTGGTACCCTGCAGATCTAACTTAAAATCTCACCAAGAAAGCCCAAAGAGCTACCTTTTAAACAGGAGCCTACATGACTCCTATGTACATATTCAAATGTAGAGGAACTCAGATTTCCCCACATCTAGAGATGCCAGCTAAAATAGTTATTGTTAAATGTCAGTTCTTGATAGACAATTACTAAATTTTTCATATACACATTATTTATATTAAAGTTACTATTGAAATTCAAATTTCACTGGGCATACTGTATCTCTTTTTGCCAGATGGGCACCCTGCCTGTTCCCTCTCCAACATGAGGAGCTTTCGGATGGAGTGCTCCCAGCCCGAGGGATGGGGCTACCTTGCTCCCATGTTCATAGTTTATTTGTATTAGTTTTCTCTTCTGTGAACTACTTTACCCATTTTTCTCATAGGTCATTGCCTTTTCCTAATTGATTGATGTGGATATTCCATTTTCTTTTTGGAAATACCTCTAAGCTTTGCTTATGACTTTTGTTCAAAGGAATCAGAAACTTCAGCTGGCTGTGATAGTGCACTTCTATAATCCCAACACTCAGGAAGCAGAGGCAGAAGTACTGCTAAAATTTGAGTCCAGCCTTGGCTACATAACAAGTTACAGGTCATCTTAATACAGCCAAATAACCAGTCTTTACTTTTATAATAATCAGTGTCTTTCTCAAAGAGTTAAAGCTTGGAATGACAGAGGTGATGTGAATTTGTTTCAACAGTGTTTACAGTTGGCTGTGTGTCATAACCTCAACTATTATTTCTCTTTATTATTATTCTCAGGTCATTTATTCCTTGGTTTCCCTAAAAAGAATACAAAAGTTAGTAAGTTACCAGTTCTGAGGCTACCTTATTGGCTGGCTTTTTCTTCAAGTTTTTCTTCAACTTGCTTATTCTTCAAGTACCCGGAGGCTGGATGGCACCATTTTTTCAGAAATGGCAAGACCCTTGCCTCACCCAGTTGTTCCATCTACCCTGCCACCCTAGTAGTGCCATCTTCCTTTGTCATGCTTGGAAAGTCTTGGCTGAGAAGTGACAGGACCACAGGCAGTTGCTAAAGGTAACATTTAAAACCTGGCCTTGGCAGTTTGGCTGAGGTTCAGGTCACAGAGATTAAATACTGGCTTGTGGTACGCCATCAGTGGCTTGCTGAGAGACAAGAGGTGATTACTTCTCTAGCGTATGAGTCCTCATTAGGTCTCTGTGAACCAAAAGACTCCGCTGAGAACTGCATCACAATGCCCTTTCTGGCCTGGCCCCTCAGAAGGTCATAAACCACTTTAATTAAGAACAGCTTTAATAATGGAGGACTCAGGATGCCACACAAGGGCACCATGAGCATTCCTGAAATTAGGATGAAAAATCTTCCTTTTAGGTCCTTCCCTGGGATGATTTTCTGCTGGGTTTAGAGAGGTGCTCTGGCCATGGTGCTGAAATAGAGCCCTACTCCCTGCTACCTGAGCCATAAAGGCTGTCTGCACCCACCTGGCTGAGCTACACCGGAGGATGCGCCACCCAGGCCCTTACCTTTTTTCTTCAATGATGCACTCTGTCACAGTCCCAGAAAGCCATTCCCTCACTAACCTACGGATGCTCAGGACAGGTAGACAGCATCTATCAAACTGAGATGTGTAATTAAAGAGGAGGTGCTTATCCTTGATGTTTGAGTTGGATCATCCTCTATTGTGGAACCCTCCTGTGCACTGGCTTCTACCCACTAGAGGCCAGCAGCACTAGTCACCCAGTGGTGATAAGAAAATAAAATGTGCCATTAAACTTGAATTCCAAGGAAACCATACAAAATCCTTAGTACAAGTATTCTGTGCAATAGTTCATGATAATACTTAAAAAAAAATTGTTAGCCTAGGGAGATGGCTTGGTGAATAAAGCACTTGCCTCAGGAGCATGAGAGCCAGAGTTGTGATCCCCAGCATCCATGGTAGCTGCATGGAATCGCAGTGCTTTGGAGGCTGAAACAAGGGACACTTGAAGCAAAATGGCTAACTAGATTAGCCAAATCAGCAAGCTCTGGGTTCAGTGAGAGACCCTGCCTCATTAAATAAAGTGGAAAGTGATAAAGACACCAATATCAACTTCTGGCCTCCACAAGCACACACAAGTGTGCATCTATACACACGTGCACTCATACACATACAATCACACACATATGCACAACACACATGCATCCCCCCCATAAAAAGATAAAGAAAACTGGTTGTTCTCTGTACGTTGTTTCATTGGACATCGCACAATTTATCTGGTGGCTCTACTTGAGGGGTGAAATTCCCCACACCCAACTAAGAAGCAGTCCAAAACCCTGATCTTAAAAGAATATCGGGGTCACTTCATAAGCATTTAAACCATTCCTATGCCCTGACCATCTAAAGCAAACACTACATGTTGGACCCATGTCACTGGCAATTCCATTTTTAGTGTCCCTAAGAGATCCACTTTGTAGCCAGGTGGAGAATTGTCATTGAAGTATTTCCAGAAACTCCCTGATGGAGACATCAGGACCTGGAATGTTCATTTAAAAAAAAAAAAAGCCAGCACAGACCTTCTGAAGCCTCATGTCCAGAGGCCAAAGTCTAAGAGGCCTCCCTGACAGAGACATCAGGACCTGGAATGTTCATTTAAAAAAAAAAAAAGCCAGCACAGACCTTCTGAAGCCTCATGTCCAGAGGCCAAAGTCTGAGAGGCCTGGGTGTTCACTGAGTTAGGGAGATTCAATTCATCACAAGAACCAGAGGTCTTTCCCTAGGTCTTTACTTGTGGGCAAAGAACACCACATGTTACAGTTTGAATGAGAAATGCCCCCCACAGACTCCTGTGTTTGAACACTTGGTTCACAGCTGGTGGCACTGTTTTAGGAGACTGTAGACACTTTAGGAGGTAGAGTCTTACTGGAAGAACTGAGTCACTGGGGTATGAACCAGTTAAAATCTGGTATACCCTTCTGGTCCATACCCCAGATGCTTTCTGTGATCTAATCCCACAAAATTAGATCACAAGCCACACCTCAAACCCACTCATTGCCAGGGACCAAGTCAGTAACGCTTCCATGGTTTCTCCATCATGATGGACTAAAACCACAAGTAAACACACTTCTCTTACATCACCTCTATCAGGTGTTCTGTCAGATGAGGAGAAAGATACTCATATACCATGCAAACCCCTTCTTTTTTCTTTCCTATGCATTTTTATTTTGTAATTATGATTAGAAACTTATTTTTTAAAGCAGCAGCAATGTCTGCTACCCATAATACTAATACATATATATTCTCAGAAGAATCAAGGGAATGTAACACACAAACACAGAGAAAGACACATATGTACATACATACACACAAACTGAGAGACAGAGAAACACATTACAAACACAAACACATAGACACAGACGTAAACATACACACACATACACAGAGACACACACAAACACACAGAGAAACACACAGACACACACAGACACATGCATATACATACACACAGAGATACATGTAGAAACATACAAACACATGAGAACAGAAACATACAACCAAAAACACACACAGACACATAGGTACACATACACAGACACACACACAGATATATAGAGAGTCACAGACACACATACACACAAATACACAAACACACAGACACATACAAACATAGACAAACACATAGACACACACATACCTTCAGACACATGAATACACAGAGAAACACACAGATATATACACACATACAAATACACATGAAATAAACATCTAGATATACACAAACACACAAACATAAACAGAAAAACACACAGACACATATACACACATACACATAGACACATACATAAGCACACATATAAAAACACAGACACATATGCACACATACACATAATTATACACACACATACACATAAATACAAACACACACAGAAAGACACATACCCACAAGTACACAAAACCACACAAATACACATAGACACATATGTATAAACACACATATATAAGCAAACATACACAAATACATGCAAACACAGAGAGGCACATACACACAAACACACAAACATACAGATACAAACACAGACACAGACCCATACACATACTGGATCCCATTCATAGACGCTTTGGTTCAGTAGGTCTGAGAACAACTCAAGAACATGCCACGTGATAAATTAGTAATTTCTAGCTGATGTTGATGGTCCAGGGACCCCACTTTGAGGATGGCTGATCTACAACACTGCTGGCCTCATTCTTCTAAAATGTCAGTGTCTCAAAATACCATCAACATAACTGCAGGTGGTCCTTTCAGGTCACAGGAGAATAATGAGGTATGGCACCCACATTCAATATAATCCTTAAAAAATACCTGTAAGGACATTTTCAGGACAAGAGAGGGAACCTGGAGTCAGCTGTATATGAGAACACCATCATATCAGTGTTCCATTCAACACCTGTTATATGGGAGGTCTCCCCGGCTCTTACATGGTGCAGACTCAGGTATTTGGGGATGGTGTGCCATCCATGAAGTCTAAAATCATGTTCAAGGGCACACTTTTAAAAGCTAATGTATGTGTATAACCTAAGCACTGAAAAAGATATATATATTAAAAAAAAAAAAACAATGGCAAAAAAAGGGTTTTTTTGGTAAAAAAAAAAAAAAAAAAAAAAAAAAAAAAAAAAAAAAAAAAAAAAATTTCTTTTGGTAAAAAAAAAAAAAAAAAAATTTCTTTTGGTAAAAAAAAAAAAAAAAAAATTTCTTTTGGTAAAAAAAAAAAAAAAAAAATTTCTTTTGGTAAAAAAAAAAAAAAAAAAATTTCTTTTGGTAAAAAAAAAAAAAAAAAAATTTCTTTTGGTAAAAAAAAAAAAAAAAAAATTTCTTTTGGTAAAAAAAAAAAAAAAAAAATTTCTTTTGGTAAAAAAAAAAAAAAAAAAATTTCTTTTGGTAAAAAAAAAAAAAAAAAAATTTCTTTTGGTAAAAAAAAAAAAAAAAAAATTTCTTTTGGTAAAAAAAAAAAAAAAAAAATTTCTTTTGGTAAAAAAAAAAAAAAAAAAAAAAAAAAAACTAAAAACAAAACAAAGGCAAAGCACCTGTGCCGCAGGATGCTCATGAAGCATCCTAATAACTGAACAGGAGCGTCACGCTGCCCTGGTGATGGGCTGTGCTCATGGCTGTGAGTTTCCTGGGCCTTCTGCAGCACCAGCTGGGCTTTTCGCATACACAGTTCTGGAGACCAAGGAAGTGCCACAGTTCTGGCACTCAAGGAAGTGGTGGGGTTGGAATGAGTGCCTCCAGGAGAGAGACATCCAGTCCTGCCTCCTGCTTTCTGGGGTTTGGAGCTCCTCAACTCACAGCCGGGCCCTTCTGGGCTCTGCCCCTGCCCCTCATCGGAAGCCCAACCATGAAAATGGAGGAACATGTGTTCTCAGCTTCACGGTCAAAAAGGAAATCCAATCATGACTCCAGTGATGCATTTGCAAATTAAAAACGCATCCCTTAATGAGCAGAGCCATTCAAACTAATAATTACATAAACTCTCATTACGGGTGGAGCAATAATTACCACAGGTACTTTCAGCAAATGCAAAAGGCAGTTTAGGTTTTCCATTTGCTGCATAAAGAATGTCACAGGCAGGTGCATCCTCACATGGCCAGGTGGAGACACCCCTTCAGGAGGTCTTCAAGACACAGCCAAAGGGGCAGAAAAATCCATCACCCCACTCTCTCCAGAGAAATCTAATGTGTGGAAAAGAGACTGCCAGAGTATCAAGGAAAACCACTAAAATCGCAGCATGCTGGTTAGAGGGACTTCCACCTGCCTGTCATCTCCCTCCAGACCCTCTGCATGACTAACCTTCCTTCATTAAAATGTTTATGTTTATTCATTTATATGTTGGGGGGTATTGTCACTGCATGCATGTGGAGGCCAGATGACAACTTGAGGGAGTTGGTTCTCTCCTTCCACCATGTGGGTCCTTGGGACTGAATTCAGGTTGTCAAGTTTAGCAGCAGACATTTTTACCCACTGAGCTGTCTTTCCAGCCCTCACTTTTCTTCTTAAAGAGAACACACCTTCTCCACATGTACTCTTCTATAGGCAGATGTGAGGAGTTTTTCCATACCAAGGGATTCCTCCATTCTCTGAAAACATCAAAGGTGCATCATACCACACAGTTCAATTCTGACACGATCTAGCCAGAGTTATAAGTCACAGCCCACAAGTGAGAGACTCAGTTAACAGCAACACATCACTTTGAGAGGTTACCAAATACCTGAATCTCCCTCTGATTTCTGTCAGTGGCAAGTTCAGGGTCCCTATAGACCTCTACTTGGGTGGAATAATTTACTAGAATATGCTCAGACAGAACTCAGGAACTGATTTGTTACTATTGGTTTATTATGAAGGCTTTGATTCAGGAAAACATGCATAGGGCAGGGCACAGGGAGGGACAGGCTGCTTCCCTCTGTAGGCATAGGACCCTCTGTTCCCTAGCCTAGAAGCTCTCCACCTGTGGCTGAGGAATCTAAGCAAACTCCCTAACCTAGGTGTGACTGATGGCACTGGCCATTGGGGATTAGCTCATTCTCCCTGTCTCCCTCCCCTCCCTGGAGGTCAGAATGGACCTGTGAGCCCCTACTCCTTCATTGCAGGTTGGCAGCTCTAGTAATCACCTCATTCTCCAAGAGTACTCTCACCAGCATAGGTCGGGAGAGGACTGAAAGGGGACGCTACTGAGTAACCACAGGGACTCTTCTTACCCCTGACATGCAGGAAACCTGCTCAGGAAAACTAATGAAGACTGATACATAGTGGCCTGTGACACATGCATCTCTCTCCTTCATGGCAAAGTCAGGCACACCAGAGAAGACTGCTAGAAAAGCAAGTCCTCCCATGCTAGTGACAGAAGGCTCCCAGATGGTCTGAGCCAGGTGTGAATCCCAGAGCTACACTGGGCATCCACCTGCACTTGTGAAGTCCAGGAATGGGAGGGGAGCCACAGGAAGCAGAAGCTCCCAGCCTAGGGAGCACTGTGCTGTCCTAAGGAGAGTGAGCAGATGCTGAAGTCAGTATACCTGGATCCTGATCCTGATTAGTCACTGGTTTGTGAACCTAGAAGTTATTGAAGCTTTCTAAGCCTCGGGTTCCCATCTATAAAGAGTCAGAGGAGGTTGATCTCTGCGAGATGGAGGCCACCCTGGTTCACATCGTGACTTCCAGGTGGTGTCAGTGCAAGCAGATGGGGCACATGCCTAGATCTCCTTATCATAGTGGAGCACAGAGGCAGAGCATGGATTACCACTTTCACAGCTGCTACTCCAACCACAGACAAAACCTATTCATCAAAAATACAATAATTGGGGCTGGAGAGATGGCTCAGTGGTTAAGAGCACTGGCTGCTCTTGCAGGGGATCTGGGTTCGATTCCCAGCACCCACATGGTGGTTAACAACCATCTGTAACTCTAGTTCCAGGGGGAAGCTGACACCCTCTTCTGACCTCCACCAGACATTCGTTGCACAACATGGGTGCAAGCAATACACTCGTACACATTAAATTAAAATAATAAATAAAATATTTTAAAATACAACAACTATCCTCAACCCAGTCTCTGTCATCCTGATCTGCCCCATCCTCCCACAGATGACCCTAAAACGCATAAGACCACCAAGGCTTTCCATCTCAGGTTGTGCTTGCTGGGACATGGGACCAACTGAGCGGAGTTCAAGGTGAACCAGGGAGCACAGGGCAACTAGTTCAATGCTCATACCCACACTGAGCATGGGTCTTCCTCCAAATGCATCCTGGGACTTTCTCTCAAGGACTCTGTGGAGGTGACTTAGAGACAGCATGAGTCTACCTCACCACCTCTATCCAGCTTCATTCGAGTGTCAGAACCAGGTCATAACTCTCACAGCACCCAAGAGAGCCATGGGATAAGTCCAGACCCAGTTGACTCCAGAGTTTTGCTTTCTCCTCTGATACATGTAGTGAAAGGACTTGACCTGGCCCTGATGAGAAGAGCCGCCCCTGCCCCATTGCCATCTGCACCTACCTACCACCTAGCTTGTGGCTGGTTCTCTTAGTAGGAGGATAAACCCACAACCTCAGATATTCCTTTAACTGTGAACTGTGTTCACACAGGGGCTGCCTCTGTGTTTCCAACAAGATCCCAAGGCCCACAGTTGAGTCCCCAGATGCAGGAGGAACAGGGTACTTGCCACCAAATGCCTGACAGAAGCAACTTAAGAGAGGAGAGAATTTCTTCTGCCTCATGGTTGGGGAGCTCACAGTCCATTGTGGTGGGGCAGCAGTGTGGCTACTGAACGTGCAGCAGCTGCTTGTTTCCTGGTGACAACTAGGAAACAGATCTCAGACAGGAAGTGGAGCTTGGCTGTAACCCTCAATTCTCACCCCCACAGTGACACACTTACTCCAAATGGGCTCCACCCCCTAAAGGTTCTATAGTCCTCCAAAATATTGGCCCCAACTGGGCAACCAGGTATGCATTCACAGGAGCCCTGGGGAGAACTTTGCACACTCAGGCCCTAAGGACTGGTAACAGACAAGGCCAGGACATATTCCAAGGAAGAACAATAAATAGGGAGAACATAGGGGATGGCAGTGATCAGCCCTGAGCTTCTGAAACCCAGTTTCCAGGTTCTCGGGTGGTCCAGATGCTTGAATAAGCCAGTAGACTGGAGGACAGAACCCTGAAGCAGTTCTAACTTTCTAGTACTCTGGAAGCTCTGACTGTAGTGTCCAGCTGGACATGAAATCAGTGCCCTTCTGTTCTCCTGGGTCTCTCAGTTGATATTATCTCTTTACTCACACCCCATTCCTTTTCAAAGCTTAACTATTGTATGGACTTTCTCTATACCAAAAGAAAGTCGTCTTCAAATGTCTTCTGTTCCTATTATACAAACGAGGAAACATACTTGGGATGTTATCTGATTAAGCACCACAACTGTGATTCAAAACCAAGTGGTATGGCTGCAAAATCAAGACTCATCCTCTCCCACTCCTTCAGCTCCTGTCAAAGGTGGAAAGGTGACAGTTACACAGCAGCAACCAGGAAGCAGAGAGCTCCGACAGGAAGTAACTAGACTGTAACCCTCAAGTCCCATTCCCCTAGTGGCTCATTTCCTCCCAACTTGCTAAAAGCTCCACAATGTCCCAAAACAGCACCATAAACTGGAGATCAAGTGTTCAAACACATGAGATAGTGGGGAATATTTTACATTTAATCCATAACTATCTACATCAGACAGGGTGGGGTAAGTGCCAGGAAGCAGTGCTGAAGGCTCTGTTCTGGTCTCATTCCTGTTGCTGTGATAAAATACCCTGATACAAAGCAACTTAGGGGAGAAAGGAGTTCATTTTAGCCCACAATTCCAGGTTTCAGTCCATCTTGTGGGAAAATCAAGGCAGGAATTTGAAGAGTCCCATCACAGGCAAGGAGCCAAGACAGGTGAATGCATTCATACTTAGTGCTCAGCTAGCTTTCCCTACTCTTACATGGTTCCAGGCCCCAGTCAAAGAATGGTATGGGACACTTTCAGGCTGGGTCTTCCCACAGTCTAGAAACCCTCCCATAAACATGCCCACCCACCTACCTGATATAGGCAATCTCTCTTTGAGATGCTCACCAAGTCAGCCCTGTACCCATGAAACCTGATTTCTGAGTTCTCAGAAACCTTCAGGCAGTCAAGATGTGACACAGCTCAATCACCATACAAAGTCGTCTGCATGTCAGGCTGCACCACGACCATCCATAAAGAGCCCATCTCTCTTTCCCTTGGCTGGAGTGATTTCATTTTCCTTCTGGTTCCTGGCCTAGAAATATACCAGGCAGCCACAATGCTGATCTACCACACTGCTCTCACCATGGGGTGGGCCCTTTAATTGCTTCCTGAAAAGAGCACTTTTGGTGTTCTTCTGAAAGCCCTGATTAGAATTTGTAAAGAATTATAATTTCCCCCAAGTAAGCTCTCATTAAAAGTCTGCAGACCTTGCTTTTAGCATCTTAATATCCCCACTGGTCTGACCTCAGGGACCCTTTGTCCATGGCATCCTGGGTGGGTGACCTTGGGAAAGGGGTCTCCACATTTTGGTGCCTATATTTTGCCTCTTGCCTTGTGGGACCCACCAGAGAGGGTGGGTATGCAGTCATCATAGAAATTTCTGGAATAGCCAGTGGTTCTACTGAAGCAAACTGAGGCCCTATGGGCCAGCAGTACAAAGAACAGATTAATGAGAGTCAGAACCTGCGATCAAAAAGAGACAGTAAGGTCTCAGAAGTACAGTTGGATTCTTAATGGCTATTCTAGTACCCCATTATTCCAGTACATTTTGTTTTGCTGTTTTTTAAATTACTTTTATTTATTTCTTGTAGCCCAGACTCACCTGGAGCTCACTATGTAACCCAGGCTGATCTCCAAGTCCTGGCAATCCCTCTGCCTCAGTCTCCTGAGTGCTGGGATTACAGTAAGGCACCATTACTGTGGACTCCAGTAGTTCTTAATGCTTCCTTCTCTTCCCCCATGATCTTCCACTGACTATAATGCAGACAATGGGCAGGTGAGCAGGTCAGAAGAGGGTGTCAGCACTTACTGTAAGGAAGACAGCAACTGCCCCATTTGAGAGATGTGAAAACTGAAACTGGAGAGCTTAGGTAATGTCCTCAGAGTCACAGAGCTCTCTGAGATTTTAACCTAGGTCTACAAGACTGAAGTCCATTGTCTTTGAAACCACATGACCAACTTGAAGCTATGTGGCAGTGCACCCAGGACTCCCAGGTCTGTGCCTGAGGTATAGTGGTAACTCTGTAAACATATCTAGTTAAGTGTTTCAATTCTCTGAGTGAGGCTTTCTTTGTGAGTGTGATGGCTTTAAAATATGTCCACAAATCCTTTGACATTCCTCCTTCCAAAAGTTGAAGTCTATGTCCTTCCTTTCCCACACTCTCTCTCTCTTACTGAACAGAGTATGGAAGAACTGGCAGTGATTCCTGAGACTGAGCCACGTGGTCTCTTCCCTGTCCTTTCTTGATCTGTGAGTGGCTCAGGAGGGAAGTGGCAGCCATGTTGTGCAAACACTTAAATGGTTCCCCAGAAACATCTACATAGTGAGAACTGGGACTCTTGCTAACAATCACATATGAACCAACTTGGAAGTGGATCTTCCAACCCCTGTCATAACCAGTTTCAGATATTCCAGAGCCCAGAGTCACCCAGTTCAAATTCCCCAATTTCTGACTCAGAAACTGTGAGATAGTAAATACTTGTTATTTTTTAAATTTTATGTATTATTATTGTGTGCGCAATGGGTATGCATATGTGTGTGTGTGTCTGGAGGGGGGCATGAATGCCATGGCATATGTGTGTGGATGTCAGAGGACAACTTGATGGAGTCAGTTCCCTCCTTCTACCTCTAAATGTATTCCTGGGCTCAGACTCAGATCAAGCTCTTACAGCAAGCTTTTTACCCACTGAGCCATCTTGCTGGCCCTGTTATTTTGTATTAGCGCCACATAACTAACATGGCTATTTTTTTCTACATAGTAACCATGACAAAATGTAACTTTGAGCAATATTGTTGACATGCTAATGATTTGGCTCTTTGGGGTAGAACTGGTAGAGCAGTCCTTCCATCTCCAGCTGGGTTTTTCTCACTTGGTGGTGAACAGGTAAGCAGAGTCACTCTGAGTCTAGGACTCCCTGGCTGTGACTTGGTCAATCGGCAGAAGATAACCTAACTATTCATCTGGGCTCCAAAGAATAAAGAAGAAATTTTCCATGTCTCTCATCCTAACTGTGAGTCACATTTGTAGTATTCCATTAGCCAAAGTAAGTCATAGGGCCATCCAGAATTCAGGGAGTTGAGAAACTGACCACCTCTTAGTGGGATAAGCCGGACAGTTACATTGCAAAGGCCATGGGTAGAGGAAGGTGTGGAGAAGAAGGAGCATCTGCAATCTGCCATAAAGACTGAGTCTATTTGAAACATTATAGTAGCAGGCATCTTCACTGTCAGTGCTCACTGAAGCCAGCAGCAGCCTAGTGGTCTTATTCAAAGTTGCTGATTGAAATAGGCTGGAGTTGAAATATCACATGTTCAAGTCAGAGAGGGGGCTAGAAAGTCTAGAGAACGGCCTCAGCTCTGAGCATGGATGGTTACAGACCTGAAGGCTAATGGTGTCCCAGGAAAATACTTGCATCAGCAGAATATTCTGGGAGGAATGTTTTACTTCAGGCTTTTGTGGGTAAAGTACAGAGCAAATAAGGAAAAAATGATTGCTAAGAGTATAGAGGTGTTTTAGCTTTGGGCAGGTAGGTTTGCAAAAAGCAAATACTCATGTGGAGTTATCTTGATTGACTGAAGATAGACAGCAAGAAATGGAATATGATTCATATTAATAACTGCTAAAATAACTCCTGTCTCTTATTTCCCTTTGTAACATACATTTGACATCCATAAGAATTGATATTCAAGTGAAAATCATATTTTGCTATCTATCATATATTAATAGGTAGGCTTACATATCTCTATGTCATCTATGTATATTTATATACAACTATATGTTTATATAGTTCAGGAAGGAAACAAAGTTATTAACTTGATGTGTGTATATATTATCTTGAGTGTGTATGTGGGTACATGCATGCCATGACACGTGTGGAAATCAGAAAATGACAATGTCAGGTGTCAGTCCTCACCCGCTGCCTTGTTTGAGACAAGATATCTCATTGTTTGCTTATGCCACAGCTGGCCCATAGCTCCTAAAGATTCTCCTGTATCTGTGTCCAATCTCACCATAGGAATGCTGAATTATAGATATCTGCAGCTGTCTCAGGATTTGCATGGGTTCAGGGGATTTGAACTCAGGTCCTCACACTTCTGTGTCAAATGTTTTATCTACCAAACCATGTCCCCAGGCCAGAAAAATAGCATTTATAAATATGTAACTACTTGACGTATAAGTAACTGTATTAGTTACTTTTCTGTTGCAGTGGATAGAAACACTGACCAAAGCAATTGACAGATGGAAGAGTTTATTTGAACTTATGGTTCCAAGGGAATTACAGTCTGCCATGGCGGGGAAGCATGGTGGCAGGAGGTGGCTGAAGGAGTGGAAGCTAAGCTCTCATAGCCTCAGGCAGGCACAGGAAACAAGAAAGAAACTGGAGATCCTGTAAGGCTTAAGAACTCTCCAAGCCCGCCCCCAGTGATGTGCTTCTTCCAGGATAGTCACATCTTCTAAGATCTCCCAAAATAGCGTCACCAACTGGGGACAAAATGTATTTGGAGGCTATGGGGGACATTTTCATTCAAACTGCCACAGTAACTATGTTTATATTACATGTTGTAGATACAAATGTATTTATGCTATAAATTACTATCATATGCATAACTGTTTTTATATGATAAATATGTAACTATATGTTATAGTTCTATAAATAGATATGTATTTCCTCATGGGAAATATTTACTTATTCTCAAGGCTTTTCTTCTGAACAGAAATATTTTCCCCTACGGTGTAATGCTGTCCTACTTAGCATAAGCTGTCAACTTGACACAGCCTAGAATTACCTGAAGGAGGAGTCTCAATTGAGTAATTGTCTTTATCAGGTAAGCCTGTGGGCATGCCTGTGAAGGACTGTCTTAATTGCTAATTGATACAGGAGGGCCTAGGCTTTTGGGGGCAGTGCCATTCCCTGGGTAGGAGGTCCTGGGCTGTGTACAATAGCTAGATAAGAATGAGCCAGCCAGCAATCCAGCAAGCAATGGTCCTCCATGATTTCTTCTCTAAGTTCCTGCCTTGGCTTCCCTCAATGACCTAGAAGTGTAAACCAAATAAATCCTTTCCTCCTCTAAGTCGCTTTTGGTAAGAGTGTTTTATCACAGCATCAGAATGAAACAGGGACCAATGCTTTGTTTGTACCTGTGTTCTAGAAGGAAATGCCATGACATTTTGCTTCAAGGCAGATTGTCTTTTAGCACACTAAGGACAGAGATAGGATGCTGTCTTCAGCACCTTCTTCCCAAGGTCTACCATGTTTGCTCATGGAGCAATGCCACAGGTCCTGTGAACTCACACATAATGGGAAAAGTCTGAAAACCTCTGATGTTTTTTCCACACAAACAGTAGTTAAGGAGAACTGAGAGGGTAAACATATTTTGTGTATAGGTATGTGCATTTACATAGGTGTATTTATATACTTAGAAATAAGACACAGGACAAGCAGGAGTGGAAACATATCTTAGTGCTATCCTGGCCTTATTTATACATATTCTAGACTAGACTTTAGTTCCTCCAATATACCTGTGGTGCAGAGAAGTGAGATTTCATACACAGTTGACATAGGCAGAAACTGAGACTCAGAAATATCACGTGAGCGGATGTGGCCTTGAAAGCAGAAATGTGGAAGTATGAGATGTTTCCAGAGGCCTTTGACCCCCTGTGATGAAGCAGCCTGGCTGGAATCTCTAGTTCTGAAGCTCACTGTGAGATGTCTGCACCCAACCAGAGGTGAGCTCTGGGGTCAGCTGAGCTTTGGAGATCTTGCACTGGCAGGTGCTGTCCCTGCTGTGGAGACCATTGACACAGCTCTTCCCCATCCATCCAATGCCTGTGCATATTAAGCTCTTCCCCATCCAGCCAGCATCTGTGTAAAGTATAGTGATAGAGGCAAGGCAGGAATAAGCGGACCATGATCACAAGGCAAACCAAACTAAGCACCCTTGTGCCTTGGATGTCTACCATCCACCCTCAGCCTGGCCTCCTCCTCTTCCCCTCTGTCTGTGCTCCAATTTGGGTTGGGAGATTGAGTCTGAAACCTGGTCTAGTCATTAAGCAGTCTAGGACCTTGCATATTAATCATGTCCTTTCTTTTCTGGATTCAGATTATTTGACAACTAGGGCTTGGCTGATCCTGGAGAGAACCCCACACTTCCAAGTGAGTCATTTCCTAGAGATGCCTCTGGGATGGAGAACTTCAAATGAAAACCTACCATGCAGAGCCGCAGCCCCAGTCACCTGTTATTGTGCTGTCACTCTAGGCCAGTGTCTGCCTGCCCTAATCCCCAGAGTCAAGTACCAGAGGACTGGAGACAGCTTGTATACCCCAGTGCCCAACACAAACCTCTTTACCCTGTTTCTTACATGGAAATTACAATAAAGACTATCGCATCTAATAAAGTTTTTGCCATGCAAGCCTGGGGACCTGAGTTGGATTCCCAGAATCTATGTAAAAAAATTCAAGTGTGATGTTTGTAATCACTTCAGTAAGGAGGCAGAGACAGGCAGATCCCTGGGCTTACTAGCCATCCAGCCTAGCCCAATCAATGAGCCCAAGACCAATGAGAGACTTCAACTAAAAAACAAGGTGGATGGCTTTTAAGAACGACACCCAAGGTTGTTCTTTGGCCTCCATACACATGCACATGTGTTTGAAGACACATGTGCCCTCTACCCCTGACATGAACACACACACACACACACACACACACACACACACACACAAGCATACTACTGCCCCTAGATCTCTACCCCACACCATCCCTGCTCACAACCAGTCCAGTGCTGCCCTAGATAGACCTCCACGGTGTAGTGCACCCCCTCCTTTCGGAGAACTGTGAGTAGCCACATGTCTTTTGGATCACAACCATCCTCTGACCTATCAACTTGTTCATACCACAAAGTCTCTGTTAGCACACTACATTTTAATACCTGTAGGTAGGTACATCCTGAGCACAGGCTCCAGTCTCCTGATTGTGGGCCATGGACAACATCTTTTTATGTGTTTATTTTCAGGGTTGGGAATTGAATCTAAGGCCTCTCGCATACCAGGAAAGTGTTTTACCACATAGCTATATTTCCAGGCCCCTTTGAACTATTTTTTATTTTGAAACAGGTCCTCACTAAGTTGCTCAGGCTGACTTTGAACTCTTTCTGCAGCCCAGGCAGATCTTGAAGTTGTGATCTCTCTGTCTAAACCTCCCAGGTTAACAGGCAGGCTGAGGCTATACATCTTGACAACACTTTGGTTTTCGTTTGTTTTTTAAGACAGGGTCTCACTATGTAGCCCTGGCTGGCCTGGAACTTGCTAGGTAGACAAGGCTGGCCTCAAATTCAAAGAGAGATCCTCCTTCCTCTGCATCTCGGCTGGGATTAAAAGCCTGCACCTCCACATCCAGCTTGTACCTTAGCATCATTGTGATGTTTGCTGATGTGTGCCAGACTCAACATATTCCTTCAAATGGACTAACTTTAAAAAGAAAATGGACTTAGAAAGAAAGCCTTACCCAAATGCAAAATCAATACCACTTGCCATAAATAACAGGTAATCATAAAAAACAAATACAAAGGCTACAATAAATAGAATGAGCTGGATCTGATTACCTTTTCTCGGCTCAGTGCCTCTCCATGCCAAAGGGAAGTTGGCAAGCTTGGAAGAAGTTTAAGGCCCCTTGTACTGGTCTGGGCCATTCTTCTTGGCAGGATAAGAGAGATAAAGGGGAATGGAGTGAGAGGATGTGGCTCACTGTGAGCTCCGGTACGGTATCTTGGGTCATGCTGTGTCTGTATAAAACCACCGGGCAGCCACCAGCACTCAGAAACCTCATTATTGGAAGCAATGAACTCATTAATCTTCTAGCCTAAACGTCTACATGGTATTTCAGGACAGTGGGCAGGATCAGAGAGAAAGAACAACGAACATCTAAGTCTAGATTCATTATAGTAATATAGAAACGCCTTACAAACCCCCAGTAATAGCTGGGCCTCCCAAAATGGGTAGGCAATCTCTGGTTTTCCATGGTCTCATCTCAGCCTCTCCCCCCATGAACATCAGCTTTCCCATCAGTTCAAAGAGGAACTTTAGCCAGGCCTGATGCTGCTGGCCTGTAATACCAGCTCCTCAGGAGGCTGAGGCAGGAGGATTTCAAGTTCAAAGCCTACCTGGGCTACAGAGTGAGTTCAGATCCAGCCTGCACAACTCAATGAGACTCTGTTTCAAAATTAAAGGTAAAAGCAGGGGCTGAGGGGATTGCTCGTGAGAGATCTCAGTCAGTGAAGTACTTTCCATGCAAACATGAAGACCTGAATTCAATCCCTAGAACCCATATGAAAAGCTACACATGGACTGGTGAGATGGCTTAGTGGGTAAAAATGACACACAAACCTGACAAGCTGACTTCAGATCCCCAGAACACATGTAAAAGCCAGAAACAATAGTGCATGAATTTGTAATACTTGCACTCCTCTATGGGGAGTTGAGAGGTGGAGACAGGAGAGTCATCAGAAGTTCACAAGCCCCAAAGGAGGCCCTGTCTCAAACAAAGTGGACAGGAAAGACAGGCACCCAGGTTTGTCTTCTGACCGCCACATATATATCATGGCAAGTATGAGCGCTCTCTCTCTCTCTCTCTCTCTCTCTCTCTCTCTCTATCTATCTATCTATCTATCTCTATCTAACATACATACTCATATCTACACACTGACAAATATTGATTGATTTTTCTCAAAGGAGGGCCTCTCTCTATCTATCTATCTATCTATCTATCTATCTATCTATCTCTATCTCACATACATACTCATATGTACCAAGAAAAGACAGGCATAGTGGCATGGGATTCCTGGGGTTTGCAGGCCAGCCAGTCTAACCAAGTCATTAAGCCTCAGGTCTTAGTAAGAGACTGTCTCAAAATAAAAGGTAGACAGCGTCTGAGAAATGACAGCCAAGGTTAGCCTCCAGTTCACACATACATACACACATATGCATACCTTCGTACATAAAAATATATACACACTGACAAATATTGATTGATTTTTCTCAAAGGAGGGCTGGGGATATAATTTAGCATGCTCAGGATCCTAGGTTCAATCTTAGCTCCATAAAACAAAGATATCAGAGGGAAGGTTCTTGGTATTCCCTGTTATCTGAACAAGATCCCCCAAATGGGTAAACTACACAGAGTTTAGAGCTACTCTGGCTCATGCCACATGTGAACACACATCCTCACACTCTGCCAATAGCCTCTATTTGCCTTGGGAAAACCGAACAGGAATTGCATTTAGTAATCAATTGACTCCCTTTGACTTGGTTTGGTGCCTTTTCTAAATAACAAGAGCCTGGCAACATCAGACCCTCGCAGCCATCTTTATTAATGAAGCTCCGGGTACCGTGCAGAGAAGACACAGGCGGCGTATGCAAACGTGCGAAGGGAATTATTTCCATCAGCACCAGCTATTTGAAAGCAATTGAAAAGTTTCCATTTGAAGAAAAAGTAATTTTCCTGATGTGAGTTTCGAGAGCTTGCCTGTCTGCCCCCACCTGACGCTGGCTTCCTCGGCTCCAGGCTTTCTGAATTTTATTAAACCACAGCTAAGTGGCGTCATGCTGGTAAAATATTGAGTCGCTTTTTAAAGTGATATCATTACCTAATAATTTTGAGCGCTTTTCTTTTTTTTTCCTTTGCCAAGGAGGAGAAATGGACCAAATGGCTCACCAGCAGCATCACAGCAATATGGAGATGGGAAAAGCATGATGTTGCATGGCATTGTGTGATTATGGTGTGGTGTGATGCTGTGTGGCATTGGATGACATGATATGGTACAGTGTGCTGCATCATGGCATGGACTGGTATGGCATGATGGGGTATGGCATGGAGTAATCTGGTGTGACATGGAGTGGTCTGGTGTGGCATGATGTGGTATGACGTGGTATGGTGTGGTGTAATAGTGTGGTGAGCTGCAGCATGGCGTGGTCTGCTGTGGCCAATCTAGAAGCACAGCCGTGAGAGCAGAGAATGAAAAGTGGGCCCTTAACAAGTCAAGACTCCCATCCCTATTGAACCTGGAATCAAACCACCCTTGAATAAATTAACTTCTCTTTCATTCATCCATTCATCTGACCATCCATCATTCATCCATCCTCTATCCATCAATCATCCATCCATCCATCCATCCTCTATGTACCTATCATCATCTATCCAATCATCCATCTTCCATTCACTTAACCATCTATCCACTCATCCTCCATCCTTCTATCCATCTTCCATCTATCCATCCATCCTTCATTCACTCATCATCCATTCATCCATCTATTTATCTTCCATCCACCTATCCATTTATCCATACATCCTCCACCTACCCATCCATCATTGATTCCTCCTCTATCTATACATCGTCCATCCTCCATTTAGCAATCTATTCTTCTTTCAGGCTATTTGACATTGATATTCTAGGACTGGCAACTAAAAGACTAGCATGGATATTCCATAAACAAACTTCATCCCACCCTTCCATTCAACCTTTTCACAAGGGCAGCCTTTTCCTCCAGCCAAACAGAAATGCTAGCCATTAGGGGTTTCCTCTTCTCTCATAAGAACTCCTGGTGGCTGTTGTCATCTTTCTCCCTCTCCACCCATCACACTGAGCCCAGCTGAAATGACACCCCGTTCTTGAAATCTGCCTACCATCTCTTCCCTCATTAAGAACTAACCCTGTTCTTTCTAGACTCAGAGGACTTTGTACTGCACCCTCTAGTTCTCCAGTTTGACTTCGCCTGCCCCTAGCTTTCTGTGTTCACACCACATCACAGAGCTTGGTGCACAGTGACTGCCTAGTTGTGTATGTGTGTTCTTTTGTGGGGGGCGAGGGGGGGGGTTCAGAGCAGAGGTGTTAATTCTACGATCAATCTCATTTTAAATGAAGAGTTTGTAGAGATTCTGTTGGACAAATCAACACTGATGGTCTGTACTCTTAACCCCCATGACATCGCTCTCTCATTACGGCACTATCATTATGACTTATTCCCTATAAATCCTAAGAACAGTTACACACTTTCCAACAGGAACTTGTGCCTTACCATAAAGTAAGGGGTTCTTTTAAATAGATGTCCTTCCTCCTTCAAAATTCAAAGCAATCTTTGAAGGCAAGTGCTAAGGATACGGTTTTAGAGACAAGGACCTGGAAACAGCCCAGGGATGTTCCATGCTTCCCCAGAGTCACATAGCTGGAAGGCGAACCCAATTTTCCTTCTAGAGCCATTGCCCTTAATCATGACATTTGTGAGAGAGACAGGAGGGAGGGAGGGAGGGAGGGAGGGAGGGAGAGAGACACAGAGATAAAGACAGAGACAGACAGAAAAATAGAGAATGAAACAGAAACAGTGACAAAGGGAAACAGACAGGAGAAAATAAAGACAGAAGAGAGAGGAACAAAGAGAGACAGAGAGAGACAAATACAGAAAGAAAGAGACAGAGATGGGAATAAAAAGAGACAGACGGAAGCAAGTGGAGACAGAAAGGAAAAGAGAGAGAGAAAACACAGATGGAGACAAAGAGAAACAAAGCCCAGAGAGAAAAATAGACACACAGAGAAACAGACAGAAACAAAGAAAAAAGAAACAGAAAGACAAGGGGAGGGAAAGACAGGCAGAGGGACAGAGAATGTTTTAAACTTGAACATGAACCCAAGCAGAGAACTGGAGCTCCCTGGGAGACCCAGAGACCATCTTCAGCAGTGGGTGGTTCTCGGGGAGAGGCAAACCAGCCCCTCTGAGGCTGGACCCCTCCCCTGCTCCATTTTCAAGAAGGCAGACCAAAGCAAGGCTTGGTCACAATCTCCATTTTTCAATCATCAAGCCAGCTGGTTTGGGTTGTATGTTTAAACAGGATTCTTTCTTCCTTTCCATTTTTTTTTTAAATTGGAAGGGAGCTTTAAACACTTTGAACGTGGCCTCTGGGACCAGCTCACAGCATGGTCTGCACACCCTGCTTTTGAGGCAGGCGTCCCTGCAGCCACATCACCAGCTCTGTTTTCAATTACAAAAGCTTGTTTGAACACGGGCTGTCACAGAGGCTGTTCAAACAGGCTTTTGTAATTGAAAAGGAGGAAAAAACAAAAGATTTCTAACCTTCTAAAGCCAGGGAGGGAAGGAGCTGGTCTGAGGACTATTGAATGAACCCAAAATGGCGCCCATGACTACAGGATTTGGGGCAGCCAAGAAGGTACCTGAGGAAGCTGGCAAAGCTTAAGCCTCAGCCAATACCTGTCTGTTGTGAAAGCCACAGGCTGGAATCTGGCAGCTGGAAGGGAGCCGGGGCAGTAAGACAGTGCAGTGATTCCCACCAGTGGTGCTTATGGTCACCTTATTGCCACTGTGTATACAAATGTGTGTGTGTGTGTGTGTGTGTGTGTGTGTGTGTGTGTGTGTGTGTGTGTGTGTGTGTGTGTGTGTGTGTGTGTGTGAAGGGGGGAGGTTTTGTTTTATTTTGTTTTGCTATATGGGGATTGAACTCAGAACCTCATGACACATTCTAAGCATTTTTTTTTCCCTCAGTTGAAAACTAGTGGCCATGTGTGGTGCCTCCTACCTATAATCACAGCATTTGGGAGTCTGAGGCAAATTGGAAGCCAGCCAGAACCATAGGTGAGTTCTGGACCAACATGGGCTACAATGTAAGATTCTATCTTAAACAAAAAATAAATAATAAATAATAAACAAACAAGGGGATGGAGAGAGACGACTCAGTGGAGTCATCTTGTACTGCTCTTGCAGAGGATTCAAGTTCATTTCCCACCACCCACATGGCTGCTCAAGTTTCAGGGGTTCCAGTGCCCACTTCTGACCTCTAAGGGCACCACACACACACACGAGGCACTTCCATATAGGCAGGCAAAACACTCACACACATAAAATGAAAATAAATACATCTTTTAAAAAATATCTTTATTATTATTTTTATTATATGTGTATGAGTATATTGCTTCCATGTATGTAAGTACTCCCATGTCGTGCAATGCCCTCAGAGGTCAGAAGAAGGCATTGGGGATTCCCCTAGAACTGGAGTTACAGACAGTTATTAGCCACCAAGTGAGTGGTGGGGACTGAACCTGGGTCCTCTGCAAGAGCATTCAGCACTCTTAACCACTGAGCCATCTCTCCAGCTCCCAAAATCAAATCTTTAAAATAAAATAAACCTTTACAAAAGTTAAAAAGTGGTCATTGTATATGTTTATGGGGTCAGGTGTGATGTTTGCTTAGATGGTCATGCTTTGGAATTTCTAGAAATAAAATCTGAGGTCCAAGGACACACCAATACACCACACAGCACATGCTGACAAAGCAAAAGTAACTCGGCAAGGCAGATTTTACTTTTGCAAAAGGATGTGTTGCATGGTCAATCAAATTCAGCAATCACAGAGGACTTGGAAGCCTGATAGGCTTTTATTCCTAATGCAAGGGTACTGTGTCCTTCCCCCTTGGCGGGGGTCCCGCCTCATAGTCTTTTCCAGTTGACTAGTTTAAAAGAATTAGTGCAAAGGGAGGGAGGACGAGCTCCATTGCTCCCAGATCATCAGGTTCTGGAATGCATCGGGGCCTTTCTTCAAACAAAAGCCTTACAGGGTGTGGAGGGTTAAAAGATTAGAATTCTTTGTCATAAACCAAGTTTTATAAGGTTTGAAAGAAAAGACTAATATCTACTGTTTCCTTCAGAATGACTGAGCGAGACAACACTAACCAGTGCTTCAGGTACTTACTTTTCTGCAGTAAGGACATTTACAGTACATTTTGTCAGAAGTTTTGAAGCATGTAGTGCTTTGCCCATACTCCTATCACCATGCCCTATGGCAGGGCTCCCGTCGTCAGTGCCCTTAACCAACTCTTCCTACTGCTTTGCTGACGTCCCCACTTTCATCACACAGAAATTAAGGCTCCAGCAACTACCAATATTTCTCCTGTTTCCATCAGGCTTGTTTCTTCAGAGTTCACATCTGAGACTCTGAAGTCACTCAAGTGTCTTTCTGTACCTAGCTTAACTCACTTAGGGTAACGTCTTCCAGGTTCTTTAATGTTGACATAAATGGCAGAATTTCATTCTTTTTTAAGGCTGAATGCTATTCCATTATGTAGACATACCAAAATTTCCACTCATGCACTGGGTTGCCTCCATCTCTTGACTATTATGTGCATGTGAGGGTGTGGATGTTTCTCTGATATACCAATGTTCTAGTCTTTAGATATACAGTCACAAATAGAATTGCTGGATCATAGTGTAGTAGAGAGTAGGGAATGGGGAGAGGCACATCAAGATTAGGAGACCAACGAGATGGCTCTGTAGAAAAGGTGCTTGCTGTGTAAGACTGGCCACCCAAATTCAATCTCCAGAACCTATGGAAAGTTGAAAGGAAAGAGAACTGACTCCAAAAAGTTGTCCTCTGGTCTCCGCACATGTGCCCCAAGCATGCACATGTCCCTCAAAGACACATTTTTTAAAGAATAACATAGGTAAGGAAACAGTTGTAAGGGGACAAGAAACCCTCCCCAACCTGGGCTACAAACAACAAACAGAGTATGAGGAAGAGTGGGTGCTATACAAATGACCATTAAAGGGTCATGAGCTCCTGACTCAGCACTTTCGAGCGGAAGCCTTTCTCTGCTTACTAACCCACTCCTAGTCTCAGAAGTGCTTCCTCTTTCTTCATAAACATCTCTATTTCTAACAGTGGGTACCTAGTATAATTCTTCATCTTGACACAAGAACCTGGAAATTTCAATAGGTGCCCTCTGAACTCAAACCCATGCCTACAGCATATGGCTGTACTGGTTTTAGTTCCCAACAGCCCCTCCAAGTTTGATGGCACTTGAGTTCAATCCCCAGAGCCCACACTGTAAAAGGAGAGAACTAACTCTTGCAAGTTGTACTCTGACCATGTGTATGACATAATATGCACACCCCCCAAGTAAATGAAGCACTAGTAAAGAAGTGGAGACAAGGGACCCCCTTGCACACTGATGGTGGGAATATACAGTAAGATGGTCTTTATGGAAAACAGCATGGAGGGGCAAGCGCCTTTATTCACTGAGCCATCTTACCAGTCCCTCTTTAGATTGTTTAGCATGTAAGGGAACACTAGACCACCATTCCCAAGGTCTTTTGGAATTCAGGGACGCTAAGAAGGCAGGTTATAGACCCAAGTTTCTGGTAACAGTTAGAGATCAAAGGTCATCAGTGTCTGGGATCAGTGAGTCCCTTCAAAATCAGTTTTCTTGAACTATTTTGAAAATCATTAAACAAAACTTCCCTTCCTAGATAATTTTAACTCCCAATACTTTCTTTCCAGTTTTAGCAAACAGAGTGTGATGGTTGATATGGACTGCCAGCTTGGCAGGATCTTGAGTTGCCAAAGGGACAACCCTCCTGGCATGGCTGTGAGGAAGGTTCTATATTGAATTAACTGAATAGATGTGGGCTAGGGTCCTGGGCTGAACAGAAAGGAGAAGGTGAGCTAAACAGTGGTGTTCATCTCTCTCTGCTCCCTGACTAACAACACTGACTCCTGTTCCTGCCACCATGACGCTATGAGCCAGAGTCAACCCTTTCTTCTTAAGTGGCTTTTATCAGGTGTTTTGTCACAGCAACAAGAAAAGTAATGAATGCACAGAGCAAGTCTTCTGATCATAACACTTTAGGCATCTGCTTTGAATTTACTTACAGCTCTTGTTTCTACTATTTTAAGGAAAATGATCCTAGTGCCCAATTTAAATTTTTGTTAAAATTGAATGTAACTGAAAACACGAAATGAACAATTAAAGCACAAAGTACAGAAAAGATCATATTGTATATGGATATGATGGAAATCGAGGAAGAGATCTGGGGAAAATAATCTCAGGACGCTAATTTGGTGGTGAGGTCATGGGCTGTGGACTTGTCACACTGCCATTCTGAGGTTGTTCACACCCCAATTCTAGCATTGCCAGCTCACCTACCACATACAAACCTCAATGCCTACTCTGCAAAAGAAGAGGTAATGAAAAAAGCTAACTGTAGAGGCTGCTCTGGGATCTACTCACTGAACAATCTGAGCTCACGCCAATCATTATTAAACAGAAGCTTAATGAGTGAGGCCTGTGATCTTAGCTACTTAGGAGATTGAGGAAGATCATCAATTTGAGGCTTGCCTGGACTACCAAATGAATTCACAACAAACTTGGACAACTTAGTAAGACCCTGTTTTAAACTGAAAAGTAAAAGGAGGGCCAAGGGTGAGTGGTAGAGCACTGACATAGCATGCAGGAAATTGGTACTGCACAAAAGCTTCATGGTCCTCAAGGTTGAACCATGTACAGACTCTCTGCACTGGGAAGGTGGCTCAGTGGTTAAAACACCTGCCATATAAGCAGGAGAACCAGAGTTTGGATCCCCAAAACCAATGTAAAAGCTGGACACACTAGGGCACATCTGCAATCCCAGTGTTCCTATGGCGAGAGGAGAGGTAGAGACAGGAGAGTCTCTGAAAGCTCAGGCACCAGCTATCCTGGCTGGTGTATGCAGCACTGATGAGCCTGCCTCAAACAGGTGGAGGGGAGGGCTGACCAACTGAAACTGTCCTCTGACCTCCATGTTTGCCATGATATATGCATGCCATCACTTACCCACACAAGCATGCACACACACACAAACATGCACACACACACACATATATACAGACACAATACAAGTAAGTTTGATGAGCCAAGCGTGGTGGTACAGACCTGTGATCTGAGCTTCCCAGGCAGCTAAGGCAGGAGGTTCAGTAGGTTGAGGCCAGGCTAGGCTACTGACCCAGTTCAAGGCCAGACTGGACAACCTAGTAAGACTTTTTCTCAAAATAAAAAGTAAAGCTAGGACTGGGGACATAGCTCTGTGGTAGAGTGCTTGCCTAGTGTGGCGGAGGCCCTGGGTTCCATCCCCAGGACTACAGGAAGACTAATAATATACAAATTGCCTTCAGAAGGAAAACAGCTCTCATAGACCTGCAAGTGTAGATGAACCTTTTTGTAGATCCCATGTCTGTGGCTAAGGACTCCATTTGTTAACTGCGGGTCAAGGCATTGCAAAATAACATAGTAACTGAGGTGGGTATGATTCAGCCAAGGTCTCACAACACATTATTGGGTGACAGATTGTCTTAGTTTTGCTTCTGTTGCTGTGATAAAATTCCCTGACAAAAAGCAACTTATGGGAGAAAGGGTTTATTTTGGCTCACAGTTCAAAGTTGCAGTCCATCATAGTAGGGAAGTCACATGGCAGGAGCTTGAGAGAACTGGTCACATCTTATCCACAGTTAAGAGCAGAGAGCATTGAATCAATGCATGTGATCAGTTTGTTTTTTCCACTCGTACACAGGTCAAGACACACACACACACACACACACACACACACACACACACCACACCACACCACGGGAATAGTGCCAACCACACCGGGTAATCTTCCTGCATCAATTAACATGATCCGGATAATCCCGTACAGGCCAACCTGATCTAGAGAAGCCCTCATTGAGACTTCTTTCCAGGTGAGTCTAGATTGTGTCAAGTTGACAAATAAAACTATCCATCAAATGATCCTCTGCCTTTGAGCAGTCTGATACATAATGGCTGACATTTGTCCCTCCAACTTGCATCCCCTGGAGTTAGAACCCCACCACAAGTGGGTGAGAACCCAGTCTCCTTACCTGACTCTGTCATCAGAGGACCACAGCTGGAAGAGGCTAAGTAGACAGCACTGCATGTGCTCCCTACATGGTGACATCAGGAAGGCAAGCTGGGCCAGCAAGAAAAACCAAGGCAGCCACTGTAGGCCTGAAGCTGGTGTTGATGCAGGGGGAAGAGGTGGAAGGTGTGGTATCCTTTCTCCCCATCATAAAAGGGCATAGCCAGCACCCCTATAACCAGGCAAGCTAGTAAAAAGACATTGATTTATCTCTTCTAGTTTTGTGCGACATGGAAGGACGTTTTTGGAATACAAGACACAGAAGGAAGCTCCAGAGACTTATGTGTGGACAAAGCATGAGGTAATGGGAACAGACCGAGGGGAGCAGTGAGGCTCCTGGGTTGGCTTTTCCTTAGCCTCCTATTGCCATGCACTGCTTCTCTGGTATAAGAGGCAGGACCCCTCTGCAATAATGGACTTGTCACCTTCTTTTAAAGATTTATTTTTATTTTTTTAATTTATGAGTTCAGGTATTCATGGAGGCCAGAAGAGGGTGTCAGGTCCCCTGAAGCTGGACTTACAGGCAGTTGTGAACCACTCAGCATAGATGCTGGGATCTGAAGACAGGTCCCCTGCCAGAGCAGCAACCACTCTTAACTGCTGAGCCACCTCTCCAACCCTGTCTTATCACCTTATAAAAAAAAGGAATTTATTTATGACCATTTCCATGATAGAAACATGGGCAAAGGTAAGTTAGAGTGACTTTTTAAATATATGTTTGTGGTAAGATATGTGTAACATAAATTCACACTTTTCGAGTAGTCAGTACATTCACAAAGTTGTTTGACTGCCACCATTATGCATTTCCAGAGCAAACACCTCCCTTCAAAAGGAAACCCAGCACCCATTAGCAGGGCCGTACCCACCCCTCCTCCTGCAGCCCCTGGCAACCGCTCATCTTCCTTCTGCGCCTGCATTTCTCTATTCCAATTCCCTATAAATGGAATCCTACACTATGTGACCCTCCAGTCTGGCTTTTCTATCAGCCAGCTGTTTTCAAGGTTCTTCGCCATTGTCCCACCTGGAACAGAGCTTCATTCCATTGTGAGGCTGAATAATAACCCACTGTAGGACAGAACTTGTTTTCTTTAGCCATTCATACCCTGACGGACGTTTGGGCTGCTTCCACATTTCAACTTCTGTGAACGGTGCTGCTGTAGACTTTTGTATTCTGATTGTAGGAAGCATGGGGAAACCTCAGCTCAATGGCGCCCAGGCCTGAGGGTCATTGTCTGTGGGAGGTGAGTTTTAGATGGCCAGCTTCAGTGGTGTTAGCTGATGAAGATCAGAAAGTAAGATAGTCTTGGACTTCTAAGTGGAAAATCCTCTGTAGGAGAAAGAGAAGGTCCTGCTTGCTGCTTTAGCTGTCATCAGGGTTTCTGCCTAGAGGGGGCTCTTTCCTGTTCTAGGCTATTCGGCTAAGCAGACGGTACTCTGACCTTCCTATGACTCACAGCATCAGGGCAACTCTGAGGAAGGATGATGGCATTTCAGTGGTGTACACAGGGATAAAGAAAGATGAAGACAAGATGAGGCCAGGTGTGGTGGCACATGCTTTTAATCCCAGCACTCAGGAGGCAGAGGCAGGAGGATCTCTGTGAGACTGAGGCCAGCCTGGTCTACATAGTGAGTTCCAGGCCAGCTATAACTACAGGGAGACCTTGTCTCAAAAAATGGAAGGAAGGAAGGAAGGAAGGAAGGAAGGAAGGAAGGAATCGCATGGTCAAAGTGATTCCTGAGATGACAGGAAAGGTCTCTAGGCTTCATTTTAGAGACGTGGCAGAAGACACAGTAGCTAAGGTGACTGAGGTCTCTACCTGCCACCTGTTCCATATATGCCTTTGGCAAGATACTGTGATCCCAAGTGCCACATCCCTGCTTGGACTGAGGCTGAAACCCAGGGCTCTTGTTACTCATTAGCCCTGGCTGATTTCCTCCCTCCACTTGCCAGCCTCTCTCTGAGGACCTTACAGGCTCTCCATCCCATAGCCAGAGCTACACACAGCCATTCTCCTCCGCCCTCTCTCTTTTTGTTCATTTAAAGTTGATTATTTTTCTTATTTAAATTGTAAATTTCCCTTCCCTGGAAGGCTTGCCTAAACTGCCCCATTACCACTCCATTAGCAACCCTGTTCCCTCTCCTTGCAGATTTTCTGATCTCTCCTGGGCATCACTCAGTAGCCAACAAATCATCAGCTGCTCCAGCCATGACTGAAGAGGGTCCTGTGGGAACCTGGGAGGAAGTCTTTAGGGAAGAGGTGAGAGGGGTGTGAGGGCACTGGGTGATCTGTCCCTGCTCATGCTGCCAGAGCTGAAAACGGAGGAAGAACCATTCTCCTCACCCAGCTCAGAGCACATCCAGTCCAAATGCTGCTGTCTGCCAAGCCCAGCGGTTGCAATCTTTCAAATGCTTGAATATTTTACAATTCCTTCTGTGGCCAGGCTCACATGCAGAATAGAGAGAGAACAGCCATTCGCCCCTGAATTCCAAATTTACTTTAAGTAATTAAACTCATTTATTTCCATCTGAATACACGGTGGGGTTAGAGGAGTTTATGGACATCTGGGTGAGGAGAATGCCCAGATGAATAAATGCTGTGGGGTGATGCGGTTACTGATGGGGGTGGGGGCCATTAAGGGCCTTAGGCCAGCAATAGCTTTCTGCCAGAATGGTCTGTGAGCTCCACAGCATGGGGACCTCTCTATTGAGTCCTGAGTCCAGCAAGGAGAGAGAGAGCCATAAGAAGCAGATCCACGATGGCCCTGGAGTTATGGAGAAGGGAAATGGGGAGCGACTGCTAATGAGATCAGGGCTTTCTAGAGGGTAGGAAAAAATGTTTCGAAATTGAATAAAAGTGACAGTTGCACACTGTCAATGCATTAAATAACACTGAGTTACACACTTAAAAATGGTGAATGGGGGCTGGGGATGTAACTTGGTTGGCAGAGTGCTTGCCTACCATGCAGGAAGCCCTGGGATCAATCCCCAGCACGGAATAAAGCAGGCATAGTGGTGTACACCTGTCATACCAGCACTTGAGAGGCAGAGATGAGAGGATCAGGAGCTCAAGGTCATCTTCAGGTACATATGAGTTTGAGGTCAGCCTATGATATTAGGAGACTGTCTAATTAGATAAATAGCACAAATTGAAATAAAATAGTAAATTTTATATCATGTAAATTTCTCTTCAACCATAAAAGAAGAGAAAGGGTATTGTGTTAACTTTTAGCTGCCTATGGGATTCCCATATAACTTGCCGTCTGGTCTGGGACCTTGTAAACAGGCTTCAGTAATTTAGCAGTGGGACCAGTACAAGGATAGAGCTCAGCCCAGCCTTCAGTGAAGTGTTGGACATTCTCCAGATGAGAAGAATAAACACCACAGCTGTCTACCTAGGTGCCTGTGTGATGTCAGGTAATGGTCGAAATTGTCCCAGGTCTCAGACACTAGCTCTAGTGTTTCTGCAACCCACAGACTGAGATCTAGTGCCCACTGTCCCATGTGCCCATGGCTCTTTGTGCTCACTGTGGCCCTCCCACTTCTAGCATGGGAAAGCCATCCTCTCTTGGAGATGGAGCTGAAACACTTCCTCCCTGAGATCCTTACATGATGGTGATCCAGCCTGTCTCATCACACCTGTCACTGCACGTGGGTCCTGCTGTGGTTTAAAGATAATACAGGCTCTGCAGACTCATGCTCTGAAGACTTGATTCCAAGCTGAAGGTGCTTTTGGGGAGGCTGTGGCGCCTATAGGAGGTAGGGGCCTAGCTGGAGGAAGTTGGTCCTTAGGAACAGGCCTTTAAAAGTGTATTCGTCAGGGACTCAGGGTTCTCTAAAGATACAGAACTGATAAAGTGAACACACATATATGGATTGATTAGATTAGCTTATAGGATAGAGTCCAAATAATCCAACAATGGCTGCACCACACTGGAGAAGCTGAGAATACAGTCTGGTAGGTACTCAGTCCAGGGGGCTGGATGTTTCAGTAGTCCCAATCTGGCACTAATGGCTTGAAGAAATCCAAGAGATCTGCTAGTCTTCAGTCTACATTGGAATCTGAAGAAGTTGGTCACAGCACAAGAGGAACTCACCAGTGAGAGAAAAGGTAAGCACTCCTTTCTGCCATAGCCTTTTATACAGGCTGCCATCAGAAGATAACACCCACATTTAGGGTGGGTCTTCCAGCTTCAAATGAGCTAATCAAGAAGGTCTGTCTGTCTGTCTGTCTGTCTCTCTCTCTCTCATTTGAGTTAATCCCAGATTCAGTCAGGTTGACTCCCAGGATTAGCCATCACAGAAGGTTATACTAACCCTGGGTTCCTGGCCTGCTCTATGCTTCTTGGTTCACTGTGATGTGACTAGCCTCTGCCACACACTCTTGCTGCCATTAACTGAGCTTCTCTGCCTCAGAACTCCTCATACTCGTCCCTTCCTTCCCACTCAACCTGGTTCCCATAGGAGGGTTCAAACCTACTGGGTATTCCCATCTTCTTTGATTGGGGACATTATCTGGTCCTAGCAGCCAGATGATTTTTGAGAAGGTGGTGTAATGTCTAATTTTGTGTGTGTGTGTGTCTGTGTGTGTGTGTGTGTGTGTGTGTGTGTGTGTGTGTGTGTGTGTGTGTGTGTTCTGAAAGCATGAACCTCATAAACTGTTGGGAGGATCCAACATACTGTGTGCATGCAGTATGTAGCCCAGAGCTTATGACAAACACAGAGGCACGGGTGAAGAGTTAAACACTCTTGGTCCATCGTTAGTGACATTGTTACGTTTCCTTGACATTGGAGACCTTCCACAGTTCATCTCTCGGGCCTGGGCACCAAGCACAGCCACCTTGATTGAAACCCAGCCTAGCACCCTGTGGATGCTCAGAAAGCACTTGTCTCATGTGAAGGGACAAGGCCTGCTGTCTGGACGGGAACTCCAAATTGAAAAACATGAGCGCTCTGCTGGCAGAACCCACCTGCCTCGGTTCATCCTCACCACCCTGGGGTGTGCCTTGTGCTCATGGCTGAGTCTAAGGTAGCAGAGAAGGACATTGGCTCAGGCTTTGGGGCCCAGCTGAATGCCACCCTGAGGCAGATTCATCCCTGGGCACAAAGCCTTCCTTCCTCCCCAGTAGTGACCACATTTCTGTTTCTTTCTCTCTGAGAGAATGTCATTTCTGACTCTCTCTCAGTTCAGTCCCGGAGTTCTGCCTTGGAGAATTTGAGTTAATAAACCTGCAGCATGGAGGCTGAGATAAGCAGCTTAGCACTGGGCCTGAGCTGACCCTGCGCCTTCCTCACCTGACAACCACCTGTGGGACTTCAAAGGAAGGAGAAAGAGAATCATCGCTCCCCTCTGGGACAGCCTCCTCTGGCCTCCTCAGAAATGAGTTCCAGGGCCAGGATGCACTGAGGGACTGAGCACTTCCTAATTGCAGTGGGAGAGCTTTGTGTGCTAGAGCACCCAGACCACCACCATCACAGCTTAAGGCTTTGGAGATGGCCTGATTTAGATATATGCAACAGCCAAGAAGAGGGCTTTTCTCTGAGCCTCTTTGCTGAGCCTGTCCTTCTGAGCAGGGAAATGAGGACAGAAGGCAAAGAGGTGGAGGAGGCAGAGGGAAGTAGACAGAGAGGAGGAGAGACAGAGAGTGGGGAGAAGGAGAGGGGAAAGGGAGAGAGAAAAGAAGAGAGATGAGTGAGAGAAAGAGGGAGGGAGAAAGACAGGAAGAGACAGAAAAGGGGAAAGGAGAGGAACAGAAAGAAGACTGGGGGAGGGGAAGAAAGCAATGGAGGAAAGAGGGAGGCATTGAGATGGAGAGGAAGGAAAGAAGGAGAGAGGGAGAGGAAAGGAGGGAGAGAAGAATGAATGAGCCATGGAAACAAAATCACACAAAAGCCACCTCCTCCAGGAGGGAGTGGAGGACAATGAGGGTCTGGAGTCAGCTGCTTACAGCTCTGGTGATAGAGAGGTAGTCCTTTCATCTGCCTTGGTTGCCAGAGCATCAAGAAGCCAGCCCCAGCACTGCCTGGGTTATCAGACATAGTCTCCCATTTCTAGCTCTCCAGCCCCTTTCATTCATACCAGAGATAGAACTTAAAATCCTTCCACAGTCTGGGGCTCCTCACAATCCAGTCACAGCTACCAGGGAACAATCACTGTTAGCTCCCTTGAAGGCTGGAGACGTGAGTAAGACAGTCACTGCTGAGACTGTTGCATGCAGTTCACAGGGTAGTGCACTGAACAATGCTGAGGAGCGCCACTGTCAACACTGACATCATGGATCTGAATGTAGTCACATGTTTGTGGCTCAGGGTAGTCACAAGTCACATTGTCTTCTAAAAACTCTGATTACCTACTAAAGAAGCCCAGTCCTGATATTGTTTTGATTATTTCATAGTACTGTCTAGACCTAAATTATATTTTTTTACTTTCTTATGGTCATTCTTCGCCTTTCTGCATAAACATCATTCAGGGAGGGATGTTGTTGTCACCCCATACCACTGACTTCTTACTGCCCCGGCAGTGAGTTGTTTGTGACATGGAGGAACAGACATCATCAAGACATGAGTGTGAGCTGGGGAGTGGCTCTGTGGGTAAAGTACCTGTTGCACAAGCATGTGGACCTGAGTTCAGATCCCCAGCACCCAACTAAATGTTAGATGTGGCGATGCTCATCTGTAAATGTCAGCACTGGGAGTAGGGGCAGAGACAGGTAGATCCCTGGGTTCACTGGCCGGCCCACCTAGCTGAAAGAGTGACTTCCGGGTCCAGTGGGAGACTCTGCCTCAAAAACAAAGTGGAGAGGGATGGAGGAAGATCCCTGATGTCAAGTTCTGGCCTCTACATGAGCACAGAGATGAGCCCACCTGCAGACATGCACACACACAAATAAAAAACATTAAAATAAGACACATGTGTTAGGTAGTATTTTGACCTCTGGAATGCTTCAACCATCTCTAGAATCTTAAAATATGGAAAGCAATCAGCAACTGATTGCATTACCTTGACCCTCCCTAACCCATGTGGAAATAGATAAGACACAAGGCAAATCCCTGAGTATCTTGCCCTCCTGGCATCTGTGGCTCAACAGAAGATGCAAGAAAACAGAAGGAGCAAAGAAAGCCAGCAGGGCAATGGGCAGCAGTTCTCCTCAACCCTCCCATCCTGAGGCTCCCATGCCCCTGTGTAATCTCTGGTAAGTGTGGACTCGACCTGAAGACGCACTTTGAATCAACAAAATACTGAAAACTATGATGGCATGTCACTTATAGAATTAATTTATTAAAAAGCTGCATCTTTCAACTTGGGAACACTGAGATTCCCTCTCTCTCTCTCTCTCTCCTGTGTGTGTGTGTGTGTGTGTGTGTGTGTGTGTGTGTGTGTGTGTGTGTGTGATGTCAGGACACTCAAGCAGTCTCTTGGAGACCCCAGTGAAGAATAGAGGCTGGTCAGCAGGCAAAGTGGATTTAGAAGCAGTTCCAAGATCTGCCAAGAGCAATGTGGCTGAACTTGGAGGTGGGGTTTCTAGCTTCCTTCAGGCCTTCAGACAAGACCCTGGCTTCAACCTGTACATGAGACTTTGTCCAGGGGTACCAGCAAAGCCACCATCTGATTCTTGGCCCACAAAAATTTGTACAATAATAAATATTTGTGTTTTTAAAATTACTTTTTAAATTACATTAATTTACACATATATGTGTATGTGTGAGTGCACACAGTACATGTGTGGAGATCAAAGGGCAACTTGAGGGAATTAGTTCTTTCCTTCTACCATGTGGGTCTTAGAGATCAAACTCAAGCCATTGGACTTAATGCCAAATGCCTTTACCCACTGAGCCATCTCACTGGCCCCAATATAGTCCTTGTTTTAACCCACCAAGTTCTGGGATCATTTGTTATACAACAGTACACGAATATCAACTGTGGGAAGTTACCTTGCAGGGGTGGCTGACCTAGAATGAGGAAAGTATCCTACACTTTTCTCAGATGGTTTCAGGGTTTTGAATCCCTTTGCTCTTGGCCACCAAACTCTAAATGAGTTTGGAAATCTCCAAAAGACCTCATTAAAGCTTGTACCTCTACCTCTGAGTCAGAGACCTGGTTGGGACATGACCTTGAGCCCTGAAAGCTGTCGGGGCCTGAGGAAGTCACTTAGCTTCTCTGAGCAGAATGAGGGAAATGGGGTATGCCTCACCTGTCTTTCAGAGTGGGTGTACAATGCATACTGAGTATTCAGCATGGAGAGAGGCACAAAGCACTTGCTAAGGTGGGGTTATTAAAATTTGCTTTTTGAGATAGGATCTCACTATGTAGTGAGGCCTGGACCTCACTATGTAGACCAGCCCAGGTTGGCCTTGGTCTCACAGAAACCCACTTGTCTCTTCCTCCTGAGTGCTGGGATTAAAGGTATATGCCACCACACTGGCCTTAGGTACTATTTTCATTGTTTACTGGAATACCAGTAAAGGTCAAGTGCAGAATCCTTGGTATAGTAGACACACTATCACAGTATTCAAAATTTTGGTCCTCTTGAGCAAATGACCTGATTACATACCTTTGCCATGACAAACCACATCACACTTGATGGCCAGGAGATGTTGAAAAAGATAAACAAGGAAGATGGCCAGGCTTGATAACCCAAGTTCAACTCCCAGGATCCCCAAGGTAGAAGGGAAGAACCCACTCTAGCAAATTGTTCTCTGTCCTCCACATGCACATGGTGGTACCTGAGAGGACACAGACACACATAAACACACACACTAAAATGTCATAGAAAGAAATGAACAATATCAGCAGCTGTGAGATAAACAAGATGGTGCTGTGCCTCTGTGTGTGGTTCTTTAAATAAGGTCACTCTCATGATGTCCTTGTAATACCTCCAGGAAGCTAATGTCTACACAAAGAAAGAGAAGTCAGTATCACACAGAGAAGCTAGATATGGCTCTGAAATGTTGACAGGTTTATCTGAGGTTGCATATTTGGTGATACTAATGTCTGACTTTGTCCAAGGGTTACACAGTGAGACCACTGCTCCTAAGTGCTTGGATCCTTCCCGAAACTGGTCATCTCACTGAGCCAGACATAGTGTCCCTCCTGCCTTTGGGTCCCAAAGCCAGAAGTGGACAATCTCTCTGCACTTCCCCCATAGACCCCCGTCCCTTTGTAATTTTTTTCCTCATTAGAACTTCACTTTCATTGCCAAGCCAGCTTGCCTAATCTCATGTTAACTCTGCCGCCTCTAATTATTTCACTGTAATTATTTTTCCTTAACAAAGGAGATAAAACTAATCATAACATCTTTTTGTAAGCCTCCAAGAGTCATGCTTAAATTACCTCACCGATTTGAAAACCCCAGCAAGCAAATAGGAAATAATTATACTTTTATCTGGGTCGCTGATGTTTTACAAGATACCTACTAAGGTCTTGTACAAAAACAAGAGGTCACAAGTAGATAGATGGTGAGTTTGTCCTGAAAGTTCTTCAACTTGCTGCAAACCATCCATCTGCACATTTGTAACATGGGAAGGGGGGTATGAGGCTTGGGTCTGGTGGAAGGAGCTAGGGATCAAGGATATTACTAACAAGCCACCAAACCTCTCTGTTCCCAGGGTTGACTCTTAAGTCTGGTGAGTGAAAAGCTGTTTCCTGGCCAGCTGCTCCCAGGATTCCATGAGTGTGTTCCAATGTGGTACTAAGTGAACAAACCTGCCTTATTTTCTTGTTACTGCAACCAAATATCCTAGAAAAAAGCAATGTAAAGGGGGAAGGGTTCATTTTGGTTCATGGTTCATTGGGTACCATCCATCATGGTGGGGAAGGCACAGCAGCAGAAGTGTGAGGAAGCTGGTCACATTGTGTTTGCAGTCAGGAAGTTGGGAAAGAGGAATGCTGCCACTCAGCTGGCTTTCTCTTTATGTTATTTTTATTCAGTCTGAGAACTTAGTCCATGGGATGGTTTTGCCCACATTCAGACTGGGTTTTCCATCTTCAGTTGAGCTTCTATAAAAACACCCTCACAGACACATCCAGATGTGTGTCTCCTAGGTAATTCCAAGTCCACTCCAGTCAAGCCAACAATCAATTAACCATCAGAACTGTGAGCATTTGTATGCATTTACTCTACACTAAGCATTGTTGCTAGAAAATCGCTATGATTTGCCTCATGAAACCACTTTGCCATTGTCAGTATGCCCATAACCCAGATGAGAAAACCAAGGCTAAGAAAGACTAAGAAGCTCAGCAAAAACCCCAATGAAACTAGGCAGCAGAGGTGGGTGTGGTGCTCAGACTGTGTCCTAAAATTCTTGTTGCTCCCATTAATCAGAATTCCACAAAGCACTTGGGATGGAAAAGTAGATGAAGCCTCACTTTAGAGATCCTCCAATGGCTTGCCAATCTCCACACTTCCTCAGGAAGATGTCTACAATGGTTTGACACCAATGCCCCCTGCCCTAAATTGATATACTGTGTCCTAACCCTCAAAGTGATACACATGGAATGGGGTTCTGGCAGATGATGAAGTCGTGGGGGAAGAGCACTCATGAAGGACATGGTATGGACTGGTGACCCACCGAACGCTGACTTATCCTTCTCATTGTGTGAGGACATAACCAAAACGTACCATCTATAAACCAGGAGGCAGCCCTCACCAGACACAATTCAGTCAGCACTTTATCTTGGTCTTCAAGCCTCTAAAACTGTGAGGACTAACTTCCTATTGCTTGTAAGTCACTCATGGGCTGGTGTAAATACATTTCATCCCTTCTCCCCGAATCCCTCAACAGGATCCTGTACCAGCACAGGATGGAACGGCTGGGACATCAAAGGCATCTTTGTTTTCCTACCCTCTTCCTAGAGAGGAAATAAACATGTACTCAGTATAGCAGGGCTGGAGAGTGAGACAGGAGCAGTGCCCCAGGGAAGCCCTGCTTATCAGAGCAGTGAGAGGTCTCTGAAAATGGGACTGTGGTGCAAGACAACAGGGACTTCATTCCCTGCATCAGATCTTCAATAACTAAGCAGTGAACATCCGCTTCCTCTGTGACAAATGGATTCAATGCAGATGAGTTCTTCCAGAGCTGAGGACAGATGCACAGTCCTAATGGAGGCCACAGAGGATCTGTGAGATGGGCCGCAAGATCCACCTGAAGGTGGATAGCTTTTGTTCCACAAAACAAACACTGAGGCAGAGACCCAACTGCAAGAGACAGAGTCTGGGAGATTGCTACAGGCCAGGGAGCAGGAGGGACACGATTTACATAAATAGCAGATTGACACTCGGGGGGTAACTTGTCTTAATCCTCTGGGGAGCACTGGCAGCCAGTGTCCTGCACAGTGGTAAAGGTATCTGAGTGTCATCTGTCTCAGAATCCCCAGAGAATTGATGAGTCAGCACGTCCAGCCCTCACTGCACTAGAGGAATTCAGAGAGGCCCCAAAAGGAGACATTCTCAGGCACAGGGATAATGATGACTTGAAGCTGAGGTGATGGGTACCCCGGTGGTAAGAACAAGGCCATGGCATTGATGGAGAGACAATTCCTCCTCTTTCACCCAAGTAATTATTCTGGGCAATTCCCTTCCTTCTAATGGGAAGAACCTGATCCAGTCAAGTCAACTTCTTCCCTCTGACCCAGCTTCCAGGCCTCCCGAGTCTTCTTCCTGCTCCACCGTCCCTCATAGGTGGTCAGAGGAAGCTTCTGGTAGCCATGCCCTGGAGTTTCTTGATCAGCTTTTATCCTAGCTGTCAGCAATGGGATGAACAAACTGACCCTCAGTTAAGTGTGAAATAAAGAGAACTGTTTGCTGCTCAAGGTCGTGTTGGTACTTGCTAGATGGTACAGAACTGAGGGAACTGCAGGACAGAGAGTGGGACACCCTGCCCCCATTCCTATGTTATACTAGTCGAAACTTTCCCTATCCAAAGGAGTAGGAAGAGGAGGGATTAGCAACACCAAGCTACACAGTCTCCACCAACTCTACTTCTGTTTCCATTCCATGGACCTTTCCCCTCCATCCTAGGTTTCTGCATACAAAGGGCTCCATGACCCCTCGAGTGGCCAGGGTGACCTTTAGACAGTTGCTGGGGGGGATATACACATGTGGCTGGAGACTGTGATGCTCTATCAGCTCATCAGGGGCTAGGCACCATGCTCAGTTAATGAACCACCCGTGCAGCCACCTCCTACAGCTGACCTGCCAGTCTGACCTTTTATGGAGAAAGAGGCCAGGGGACACAATGGTGTTATGGATGGTCTCCATGGATGCCACTAACCAGATGAATGTATAGCTTGTAAATCATACTCCAGGTGATTCCCAATCACAGTGAGTATGATGACCAGATGTGTGGAACTTCTAACAAGGGTGAGCAAGGGCTTGGGCATCCTTCCTCTAGCAGAGCATCTCTCCATTACTCTGTTGAGTAGTTGTCTTCCCTGTGGGATCTATCCTTTGTGCATAAAAGGGTCTGTGTTACAATGAGCTGATATGACATAATGCTATAAATGGAATCAAACACAAAACAGAAAATTCGTGTGTGTGTGTGTGTATGTGTGTGCGTGTGTGTGTGTGTGTGTGTGTGTGTACAAATGCAGTGTGTTCTGCTACACCGGCATGTGTATGTGCCTGTAGAGGCCAGAGGTCAATCTAGAGCTACCCAGCTTATTTTTGAGAAAGGGTTTCACTAGAATCTGGAAATGGCCAAGTATGTTAGGCTGACTGCCCAACAAGTCCCAGGAACCTGCCTGTTGCTGCCTCTATAACACCAGGCTTACATACCACCATACCTCATTTTTATTTTTTTTTATATGGGTGCTAGGGATTTGAACTCACGTCTCATGCTTGCAACCACCTCCTCAGTCTTGCAGAGAGGTTAACCATCCACAGTTCTGGAGGATCAAGGTATAGGTGGAGCTGACTTCTCAGGGCCATTTAGGAACCTGCTTCAACCTCTGGTGTTTAGAGATGGTGTTGGCCATCTCTGGCATTCTTTGCAGAACCATTACCCTGATACCTGCTTTTATTACAGGTGGCTTTCTCTGTGGATAAATCTGTCTATGCAAGGAAGCCAGTCATATCAGATTAGGGGCCCTCCCTACTCATCCAATTGTATTTTCAATGACCCTAGTTTTGAATAGGTCACCATCTGAGGCACTGGGGGCTACGACTTCAACACTAGAACACAGGGGACATGACTCAACCTATAACTCATCTCCTCTCCTCTCAAGGACAACATAAGTTAGGCTGTAGATACCATGTGAGAGACATCACTGGCAGGATCTGTGGTAGCCACCACCTCCAAATGTGATGGTCAAAGCAGGCTCACATCTGTATGAGGAGAGCTCACCATCCATCCAGTCTGCCAATTGCATTCCAACACAGGGCTGCTGGTGGCTGCAGTGTAAGAATGGACAGAAGAAAGAACATTTCTCTATCCTATCAGAGGAAAGAGCAATGAATTTCCAATGGAGAAATCTGGAACATTCTGGAAGAGGCATTTGGATCATGTATCCATTTGCTGTGGTTGTTGTCCGGACTGGTGGCTTCAACAACAGCAGTGATTTTCTCATCATAATAGAGGCTGGAAGGTCAAGGCCAAGCCTCAGAGGGGTGGTTTCTCTTGAGTCCTTTCTCCATGGCAGTGGATGCTGTTTGTTTCCATGTGTACTATGGCCTTCCATTTCTATGCATCTGTGTACTAGCTGTACTCTTACTCAAACTGGAGTAAGCCCTCCTTAAAGTTTTCATTGCACCTTAACTGCTACTTTAAAAATCACGTCTTCAAATAGAATCATGCTCTGAGATGGGGGGCATAGGACTTTAATATTAAGAGTTTGGGAGGATACAACCCCCAAAAGTAAGAACATGCCATGGTCTGAATCCATTGCCTGACTTTATTGCACCCCACCCAACTCTCATTCTCACAATTTTCCTCTTTCAGTTGCTTTTGGCTAGGGGGTTTCCCCATCATTCTTCCCCTGAGGACACTTGGAAACACGCTCACCCTGAAACAAAACTGTCTCCTAAACATCCATCCCCACGTGATGGAGAAGGTTCTACTGAAAACAGGCATCAAAGTCAAGGGGTATCTTTGTATTCCGCCGGCTGGACTTACAAGGTAAAGTGGCTTGCAGATTTCTTATTTAATAAATTCCCACAGAAAATTAGTTTTTCACAGTGGGGAGAATTTCAAGGCTTGCTGAGAGGAGCGGGCAGGATCTAATCACTGTTGAGGCTTTGTACATACACCAGGCATCGCCGATCTCGGAATGATCCAATTACTCTGCAGAGGCCCTTCTGCCTTACCTGCATACTAATCGCCAGACAGGGGAGCAAGAAACATGCTGGCCTTTTCAGGAAGCTCCAGACGCTCAGGGCTCTCTTGCTGACCTTCTGCCAATTATGTTCTTCTCAATTCTATTAGCTCATCCTTTGTCCAAAGGTGACATATGTCCAGCTTTAGAGGCATACGTTGCCTCTACCAGTCTCTGTCAGCAAGGAGAGAGGGCACTAGCTCCAGAGAGCACAGGCAGGGTCACTTCGGTCCCTTGAGTCTCCTGTGGTCCACTTTCACTGCTGATATGGACAGTGTTTTCCTCTGCTTGGTCCCTCCCTACCTCCTTCCTATCCGCTTACATTCTGCTTGCTTTTGTTGGAACGATCATGGGTGGAAAAGAGGAATTTTTAATGTGTCTAGTAAGTGTCCCTTTCAGCAAACAAGTGTGCAGCCGGCTGTTTTAGGAATGTCATGGGAGCATCAGGAAGAGTGGGGATGTCTGTGAGGATGTCGGACACAGCTTTCCAAAGAAGGGCAGACTGGGAAAAAGCAGACATTCCTGAAAGATGGAAGAGCAAAGAGGAGAACTGGAGACCACTGTGGTTTATGCTGATTTGGGGAATCTTCCAAAATAAAACTGAGTGCGGTGCTGGAGAGATGGCTCGGTGGGTAAAGCACTTGTCTCGCAAGCATAAGAACTTGAGTTCAGATCCCCTGAACCCGTGTAAAAAGCTGAGTGTGGTGGTATACAACTGTCATCCTAGCACTGGGCAGGCAGACACAGGAAGATCCTGGGGGCTTACTGTCCAGGCTGCCTAGCCCACTGACAAGCTCCAGGTTCAGTGAGAGACTCTGTCTCAAAAATTAAGGCAAGGCAAAGTATGGTACAAAACAACACCCGACACTGACCTTTGGTGTCCATACTCCACGTGCACACATGGACACATACACATGTATGGAACACGTACACCAGCAGTTTTTGCCTACATGTTCTAGTAACAAGCAAACTCACACCAGTCGTGCACACACCCCACAGACCTTGTACAAGTGAGAAATCATCTCAAGGCATTTCAGCAGAAGTCTAGGGGCCTCGTGGACACTTTGGTCAGGAGCTAGAAAGGAGCACATGTGTGTAGAGGATGAAGAACCTTAGCACAACCAGCCTGAGCTGTGGGACACTAGTAGAAATGAGGGTGAAGCAAATCTCAAGGCTGTTTTCAGGAGTTTGAGGACAGACTGGGGAGACAGAATTTGGAGGAGAATATTCCAGCCAATGAAAGATTTACAAACAGGGTTTATACACCAGATCTAAGGCTCATAAATGAAGAAAGGAGATTAGGCAGGAGAAGGGGAAAGATTTTATGAAGGATTCTCTCATGTTCCCCAACATACACAATAAAATGAGTAACAGTTGCTTCAGAGATGGTCTCCACAGCATTATCCTATGGGAAAAAATAAGACTGGGAACCATTCCAGTGTGCTATTTGTCAACTATAAGTCTTAGAAATAGATGCTAAATAGGGGATAATAATAGATAATAATAGCTAATAATAGATGCTAATAGGGGCTAAAGAGCTAGCTCAGCAGTTAAGAGCACTGGCTGCTCTTCCAGAGGACCTAGGTTCAATTCCCAATACCTAAATGGCAACTAACCACCGTCCATAATTCCAGTTCCAGGGGATCCAATGCTTCCTTCTGGCATCCATGGGCTTTGCACGACAAGGGTGCACTCACATACATGCAGGCAAAATATTCATGCATTAAATAAGTAAATAAATAAATAAATAAAATTTAAAGAAATAGGTACTCACAACTGGTCACACACGGACATTGTCTATGAATTGCCCAGGCCTAAGGGACACATCCGCAATGCAACCCCTACACCTAAGGCTCATGGAACATAGAACAGGGATACAGAAGAGGACACTAAGGAATCAGTTCTCAATAATGAAGCTCCTCATGCAGCGGAGGGCCAGGAACACAAAAGGTCACAAATGGCAAAGTGTAGAGATCAAGAGTCTGGTAGAAGGTGGTGATGGATACTAGTCAAAGTCCCAAAACTTACCCAGGGCTCAGGGATCATTGTGGAAGAGAGGGCAAAAAGATTGTAAGAGCCAGGGAGGAGGTGCATGACCATATGCAAATAGAGTCCTACAAGCTCCTGAGAACCTGCTTATATGATTCTATGGCATAGGTGTCAGCATACACAAGTCCCATGCAAACTCAGGCAGACAGTAATCCAGCATAGAACTGGGAAAATGAACAGCAGATTCCAATCATATCTAAAGGAATATTGGCAACTGATAGCTGCTAGATGAAGAAGAGCTGATCTTCCTAAAACAAGGGACTCTAAATAGGCTGACTAGACTCAGCAGATAGACTTGCACTGGGAAACAGCTGGGGGCACTGACAACACAGTGGGCAGTAACAGGGATGACAGAGTATATGGGCTCCAGTGTTGGGGGGGCTATGGGAGGGTGCCATTTGGGATGGAGGTATAAAGATGATTAAGGCTGTTTGGGATGTTCTGTATGAAATACAAAAAAAATCAATAAAAAATAAAAATAAATAAAAAAGAAATAGGTATGAATGTATCTGAGCCTCAGTTTATTCATCTACAAAATAGCAACACTCTTAATAGGCCTATTGTAAGGGTTATGAACACTGTAAATATATTTTCTAGAATGCTCCTTAACTCATATTACCTTAACAATCATGTACTTGCCAGTACTTACAGTTTAGAGTCAACACAATGAATATCACTGGTTTATTCAACAAATATCCATTGTGCCTTAGCCATGTTGCAGGCATAAACAGTTATGCTTGAAGTGGGAAATTATAAGTAATGTAGGAGTGCCAGGGGCTAGGAGAGTTTCCAGGTCTAATAAGCCACTTCTAGGTGGAGAATCAAGGAAGCCTCCTGTTCTGGATAGCTTCTCTTGTCATTGGCATACCTGGAACTATGGAACCTCAACTGAGGCATATCCTCCATCAGACTGGCCTGTGGCCACATCTGTGAGGTATTTTCCTAATTGCTAATTAATGTGGGAGGATGCAGCCACTTGTGGGCAGTACCACCCCTGGGCAAGTGGGCCTGGGTTATATAAGAAAGCAGGCTGAGCATAGGCCCCAGGGAGAAAGACAGCAAGTCTTGTTCCTCCATTCCTCCATGGTCTGTGTTTCAATTCCTGCCTCAAGTTTCCTGCCCTGACCTCCTGCCCCAGTACCCTTCATGACAGACTATGAGCTGTAAGTGAAATAAACCCCTCCCCAAGTTGCTTTTGGTTGGTATTTTACCACAGCAATAGAATGTAACTAGAACACTTCCCCATCTGGAAAGAGTCCTGAAGACTGAGGAATGCTTGGGCACAGGCAGGTTCACGGAGTGAGTTTGAAGCAGAACCCAAGCAGGCACTGCAGTAGGTGTATTGAGGACACATGCAGAGGATAAAGAAAAGCTCCATGTGATGAGGACTTCTGGTGTATAAATAGCTGCCCAACACAAACTTCCATAGAGATGGAAAATCCTGTGTCTAAACCATCCAGTAAGGTAGCTGTGCACTCTCTGTGGGTCCTCAACCTTGAGATGGGGTTCCCATGGCTGAGGCCCTGTGTTTCAACCGATTCCAATTTAGTAATTTAAATACAGTGGTCCGATGCAATGAGTAGCCATCATATTCGTTAACACACACCTGAAGGGTGTCTCTGAGTGAACAATCATTGGAAAAAAATGAGTTGGGATAAGGAGTGGATATGAGGGCTAGGCTGAGTTGCATTTTGTCCTTAGAGTATAAGACATCAAACCTCAGGTCTGGGAAAACATGGCTAGCTGTAGCCTATAAGATGAACTATAAACGGAAACCCCAATCAGGAGACATCAGATAACCAGTGCCTAGCGAAGTCAGAAGGGTCTAAGAGTCTCTCTAAATCAATAGCAATGGAGAAGATAGGATGGGTCTGAGAAAGAGCCTCAGCCTACAGCCTTCAAGGGATGCTGAGTGGGAGGGCCAAGAAAGGTCAAGGTAGCTCAGGTGATACCGTGGTGTGAGACTTAATCATGGTGTGCCTCTGTTTCTCTGGATGCTTACCATGGGAGAACAAGACAGGCTGGTGATCAGCAGTAACAGAGGAGGCAGGCATCCTGTGGGCCCAGCGACGGCTGTGGGTCGAAGGAAATCTCTGCTTTATTCAGTTCTCCCCAACACCACACTGGGACTGTCAGACTCACCCAGGAGGAAGATGTCTCTTTCCTTATTCCCTCAGGTAATCTAAGCCATACAGACTTGGATGTTTAGAATCAGAGCCCCAGGGATCTGGAGGACATCTCTGGATGTTTGCATGTTGGTTGTGATTTCTTTCAGGGAGAGGAGGCTAATTTGACAATCCCCTGAATGCCCATTCCATTCCTGTCTTCCTCAGAGCTGGCTGCCAGGTCCCCAAGAACCTGCATCACTTGCTGAAGAATAGTGATTTGTTTTTGGCCCGTTGGCTGCTTTAAAGGACACAAACAGATTGCTGGGCTGGAGGGCTGTTCTGGGGAGAATACGGATGAGGAGACAGCCACGTGTGGCAGGATCAGGGAAGCTGTAATGAATGTACCTGCACCAGGGTCTCCTGGTGGAGTTCTAGTGTGGGCAGGAGGGTCTGAGGAGAAATGAAATTTCCACGTTTACACACATGGACTGAAATGGAGGTCTGCAGAAATACGATTGTTTGAGGAACTGTCCCTTCCTTGCTGCTTTGATTCATACTATTCTCTGCCTGGGAAACACACCCTTTTCTCTCCACTCTTTGCTCATATCTACACACATTCAAGCAGCAATTCATAAGGTGCTGAGTACCTATCCTGTGGATAGTGTTGTGTTAGAAGCGAGATGCATCTTAGTAATAGGGTCCCAAGCAAGACATGGTAGTGCACACCTGTAATCCCAGAACTCAGAGGTCTAATAGAGAAAGGGGATTTCAAGGTTAGGTTCAGCCTGAGCTACATAGCAAGACCCTCTCTCAAACACCAAAAGAAAAACAGACTACCACATTCCCTCTTCACTCATGAAATCTAGAGCAAAGGGAAAGCTTAACTATTGATCAATTAACAGTCTGAATAAAAGTAGGTCTACAAATGCAGGTAATGTTCCAAGAACTCCTTTTGCCCTTACAAGTATTTCCATTACGGGGTATCCAGAGAAGGTTCTCAAGAATGCTGGAATCGTCTGGGGCTCATATGAATCAGACTTCCAGGCTTGATACAATATATTGTTACAGACAGAATATGGACCAGCCATATGCCTGACATCACACGGGTATATGCTTCTTCATTTTTGCTCCATTTGCTCCATGAAACCCACTAGATTCAAACTGACTGGCCAGGCTTCTCCCTGCCAGTGGAGAAGCAAATTCATCTTGGGTTCAACACTGCCTCAGTGGCTGTCATCAAATTATTTTAAATGTGTCTTCCCATCACTCAAATGTTATATCACCTACTCCAAAGCTCAGGGAGCATTCTGGGTGGAATGAATTGTAAGAGGCAGAGAATGGGATGGAATGAAGAACGCTGTGGTCCAGGTATGCACTGGCTGTGGGACTCTTGATCTTATAGCAGCCATACAAGATCTGACAAGATTGGGCCCATCAACATTCTACCATGGAGGAAAGAAGAGCTCAGGAGGCCCTCCTCCACCCTGAGGATTTGTAGGCAGTAAATGTTTAATGGGGCAGTGACAGACATTTTCTTCAGTGGTGTAGCCACTGGTAAGGTGCCCATGCTGCAGCAAGTAACCCCTCATCCACACTTCTGTAAGTAAACCTAATGGAATGCATTGATTCATAAAAAGATATGAAAACAGAAAGGGGTGGTTGGGAGGAGGAAGAAGAACAAAAGGAATGGGGGTGGGAGATGGCAATGGAGGTGAATGTGATCAACATACATATGTTCATGTATGAAAAATGCCTTAATGACACCTCCCTCTGCTTCCCTGGGCCTGCATGAGCTGCAGGCCTCTCTCCAACCTGCAGGCCTCTCTCTCCTGGGTAAATCGATTGGGCCCTCTGCACCTTGACTCCCCCAGCCTCATTCACTCTCCCATCTGCCCCACAAGTCTCTCCTCCTAGCCTGGGTCTGGTCCCATTCCTTGTCTTGGCACCCCAGGCTTCCTGATCCTTTACATCCAGACCAACTCAGTTCCTTCTGGGGTCCCCAGGAGCACTCTGGGCCTGGCTCCACCCTTACCTCTCTCTACTTCCCTGGGCCTGCTCAACCCGCCAGCCTCTTTCCTGGATGCCGGGGCTCACCTTTCCTCTTCCTGATCCTTTGCATCCAGACCAACCCAGCTCCTCAGTGCAGTCCCCAGGAGCCCTTGGGGCTGCTTCCCGCCCCCATCTTTCTTTGCACCTCTGGGTGGCACGGCCACCAGCTGCCCTAGACGAGCATTTTTCCAGGGCCCAGCTCCTAGGCCAGTCCTACCCCCAAATTCCTAAGGCCAAAATCTTTCCTGGAGGGATCCAGATCTTAGGAGAAAGCCTGAGAGCATCTGATCCTCATCTGACTTGGGCCTCTGTGGAAACTCCTGAAGACAAAAGCAATCTGGCTACTCCACTATAAAATCAACAGAGAGAACCAGGAGCTTAGGGGAACCAGCTTTTCATGCCCAAAAAGAAAACTACAAAGACATAAAGTTCACAAAAAGAAGCAGACCTAAACTTCAAAGCTTGAGTCTCACTCAAGAAGCAGAAACTACAAAAGAAATTCACATTTCAAAATCACAGAGAAAAAAATAACATGAAAAACCAAAATAACATATCCCCACCAAATAGCATTAATCCTCTAGAGGAGTACAATGAGAACCCCCTAGAGATAATGCAGGACATGGAACTCAAAAGAACAGTTATAAAAATGATAAAAGAATTCAGTGAATATAAAGAACACACAAAGAAATCAAAGAATTGAAGGAAGATAGAGATAAACTTCTGAATGAATTCAGGAGAGTTAGAAATATTGAAGAACACTCATGAAGAAATGAAGAAGAAAGTGAAACGCTCAGTAAGCCAATTAGAAATGACAGGAGAAAGCCTCACCAATAGGATGAATGAAATGGAAAACAGAGTATCAAGACTGGAAGATAAAGTGGAATAACTAGACCACTCAAGCAAAGATTATGAAAAATTTAAGAAATCACAAGAATGGAATGTGCAGGAATTTTGTGTGA
>NW_008334203.1:546896-547657 GCF_000622305.1 Nannospalax galili | reverse complement strand
TAAAAAACAAAACCCATCTTTTTGTTGTCTGCAAGAAACTCATCTCACTTTCAAGGACAGACACTATCTCAAAGTGAAAGGATGGAACAAAATATACCAAGCAAATGGCACTAAGAAAAAAGCAGGCATAGCAATCCTAATATCGGACAAAATAGACTTTAAACTGAAACTAACCAGAAAAGACAAAGAGGGCTATTTCATTTTGATCAAAGGAACAATAAATCAAGAAGATATTACAATCATGAACATATATTCACCAAACTCTGGTGCACCCAACTTCATAAAAACAATACTACAGGACTTTAAGGCCGAGATTAACCCCAACTCATTAATAGTAGGCAACTAAGAATATACTCTATATTCAGTACCCCATAGAAACTTCTCCAAAATCGACCATATACTGGGGCACAAAACAAACTTCAACAAACACAAAAAGATAGAAACAATTCCATGCATTCTATCAGACCACAATGTAATAAAACTTACACTCAACACCCGAAGAAGCCCTAATGACCACATGAACACATGGAGATTGAACAATGGGTGAAAAGACAAATTAAGAAAGAAATAAAAGTATTCCTGGAATTAAATGAAAAGGACAATACAACACGACTAAACCTCTGGGACATACTGAAAGTGGTCCTTAGAGGGAAGTTTATAGCTCTGAGTGCCTGCATCAAAAAATCAGAAAGAACACAAATAAATGATTTAACATTGCAACTCAACACACTTGAAAAGCAACAGCAAACAAAACCCAAACC
>NW_008334203.1:545826-546417 GCF_000622305.1 Nannospalax galili | reverse complement strand
AGATTTTAATCAGAAAAACATAGGCTCATATCCCTAATGAATGTAGACACAAAAAGTCTGAACAAAATATTTGCAAATCACACACAGTCTCACATCAAAAAAATCATCCACTATGATCAAGTCCCCGTTATCCCAGAGATGCAGGGATGGTTCAATATACGTAAGTCAATAAACGTCATAACTCATATAAATGGTCTCAAAGACATATGGTCATTTCAATAGATGCAGAGAAGGCCTTTGACAAAATTCAACATGCATTTATCTTCAAAGTCCTAGAGGGAATTGGACTGGAGGGAATATACCTCAACATAATTAAAGCCATATACAAGAAACCCACAGCCAACATCATTCTAAATGGAGAAAAACTGGAAGCATTCCCATTGAAATCAGGAACCAGACAAAGCTGTCCACTATCTCCACTTCTCTTTAACATAGTGCTTGAAACTCTTGCAAGAGCAATAAGACAAGAGAAGGAAATTAAAGGAGTAATAATTGGAAGAGATCAAATTATCTCTTTTTGCAGATGATATGATATTATATCTAAGAGACATCAAAAATAACACCAGAAAACTCCTAGAAATTTAACATATT
>NW_008334203.1:543665-545790 GCF_000622305.1 Nannospalax galili | reverse complement strand
ATCTAAGGGATGCCAAAAATTCCACACGCAAACTCCTAGAAATTATTAACACATTCAGTAAAGTGGCAGGTTACAAAATTAACCTACAAAACTCTGTAGCCTTTCTATATACCAATAACAAGGAATCAGAGAAAGAGCACATGGAAACACCTTCACGATAGCTGCAAAAAATAAAATAAAATAAAATATCTCAGGATAAACCTGACCGAAGACATTAAAGAAGATGGAAGGACCTCCCATACTCATGGATTGAAAGAATGAATATTGTGAAAATGACCATCCTACCAAGAGTCATATATAGATTCAATGCAATGCCAATCAAAATCCCCATGACATTTTTCACAGAACTGGAAAAAAACATCCTAAGATTCATATGGAAGCACAAAAGACCCTGGATAGCCAAAACAACCCTGAGCACTAAGAGCAATGCCGGGGGGATTACTATACCAGATTTTAAGCTGTATTACAGAGCTATGGTCATAAAAACAACATGATACTGGCACAAAAAAATAGACCCATAGATCAATGAAACAAAACTGAAGACCCAAATATGAGCAATTATGATTTCAGCCACCTGATATTTGAAAAAGGGGCCAAGAACATTAACTGGAGGAAAGACAGCATGTTCAGCCAATGGTGCTGGCAAAACTGGATCTCCACCTGTAGAAGAATGAAACTAAACCCCTATCTTTCACCCTGCACAAAAGTCAATTCCAAATGCATCAAAGATATCAATGTAAAGCCTGAAACTCTGAAACTGTTAGAAGAAAATATTGGGAAAAACCTACAAGATATAGTGCATAGGAAAGGATTTTCTAAACCAGACATCAATTGCTCAGGAAGCAAGAATTAACAAGTGGGACCTCATTAAACTAAAAAGTACATCAAAGGAGGGAACCAGGTAAGTGAACAGAAAACCCACAGAATGGGAAAAAAATCTTCACCAGTGACACATCCAACAGAGGTTTAATATCCAGAATATATAATGAACTCAAAAAAAAAAAAAGAGAATCAAGACAAGAAGTAACCCAATTAAAAGATGGGCTAAGGAGCTGAACAGAGTTCTCAAAAGAAGAAGTAAAGATGACTATGAAGCATCTTAAAAGATGTTCAACCTCACTAATAATTAAGGAAATGAAAATTAAAACCACTTTAAGGTTTCATCTTACCCCAGTCAGACTGGCTAAGATCAAGAGAACAAATGATACCAAATGTTGGAGATGATGTGGGGAAAGGGGAACACTCATCCACTGCTGGTTGGGCTGCAAACTGGTTCAACCTCTATGGAAAGCAGTGAGGAGAACTCTTAAAAAACTACAAATGAACCTACCATTTTACCCAGTAATACCACTCCTTGGCATATACTCAAAGAACTCATCCTATTGCAGAGACACTTGTACATCCATGTTTGTTGCTGCTCTTTTCACAATAGCTAAGAGATGGAAGCAGCATAAGTATCCCTCAATTGACGAGTGGATAATGAAAATGTGGTTCATTTGTATGATGGAGTTTTACTCAGCAGTAAAGAAAGATGAAATCATGAAATTTGCAGGTAAATGGATGGAACTAGAAACTCTTATACTAAGTGAAGTAACACAGACTTGGGGAAAAAATGCTAGAACCAAACCCTGATAAGTATATATCCAGACATAACTACAGGAACCAGGATAATGGAAAGGAACCAGGGAGGTAAAGGAAAAGAAAGAACCTGAAAGAGAAGAGCAGTAGGAAATAGGCCTTAATAAGGGAGATATGGATAAAAATTGGGTTAATTTAAAGGAGCGGGGAGGGAAGGGTATACAAGGAACCTGGGGATAAAGGGAAAGAAGGAGATCAAGAGAAGTAGGATTGTAGGAGAAGGGTATTATTAAGGGAGAAAGGGGGGAAATGGGGGCACCTTATGTGGGAAAACCCTGATGGAGGGGTGATACAATGCGAGAGATAAATAATGCCTAGTTTTGAAAACCAGAGGGAACCATATTACTCCTACAACCTACTGACAAATTATACATAGCAGATCAAGAAATATATGTCTAGGTAAGGTTTATCTGAGAACAATTGGTCTTTGCCCAAGATTTATCTACATGGCACACAGTAATTAAAAATACCAGACTGGTGGAACTAA
>NW_008334203.1:502952-543501 GCF_000622305.1 Nannospalax galili | reverse complement strand
CCCACCAGATGGACTTGAACCAGTGTCCAATCTACAAAGAGGAGGGTCCACGGAGAGGAATAATTTCCTCCATGCTTCCAAGCAAAGCCAACCCTGGTCAAGTGATTTCCTCCATGCTTCCAAATGAAGCCAACCATGGTCGAGCAGGACCTTTGAATTCTCTTCACATAGGCAGAACTGGTAAAAGAAAGGAGCCAGGGTCTCCTTCCAAGCCCATGTGACCCCTGAGGAACAGATCCTCAAACAACCTTAAGAGTAAAAATAAATTGGTTTACTGGGCCAACTGTGTATGGCCTTAAACACCCAAAAGGAAAGTATAATCAAAGATTAAAGGGGTCTGACACTCCCTGAATTGGCCATCTATGGTAAATTTTTCAATCTCTCTGCTTTACCCTATTCATCTGAAAAATGGTGTTATGCATAGAATCTATACACAAATGGGGAAAATTTAATGCAAATTTCTATATAGGTGACCCCCCCCCAACACCTGCCAGTTCTGGGACTTATTACTGTCTCTCCTTCCTGAAGGTCATGAAGGATGGTGACCCCTGATGCCTGGATTGCTTTCTAGGAGAGGATGCGTTGAAGCTTTGGCTGCTTTCATGTTTAAGCAAGAAGCCCCAGTATCTTTCAGAAACATGCTGGGCTGTCCTCTCCCTGCCCTTCAGGAATGACTCAGGACCTTTAAGAAACAGAACAATTTTCTTAGATATCTGGTCTTTTAAGGAACTATGAAAAATACTTTGGTTTGGGAAATGGCTCAGTTGATAAAGTGCTTTCCTTGTAAGAGCACAAGGACCTGAGTTTGATAAACGGAACTCACATAAAAAGTCACATAAAAAGTGTGCTTGTGACTTCAGTGCTGGGGAGGCACTAAAGGCACATGACCAGATGTATACATGTGCACACAGAGAGGAGAGAGAGAGAGAGAGAGAGAGAGAGAGAGAGAGAGAGAGAGAGATGGAAGGGAGAGAAAGAGAAAAAGAGAAAGAAACAGAAAGGAAGGAAGGCCATTTAAAATTATAAAACTCAAGCTGGTAGCATTCCATTGTGCAGAGAGGGGTTAACTACATCTTAGCAAAAGGCATGATTTATTGTTATGTAGTTGCTCCTCTGAGTTGGGCAGGACCACCTCCATCTTGAATCAGGGCAGCTGTGATCCCCCACAGAAACCCTCACAGGATTGTGCTTATTACCTTTCCCTAGCTTTAATTTAAAATAAAGAATAGGAAGCAACTACAGAAATGAATACAAAAGTGAGCTGAAATATGGTGTTTGAAAAGACACCTAAACACGTCTACCCAGCACAGGTCTGAACCAATTTTTGTGAAATAAATTTACTATTTTAAATGCTAATTATGCTAAAAAAAACAACTAGAAAATTATGTTCTAAACAAACTTCAAAAGTTTTACTTTTGGAAGCTCTTCCTAAAAATACAGTGAGTATAGGTGGAAAAGTATAAACTATTTCTGGCATAATTCAGTGTTATCCAATGCTTAATTTCACATCTGTTGTACCACAAGTGCAGTGTCATTGTTGGATTAAAATGTTGGATGTTTTTGTTAATATGCTTAAAACTGTAACCAATTAATAACACTGTAGTATTTTTATTATAGATTATACTTTATTTCAATAAACTTATATTTAGACCAAAAAAGTGGGGTCATTAGACTCTTCCCTAATGTTCCAGCCATTCACTTGCTCTGACCCCAAGGCTGCACTTGAATTTGAGGGGTGCCAGAGCAGATAGCAGGTGGAAGGCTACCTGGGGTGGGACTCCAATGATGCAGCTGTCAGGAATCACCAGCGTTGTAGCTGCTTGAGAGTCACCCATGCTTCTGTAAATGTCTTCAGTAAACTCACTGGTTCACCCAGCTAGACTTTGATGTGATCCTTTCTTTGATCTGTTGACGTGCTTGCTACCTGAGGTGAATACATGCTTCTTTATGTTTCTTCAGGAAAGGTGACACAGCATGGACTGGCTGCCTCGAGGTATGTCCTCACATGAAACAGCATGGACTGGCTGCCTCCAGGTATGTCCTCACATGACATAGCACGAACTGGCTGCCTTGTGATATGTCCTCACATGACACAGTGTGGACTAGTTGCCTGGTGATATGTCCTCACATGACACAGCATGGACTAGTTGCCTTTTGATATGTCCTCATATGATACAGCATGGACTGGCTGCCTCGAGGTATGTCCTCACATGACACAGCATGAACTGGCTACTTTGTGGTATGTCCTCACATGACACAGCATTGACTGGCTGCCTCGAGGTATGTCCTCACATGACACAGCATGGACTAGTTGCCTGGTGATATGTCCTCACATGACACAGCATGGACTAGTTGCCTTTTGATATGTCCTCACATGATACAGCATGGACTGGCTGCCTCGAGGTATGTCCTCACATGACACAGCTTGAACTGGCTACTTTGTGGTATGTCCTCACATGACACAGTATTGACTGGCTGCCTCGAGGTATGTCCTCACATGATACAGCATGGACTGGCTGCCTTGTGGTATGTCCTCACATATTGCTATGATGATGCTAAGGAAAAGAACTTGGGGTACTCTAAGTGGCTCCTTCAAACCGAATGGTGTCTGGAGAGACACTCGCAGAGAGGCTGTCCTGGGCTGACTGCTGTCCCTGGTGCTGAAGCATTGCTGAGACACCAAGTTTCTCTTTTCTACTAAGTGCAGCAACCATCTCGGGGGCCACACTTTATTTTCCTACATGTTTTTACACATTCAAAGCTGATTTTTCTAGAATAGCATTGATCTTCTCTGCATGTTTCCCATGAGGTCTTGATGATAGGAATATGAAATATTAAAAAATGAGTATCTGAGAGCTGGAAGGAGGATATGTGGCCACACAAAGGGAAGGAGCAATGTGGGACAACTGCTCACCTTGAACATGAAGGGGGCATGCAGTAGCAGAGGGATATCTGTGGTCTTCAAGAAGACTTGGGACTGGGAAGATGGCTCAGTTGGTTAAAGTGTTTCCTCTGTATTCTGATTTGAATGACAAACATCTCCTCATGAGTTCATGTATTTCAACACTTGGTCCTCAGTTGGTGACACTATTTGGGAAAGTTATGGAACCTTTAGAAAGTGGGGCTTATCTGGAGGAAGTGGGTTCTTGTAGGAGCAGGAGTGAGGGCTTCATAACTTGGCCTTGTTTCTCTCTCTCTCTCTCTCTCTCTCTCTCTCTCTCTCTCTCTCTCTCTCTCCTTTCCATGTGCAGATGAAGTGTGATCACTCTGCTTCCAGGCTGCTGTCCAGCCTCACACTCCTGTTGCCATGTCCTTCCTGCCATGATGGACTGTGCTGTACTCGTGATGGAACTATGGGCTAAAATAAACCCCTTCTCCCAAAAGTTGGTTTTGTCAGGGTATTCTATCACAGCAACACACATACACCACACAAGCATGAGTACCTGATGTGAATCCCAGCACCCACATAAAAGCTGGACAAGGAAGGGCATACCTGTTATCCAAGTACTGGGGAGACAGAGGTAGGGTTTTCTGGCCAGTCACTCTAGCTGAATTGGTGGGATCCGGATTCAGTAACAGACATTGTCTCAAAAAGAACAAGGTGTAGGGCAACTGAAGAAGATATCCAATGTGGTGCTCTGTCTTCCACACATATGCACTCACATATGCACACACACAATAACACATATACAAACATACTAAAAGAAAGGAAGGAAGGAATAAAGAAGAGAGAGAGGGTAGGGGACAGAATGGGGGATAGGAGGAAGAAAGGATAGAGATTTGAGTAGCTCATTAAAGGACAGAAAATTAGGAGTTAATAGCTGATGTTTAAGAAGCACAGGAGGGCACGGACCTTTAATCCCAGCACTTGGGGGGCAGAGGTGGGTGGATCTCTGTGAGACTGAGACCAGCGTGGTCTTCATAGCTAGTTCCAGGCCAGCTGTGGCTATAGGGAGACCCTGTTTCAAAACGACCAAAAATATAAATTAAAAATAAATAATAAATTGAAGCACAGGAGATGCTGTGGGCATTTCACCATTTCCCCCTTCTTTCCTTACAGAGGCTGGAAGACAGGGTCTCCTTCTCCAGTGGAAACCCAAGAAGCTATGCCTGCCTCTACCTACCTTGACTGCAACTCTTGGTCAGCAGCATGAGAGTGTAAAATCTCTGTGCCCCTTGCCTCTAGGTGAGACTAACTTTATGTTCACACACACCTGAGGGAGCCCTGGTGGGATCTTTCTGGGGCTAGAATCCCCAGAATCCTTGCTTAGCATTTTATCCTCTCTCTTTTTGTTGTTATTTTGTTTTGCTGTTGTTCTGCATGTGTCCATATGTGTGTGTTCATTTGTATAGGAGGCATGAATGTAGTACATGTGTGTATGTCTGTGTTTATGAATGCTCATTTGTGGGGGGATATTGTGGTTTGGACTAATGTACACATGTACACGGGTGCCTGTGGAGACCAGAGGCCAACCTCAGATATTATTTCTCAAGAGCTGTTCACATTGTTTTTTGAGGCAAAGTCACTCACTAGAACCTGGGGCTCACTGGTTAGACTAGGCTGACCGGTCACCACACCCTAAGGATCCATCTGTCTCCACCTCCCAGGACAGGGAGCAAGAACTTTACTGATGAAGCTAGTTCCCAGTCTTTTCCATTTCTTTATCTTTTCTCAGCCTCCTTCCAAGAGCACAACTCCAATTATGTGTCCAGAATCCATCCCTGCCCGCTGCATTTTGGGGGTACCTGGCCTGTGACAGGACATCCTGCAATGTGGATGTAATGCTACTTTCCCCACCCAGTTCCCCTTGCCCTGGGGATATCAAGAGTGAAAATGTACCTATCCCATTCTTTTTTACTTAGAAATGTATCTTTTAGGCAATAATCATACCATACTGTCAAGTTTAAGGTTTAGCAAAGCAATTAAACAGCTTTCAGAATACTATCAAAATGCTAGCAATAGCTACTATGTACTGAATGTGTCTGTCCTAAGCACTTTCTCCAGTCCTTGGCATATGTTATAATTCAATCTCCCCCACAGCCCTATAAAATGACACTTCTTTGTGGTAAGGTAAACTAGGAGATGGACTCTACAAGAGGAAGTTTTCTCAGAGTCACAGAAGACTTTAGCTGCAGAAATGGCATACTCTGTTGCTATTTTCCCAAAAGCTGCTTTCTATGCATTAAGACACACTGGCCCCTTCTCCAACTCCAGAAGGATGGAAATTGAGCTGCCAGGCTGTCATTGCAGAATAAAAATAAAGACAGAGTCCCTCATCCTGGGTATTTTGAGCACGTACATTTTCCTCTTCAATGACAAAGAGGTTGGCACTTGCTGGAGTCCAGCTATGAGTTGACTGAAATCCAGCCCCAGCTTCCAGGGCTCATCCCAGAAATCTAATATCTGAGGCAGATAATGTAATGGACTGTGAGTCATCTACTGCTGGGGATTCTCTGATCTCCAGTCTTGTATTAGGTTAGAAAGACAGGCACCTGGACCACATTGCTTTAGCTCCCTCACAAAACTGCCTTAACTAAGTTAAAACTTAACACTGTGACCTCAACACTGACAAGAGATGGTGTCAAGAAATGTTGACATAGACAATGCTTTTGTTGAAGACATTGTGTTTCTATTCTGAAATATACCTTAAATGTGGATCCATGTGATCACATCCTTCAGAAAGTTTGGTATTTGTATACGTTCACCTCCATAGATGGACTTATTTCTTGCGCTACTGATCATGTGATCTCATGGGTTTCCTATTTTTCCTTTGCTTCCAGGAAGTTTGGAGACAGCTTTAGTGTTCTGACTAGTGTAACATCTTTTTCAAAGGTCTGCTCTATCTAAATGTCCTTGTATTCTTTTAAAGCATTTTATTTTAGTTGTCTTTGTATCAGATCACCTCAATTTTTACATAGGTATAGTTAAAACCAAAATGTAGCCAGGCATGGTGGCACATGTCTTTAATCCCAGCACTCGGGAGGCAGAGGCAGGTGGATCTCTGTGAGTTCAAGGCCAGCCTGGTCTACAAAGTGAGTTCCAGGACAGGTGGGGCTACAGAGAGACCCTGTCTCAAAAAAAACAAACAAAAAAAACCCAAAATGTAAGTTGTAGCAGGGTTGTATAAGTAGGGGGGAAAATGGAGCTCTAAGATTTGAATGTTAGATATATGGGCAGATAGATGGATGATAGAGATAGATAATAGATAGATTGATAGATAGATGATATATTGATAGATTGACAGATGATAGAGAGATAGATAGATGATTGATAGATAGATAGATAGATGATAGATAGATAGATAGATAGATAGATAGATAGATAGATAGATAGATAGATAGATAGATAGATAGATAGATAGATAGATAGATAGATAGATAGATAGATAGATAGATAGATAGATAGATAGATAGATAGATAGATAGATAGATAGATAGATAGATAGATAGATAGATAGATAGATAGATAGATAGATAGATAGATAGATAGATAGATAGATAGATAGATAGATAGATAGATAGATAGATAGATAGATAGATAGATAGATAGATAGATAGATAGATAGATAGATAGATAGATAGATAGATAGATAGATAGATAGATAGATAGATAGATAGATAGATAGATAGATAGATAGATAGATAGATAGATAGATAGATAGATAGATAGATAGATAGATAGATAGATAGATAGATAGATAGATAGATAGATAGATAGATAGATAGATAGATAGATAGATAGATAGATAGATAGATAGATAGATAGATAGATAGATAGATAGATAGATAGATAGATAGATAGATAGATAGATAGATAGATAGATAGATAGATAGATAGATAGATAGATAGATAGATAGATAGATAGATAGATAGATAGATAGATAGATAGATAGATAGATAGATAGATAGATAGATAGATAGATAGATAGATAGATAGATAGATAGATAGATAGATAGATAGATAGATAGATAGATAGATAGATAGATAGATAGATAGATAGATAGATAGATAGATAGATAGATAGATAGATAGATAGATAGATAGATAGATAGATAGATAGATAGATAGATAGATAGATAGATAGATAGATAGATAGATAGATAGATAGATAGATAGATAGATAGATAGATAGATAGATAGATAGATAGATAGATAGATAGATAGATAGATAGATAGATAGATAGATAGATAGATAGATAGATAGATAGATAGATAGATAGATAGATAGATAGATAGATAGATAGATAGATAGATAGATAGATAGATAGATAGATAGATAGATAGATAGATAGATAGATAGATAGATAGATAGATAGATAGATAGATAGATAGATAGATAGATAGATAGATAGATAGATAGATAGATAGATAGATAGATAGATAGATAGATAGATAGATAGATAGATAGATAGATAGATGATAAATAGGCATAGGTGGATATTGAGATGCATAGATAGATACTTAGATATAAAGATACATAAACAGGTAGAAAGAGAGGAAGAGATACAAAGATATATGTATAAATAAATCATAGATAGGGAGGCAAATAGCTACATAGACAGATAGTTACATAAACACATAGACAGATACATAGATACGTATATGGCTAGATACACAGACACTTAGGTAGGTAGAGAGATACTTAGATAAGTAGATCCATAGATAGATACATTTCTGTAATAGCTACTTTTCTGTTGCTGTGACAAACACCATGATCAAAGAAACTTACAGAAGGAAGCGTTTATTGGGCTTACAGTTCCAGAGGGATCAGAGTTCATCATGGTGGGGAAGCATGGCAGGAGGCAGTTGAAACAGAAAGGTGAGTATTCACATCTTTAAACATGTGCAGGAAACAAAGAGAGAAACTTGAAATATGGCAAAGCTAAATACCACCACCAGTGATATGTTTTCTCCAACAAGTTTGGGCCTCCTAAATCTCCCAATCCAGAACCACAAACTAGGGACAAAATGTTCAAATACTTGGAGCCTATAGGGAACATTCTCATTCAAACCATTACAGGCTCCGAGTGTTTGAACATTTTGACCTAAGCTGGTGGCACTATTTTGGGAGGTTTAGGAAGGGAGGCTTCACTGGAGGAAGAACATCACTGGGGGTGGGGCTCAGCCTTGCCCACTTCCAGTTTGTCTCTTTCTGCTTGCTGTGCCTGCATAAAGAGGTGAGCACTCAGGTTTCTGCTTTGGCTGCCTCCTGCCATGCTTCCCCCACCATGATGTGTTCCTATCCCTCTGGAATCATAAGCCCTGTAAACTCTTGCTTTTATAACTTGTTTTGGTCGTGGTAATTTTTTTAAATATTTTATTTATTGTCTTTCCTGTATGTGTATGAGCATACGGCCTGCACATATGTAAGTGCACCCATGTCATATAATACCTCTTGAGGTCAGAAAAGAGCAACGAATTCCTCAGGAACTGGAGTTAAGGATGGTTGTTAGATGCCATATGGGTGCTGGGAATTGAACCCAGGTCCTCTGCAAAAGTGGCCAATGCTCTTAACCACTGAGCCCTCTCTCCAGTCTCAGTCATGGTGTTTAATCACAGCAAGAGAAAAGTAACTAATACAGAAGTTGGTACCAGGAGTGGGGTGTTGCTGTGAAGAATCTGATCATGTGGCATTTTAGAGGAATGTGGAAGACTCTGGAAGTTTTGACTAGAAAAGAAATGGAATGCTGTAAGCAGAGCATTACAGGCTCCATTTTAGTAGGAGCCTAGAAGAAAATCATGCTGAGGATAAGGTAGTTCCAGAGGGAAATAAAGACTTAAACATCAACTAGGATATCTTGGCAAAGCATCTGGCTACTGACTGCCCTATGCCCAAGAACTTATGTGAGGCCAAATTGAAGAATAATGGAATAATTTCTTTGTCAGAGGAAATGTCAAGACAGTCTAACCTAAAAATGGTGATATGATTATTAATGGTGTATATTATGGAGATCTACAATAAAAAACCAAATGGGGCAGAAATACATGTAAAATATATAATTTATGGAGAAAAAGAACACCAGGAAGCTTATTGTTGGTGCCAAGGCATGTTCTGAAGAAGAGGCTTCCTTTGATAAGGAGATTAGAGCTATTAAAGAGAGGCCTCCAGATTTTCACTTGGACAATGAAAGGAGTATCTTTAGGGCAAGACCACATCCAGCTAACCCTCCAATTTATGAAAAAAAAAGGCCTAAAGAGTTTTCTACTCCTAAAAACACAAATTATGAAAGAAGCTGCTGCTAAAGTGGATGAAGCAGCTGAGGTCCATCCCAAGATGGCAGCAGTATGGCAGCATGCTGGCTTTAGAGCCATGAAAATGCAAGAGTGAGGGGGGTCATTGGTTCCTCCTCTGTGGTTTCAGAGGGCCTCAGAGTCCAGGCAGCATGACTCAGAAGACTCCCTGTGTAAAGAAGGCCCTGACAGGCCAAGAGCCCCTGAGAAGCCATTGCATGAGCTGTGAAGGTGAAACCTGGTTGGCAGTGGAGACCCCAAGATGTTGGAGCTACCAGAACCATGAGACAACTGCCAAGGAGAACTGCATATAGGGAGTGGTATTGGCCCAAGAGAGAGAAGTATGTTGCATGCAGCAAAGCTGGAGGGCTGAGCCATCTAAGCATTTTGAAAGTATAGTCCGAGACATTAGACCTGGAGCTAATGGGTTTGGTGTTTGTGCTGCTGGCTTTGGCTTTGTTTTGGTCCAGTATTTCCTCAATATGTTTCCATTTCTCCCTTTTGGAATGGGAATGTGTATTTGGTTCCATTATGTTGGAAGTGTAATTTGTCATTTGATTTTGCTTACAGTTAAGAGATTGCTTTGAATCTCAGAAGAAACTTTAGACTCTGGATCTTTTTAATGGTGTTGAGACTTTTAAAGACTACAGGAACTTTAAAAGATGGACTAAAATGCATTTTGCATTATGATATGTTCTCGAGCCTATCGGGGCCAAGAAGTGGAATGTGATGGTTTGAATGAGTATCCCCCATAGGCTCCAAGTATTTAGCTTCTTGGTCCCCAGTTCGTGGTGCTGTTTGGGGAGGGTCTTGAAACCTTTAGGAACTGTTTTCTTTGCTTCCTGTACCTACTTGAAGGTGTGAGTGCTTAGCTTTCTGCTCCAGTGACCTCTACCACCATGTTTCTCTGCCATGATAAATTCTTATTCCTCTGGAACCATATGCCAAGCAAACTCTTCCTTATATAAGTTGCCTTAATCATGGCTTTTTATCACATCAAAAGAAAAGTAACTAATACATATAGCTCTATTGATAGATAGATGCATATACATGCAAACATACATAGACAAATTCATAGATAGACAGATACATAGATACTCCAAGTGAACATCTATCCTCCTCCTGTTGTTAGCATCACTACCATGATGAATGACTCCATTAGTATCCCCCACTTGACCCCCACACATCAATTCTTCTGGTCTACATGTTGCAAACAAATGTGTCATTGTCATGAATAAACCTTAGTATTTCTACAAGATCCTATTTCACATTTTCTTGCTTAATGTACCTTATGACAGACAGCAAGTGCCTCGTTGCTTATTTCCATTGGTTTATGAACACCATCACCTTCTTCATAATCATCATCACCCTCATCATGACCATCATAATCATGACCATCATCATCACCTTTTCATCACTTTTATTACCACATATCATCATCACAATCACCACCACCACCATCATCATCACTGTAATGTTTACATTTAAATGTCACAATCTAGTCACCCAAGAAGAACATCATTGAGGAGTTCATTAAGAAATTCTCTAGATAAAGTTGGCCTATGGGCATGTCTGTGGGGATTGTCTTGATTGTTGAAAGAAGACCCAGCCCATTGTCTGGGGCTCTGTACTGTATAACAGTAGAGAGGGCCAAATAAGTACATAAGAAGCAGACAGCACAGGTACATTCATTTCTTTCTATTCTTGACCATGAGTGTGATGTGTCTAGATGTTTGACTTCCTGCCTTGACTTGTCCTCAAGGATGGACTATAACCTGGAATTGTGAGCTAAAATAAACTCTTCCCCCCCTAAGTTACTTGTTGTCAAGATGTTTTGCCACAACAAGAGAAATGAAACTAGAACAATCACCGTCATCACCATCATCACTATCTTCATCATCACCACCCCCATCCCCTCATCATCATCATTATCATCAATACCAGGATCATCTCCATCACCTTCATGACATCATTACCAACATTATCTTCTTCACTGTATTACCATCATCATCTTCTTCACCACCATAACTTTTACTACATGTCAGCCACTTTATGAACATGAACCCACTTAAATAATTTAAAATACAATTCTTTCCACTCTAGAAATGAAGAATTGAGGCATAAAGAGTTGTAATCATGGAAGAGACCACCCAGAGGGTAAGTGACAAAAATAGAATTCCAACACAGATCTGCTCCAATGACAAGCAGGACTTTTAATCCCTCCCAATCATACTTAATCTCCAAGATCCTGCTAGGTTGATCCCTTACCTATCAAGTGTTTGCTAAAACCTCTCATTCTCAGGGACATTCATCCAAATCAGTCAGGAATAGTGCAGCTGAGCCTGGTCTCCCCATCCCTGTTCCACCCTGTTTTTCCTTTTTGTGTTTCTCTGCACTCACTGTCAACATCCCCCATAGTGAGTTGTACTGACCATTCATTGTTTATCTGCTACAATATAAAGCTCATTAGGAAAGAGAACTACTGTGTTCACTGATATATCTAACAGAAATTCAATAGATAAATGTTTAGTGGTTGCATAAATACATATTCCAGGGGCTGAGGATGTAGCGTTTGGCACAGTACTTGCCTAGTATGCACAAGGTCCTGGGTTTGACTGATCTCCAGCACTACATACAACCAGAATTGGTGATACACAATGGTAATCCCAGTGTTCAAGAGGTGGAGGAAGAAGGCACAGAAGTTAAAGTTCAAGGTCATTCACAACTATGCTAAAGTTGGAGGCTAGCCTGGGTTACATGAGAAAAAAAGCATGAATACACCACATGCCTTGTGGATTCCCAACTCCGGGAGCACAACATGTACTAACAGATAAGTAGGGATCTACCCTCAAATGAAAACTTGTCTCATCAAGGAAGTGGCCCTCAGCCTTGTGTCACTGTGTACTGTTCCCAGAATCCCTTAGGACAGGGTGAATGACCATACAGCTTCCACTGAAGGCAGAACAACAGCCCCGCCCCATCTTGCTGTCAGACTTCTGAGCTCTGTGTTCTGCCCCAGGTCAGCCACAAGAACCGCCTGTCCCTTCTTGCTCCTCCTTGATGCTCTCTTGTTCTCCCCTGGTTCTCGACTTTTCCAGACCCGCCTTTCCTATGCACATGGCCAAAATGGAAGTTTCTCCTGCCCCCATCCTGATGTCCTCTGCTGCTCCCCCCACTAGGCAGTGAGGTGGGCAGGAGCCCCTCTGCCGTTTTACCTCCTCATACATCCAATTAAGTGGCCTTGTGGTGATGGGGAAATGCTGGCTGTTTCCTTGACAGCAAATACCCAAACTGACTGAAACAATTAGTTTGTCTATTTTAAAACTGAATTCCAATGCTTCCATGGCAACCAAAGTTATTAAAAGATGTAAATTAAAGTGTTGCACAGGAAAGATAGTTTGGCATGGAAGGCACTTGTTTGGGGAAAGAAGACAAAGAACCTCAAGCTAAGGCATTCCCCTGCTCTGAAGCACACTATAGTCACAGGAAGGAGACAGCTCCAAACCACAGGTCCTCACCATGTCCTTCGCTTCGCGGGACAATGGTTCATTACATATGTGAGACAGATGAGGGGCCTTGTATTTCTGAAGGCCAAGGAGATCTGGGAGGATGGAGAGGTGGCAGAGTCAGTCTTGATGTACAGCCAGCTTTATGCCTAATAATAATGACATGGTATTGGCGTTTGCTGAGCTGTGCCGCAGCCCTGGCACTGTGCTGAAAGACTTGTATGCATTCTCTCACCAGATGCACCTACCAGATGTGACAGAATCTGAGTTCATTCACATTTTGCAGATGGAGAAATCAAGACCCAGACAAGCAAAGTGACTAATGAAGTCACACAGCCAGTAAGGGATGGAACTGGGATCAAGTCCTCATCTCTTAAGACTTAATAGATTAAAAACAGCTTATCATTTTTATTTTATGTGTATGAGTGCATTGCCTGCATGTGTGTAAGAGCCCTCGTGTTGTACAATATTCAAGAAAGACAGAAGAGGGCATTGGATCTCCTGAAACTTGAGTTACAGACTGTTGTCAGCCATCATGTAGGTGCTGGGAATCCTGACCAGGTCCTCTGCAAGAACAGCTGGTGTTCTTAACCGCTGAGCCATCTCTTCAGGCCCAACTTATTATTTTTTAACGTGTACCAAATGCTGGTAGGAATGGAATACTCCAGAGAATTCCAGAGTATACTCCCCCCTCCCTGTATTTTTTTTCTTTTCTGAGGCCTCATGCCTGATAGATAAGTATTCTAGCTCCAAATCATATCTCTAGACTTCTTTTTGTTTTGTTTCATACAGCATCTCATATAGCCCAGGCTGACCACACTTGCTATGTAGCCAGGGATGACCTTGAACTTTTGTTCCTCTTGCCTCCATGTTGCAAGTCTTGGGTTTACAGGCATGCAGCACCACACCTGATGCACTTTATACAGAGCTTGAGATGGAACCCAGAGTTCTGTACATGCTAGGCAAATACTTTAACTGAGCTACATCTCTAGAACACCTCATCCCTCAGCCCTGTTGTCATTTTTTACTTTTTTTTAGAGTGTCTTATTATGTTTTCCATACTAGTCTTGAACCCCCTCTGAAGCCCAGACAGACATTGAACTTGTGATCTACAACCTCACCCTCCCTAGTAGCTGGAATTATAGATATGTGCCTTTGGCTCAGCTTGTACAAGTCTTTTCAGTAATCCAAGTTGGCTGTGTGCTGTTTGGTGACAAGCTCAGACTCCCCAGTGGGATGGATATGACTGTGCTCTCCTATGAGAAGCTGTAAAACAAAGGGGCCGAAAGGGCTTCTCTCTGAAGGCTTCTTAGTACATTACTTGTCCATGAATCTCAAGGTTTATCCTTCCCCAGCTGACACTTAGCACTTGTCCAGAAACTTGGTTCAATGTACTAACCTGGAGAGAGTAGGTACTTTGACTGTCTGGTAGGGAGAAGCCAGGGAGACTGCTTGACCACATCCTGTGCAAGACAGCCTCCTGCAACAAAAAATGACCTGAACTCAATGGCAATAATCCTGACCTTGAGAAACCCTGGTTTATGGGAACAACTGGTTGGCCACATGAATGAATGAGTGAGTGACTGGTTGTTTGGTTAAATGACTGAATAATGAGTCATTTGCCAATTATCAACCCAATGATTTTCCTCTATAACAGGTGACCAGATGTTCTATTTTTAATGGAAATAGCCATTGTGAACCCAAATACCCAAGGAGAAAGGAGGTACCCCACAATTCCAGGAGCATGTTACAACCTAGGGTTATTGCCAGCTCTTTAGAACGTCTGTTATGACCTATGATGACCAACACAAGGAAGCCCTCCTGTACCCCATCCTGGGCTAAGCACTTGGATTTATTTGTGTATCTAATCCTCCTACCCACTCACCAGTGCTGTGCTACAGACAAGGAAAGATATACAGACATAAGTCAAATTCTCCAAGGTTGCACAACTAGAAAGCGGGGTACTTCAGAGGAGCCCCAGGATCCACTGGACTATTCAGCACCCAGAAGATGCCCTGTGAAAGTCTGTCAATGAATTCATCAGCAAGAAAAATCACTTCCTGCCTCCAGCCTCAATGGGTCACTAAAATGCACTTTCTTATTTGAGCTTTCAAAGTAAGTTTCTGTGGGAAACATTAGCACAGAGAAGATTCAGAAATTGAACACAGAGTTGAAAACTCAAATTAAGACAGGCGCCTTCTGGGGCCATTAGCCTTGTCTCGAACACTCTGTGCATCACTTTGAGGAGGAAAAAGAGATGCTTTTAAAACCTCTGGGTAAGACGTCTCTTTCTGCATCCCCTCTGGTTCTCTTCCCTCAGCACAGGTTGCAAAAGTTCACATTTTCAGCTAACATTTTTGCAATGTTTCTTTTAACCTTCCAAGTTGTTATTTCACTAGCAACTTCCCTTTGGGGGCATAGGATGGCAGAATGCATGATTTAAGGGGGGGGTGGTTGTATTTGAAGCTGACTTTTTTAAAGCCTGAAGGATTCTACTGTGGCATTCTAAGTAAGAACATGGCATTATGTTGATGCATATGACATCTCCCTTAATGTTGTATGAAGTCTCTTTATGGTGGCAGACCTCTGAGTGGGTGGAGAGCAACTTGACAGGAAACCTGCTTCAGCCTGGTACATTGTGACTGTCACCCTCATCTCAGAAGTGAGAGAGTGTGTAAAGATCTGGAAGCTTCTCCATTTGGAGAATGCTCATCCATGAGGGACCCAGACACCATCTGGCCTCAGCAAGCAGGCTGTGCAAGATTGGGTGTCACTGACTTGCAGGCTATAAAGGCAATGACTCTAAATCGCCTTCGCTCTGGGAACAAATTAGTTCACCTCAATACATCACTAGCTATTTGAGGAAAGGTAACAGGAATCCAGGGTACATAAGAACCTAGTGAAAGGAGAGAATGACTTTCGCCTCAAGTCAGAGATATACTGTGCTTCAGGGATCCAAAATCCCTTGATACAACCTCTCATAGGCAGCTGCTAGAACTTACATGTCAAGGTCTTCCATGGTAAGTACTTCTCTTCCCTCTAACCAGTGGAGCATAAATTTACAGACCAGGCAACTGAGGCAAGGATGTATTGAGAGATAAGCCTCCTCAGCGAACATCATGGAAGAGGGTCAGAAAGAAAATTGGCAGAGGAAGGGCTGGAGTGTTGTCAACACTGTCTGTCAGGCACAACATGGCCATTGCACTCTTGAACTCTCAGCAACTGTAAGTACCTGCACGAAGCCTGCATGATATTGGTCCTGCCAATATCCTGTCATAGAAAGGAGAGGGCCAATGAAGCCTCGTCCCTCCCTAAAGATTGGTGGGCAGTTAAAAGTAGATAGGGAAGGGTACCATGATGCTTATACCTCCTGAGGATTCATAGACAGTTAATGGTTGGTGAAGGCAGAGAAATATTTTCCTCAGTGGTATAGCCACTGGAAATGTATTCGTACTCCTGTGACCACATTAACTGTGGTCCTATAAGCAACACATTAGGTCACTAAAAATAAGACATGAGAGTAGAAGAGAAACTAGTTGGGGAGAAAGGATCACCAGGAGAGAGAGGAGGACAGGAGAGGGAATAAAAATGCATCATATATACATGTATGAAAATACCATAATGAAACCCAGTATAATAAATAAAGTCATTAATCTGGGAAAGGGACCAGGAAGAGAGAGAGAGAGGTGGATAGAGACAAAAGAGAGTATGGTGAGAGAGTAATCAGAATGCATGCAATACATGCATGAAATTTTCAAAGAGAAAAATCAACAATAAAAGTAAACATTATAACAATAAAACACGTTAAAAAGCGATGAGCCCTCAACTCTGCTTCATTCAACCCAAAGATGGAATTTTCTTCCCAAGCGAGTTAGAGCTAATCCCTTTTTCTTTTTGTGAGAAGCATATATGAGTGACACTTGAGTCATACATCACATCCACATACATTCTATTGGCCAGAACTCAGTCATGTGATCCTACAATTGCAAAGAAGGGTGGGAAATGTTGCTTAACTGTGTACCTGAAGTCAGGGGAGAGAAATAAGCATTGATAACTTCACAACGGTCCCTGCTACAAGATATCAAGCAATGATCTGGGCTGGCTCACATTAGTCTGAGAAGTCAGACCCCAAACCTTATGGTCATCTACATCCTTTAGGGAGAAAGGCATATGGGGAAGAATAATCTTCAGGGCATTATCTTGGATGCTATATGATGTAAAATTTGCTGACAACTTGGTATGTTCTAGCCAAGGGGATCCATGTCACAACTGCCTTGTCTTATTCCATCCCCACCCTGAGAGGATTGTCAGCATGATCAGCCCATATTATAGATGAGAGACTGAGGTGTTGAGAGATGGAGCAGTAAGTCTTGAGAGAACTGGAAAATCACCAGGATACTGTCATCTTGGAGTTCACATGTTTAACACAACTCTCTTCATTTCTCCCCATCAGATTATGTGTTTTTCCTCAAACAATAAAATATCTGGGTTCCTACTTCCTATTCATATTATTTAAAGTACAGCAGTAGCTAATTGGAAAGAAAAGGAATCATAAGATATTCAGAATGTGAACTATAGAAGTAAAGAAATGCATCAACAGGAACATGACTAATCAAAGTGACTTTCTTCTACCTGCCATAGCAGACTGGTGCTCTACACAGAGCAAGAAAGAAGGAGAGGGCAGATAGCAAACGATGCCCAATTTATCAGGAACAACACAGCATGGTGCAACCTTCAGCAGACAGGATCCCCCAAGGTGAGACCCCTGTGGTCACATTTTTCATTCCCAGCAATTAGTAGAGTCCAGTGGGACCATGGGTGCTTGTCATTCATAGCAGGGATTACATATTCTGGGGCAGTTTAGGTACCAATATTGTAGGCTGGAATGCCAAAATATAGATTACTATCAACTCACCCAACAACCTCATTCATACTTGGAGAATTTGAGGAAAAGGATTATCAGAGACAGTGTGGTGATCAGTGCAAACTGTCAAATTGACAGACTCTAGAATCTGAGGGAGTATATTGATTATGCTAAGTGGTGTGAGATGACCCATCTTAACTGCATGCAGGACTATTCCCTGAGTAGGGGGTCCTGGGCTATACAAAATGAAGAAAACAAGCTGAGCACTAGCATGCTTACTTGCACTCATCCTGTTCTGTTTTCCACACTGTGGGTGTGATGAAACCAGCTGTTTCAGAGCCCCACCGCCTTGACTTCCCCACCATGATGGGCTGTACCCTGGAACTGTGAGCTGAAATAAATCCTTCCTCCCTTCAGTTGCTTTTGTCAAAGTATTTTATCATGGCAACAGGAAAAGTAAGTGAGGGAGACAACATTATATTGATGGTGTTGTCCTTACTGTTTGTTGGTTTATTTTCTCTTTGAGGGTCTAGAGTGATTCTTCTAATATTATATGTACTTGGTTTTTTAAAAAGAGCACAGATATAAATGTTTTAAAATAAGCATGTGTATTTAATGTTTTGTTCCTTTTATGTCCTCTCCTCATGCCCCATCCCCCCAAACAAGAGTAAAGGGAGGCTGAGAATCATAGTCAGCCCACGGCATCTAAGAGTAGAGAGCATGTCGCTGGTGGTACCACACAGCAGATAATTCAAGATCTACTTCTCTCACCCTGTGTACCTAATCCTGTCACAAAGAACTGGCCACTTATAAAGGATTTAAGAAGAAGATTCTAAAGCAAAGGCTGGCTGGATCTTTCAAGTTGAAAATACAAACCAAACAAGAGTGGGAAAAAGCCAATAACCACTTTTCTTTAAAAAAAAAAAACTAGGACTACATTTTAAATATCCATTTAAACATATAGTAATAAACCATTATACATTTTAATCTGTTTTCTGTTTGACAATATTTCATTTGCAGACTCTCTGTGGCTTATAAAAATAGATCCAGAGTCCAAATCCCCACAGCATGTGATTTTTCACATTCTCTAATTTGCAGTAATGTATTTGTGTCAAGTTCAGTCTAAGCCCCCCAGGGGAATGCATTGGCACTTTGTGCCTCTGAGGAGGGAGCCTGAAGTCTGAGTCTGGGTTGGGGACCAGGATAGGATAGGATGGTAGGAGAGAGAGGCATTCTCAAATACAGATGGGCTTTGGCCGTAAAGTATGTCTTTTTAAAAATATTCTTATTTATTCTTTGACAATTTCATATATGTTTAATTTATCTTTATCATGTCCACCCCCAAATCTCCCTTCCCACTCTACTGGACTTCTCCAAGTGCCCCCACCGAATCTGATTAATGCTTCCTGCATGAGCATGGGCCATCTACCAGGGGCCACAAGCCTGAAGAAAAATGACTGTCTGTCCCCCAGTAGATATCAATTGCTAACAGCGTCTCAGCTAGGGGGGTGTAGTCTCCTGATTCACTCCTCCATTCATGATTAGCTTGACCTTGTGCAGATAATCGTAGCTGGAGTGAATATATGATACAACTCCCATGTCATGTCCAAAAGACAGCATCCCACAGCACTCTTCCCTGTCCTCCAGCTCTTACACAGGAACTACTTCTTAGAGATGGTTATGGGTTCACTCAAGCCACTGATTTTCACTGTTGAGGACACGGCTAGACTACACTTCCCAGCCCAGTCTCCCTTGTAGTTTGTGAATACATGTGAGTGGGGTTCTAGCCAATGCAATGCAGGCAGAAGTGATGCAGGGCTTTTCCAAACATCACCAAAACACCTTCCTCATGGATGAACTATTCCCTCTCTGCTGCTCCATCAGTGCTGAAAAACAGACTCCTGGAAAATTCATTGACCTGTGCAGACCCCATCCTGTAGTGGAAATGACTGATGGGAATGTGATGGGGGAGAATTTGGGCTTATGTACATAAAAGACAACACAAGCCACAGGCACCTAGGGGTGCTAAGCGATGCTCTACTCCCTTTATTTCTCCTGCTGCTAGTGTGGTAATAGTTACTGTTACTTACTGTTTTGGAATTTAAAATATGCCTTGAGGACTGTACACACAGAGTGTCTATTAATGTTGACTATCACAAGTACTTCCTGTAAAATACATTTAGGAATGGAATCTATCAGCACTAGAGAAATTATGTGTATAATCCCAGCATTCGGGAGGCAGAGGCAGGCAGATCTTCATAGTGAGTTGGGGCTATGGGGAGACCCTGTCTCGAAAGACCAAAAAATCTAAACTTAGTATTAGAAAAAATTATCTTTGAATAGCTTTTGGTTCTCTGTCTGTCTGTCTTTCTCTGGCTCTCTAGCGCTCTCTCTCTGTGTGTGTGTGTGTGTGTGTGTGTGTGTGCGTGTGTGTGTGTGTGTGTAGGCCAGAGGTCAACTTCAAGTGTCCCTCCTTGGATGCAGTCCACCTTGTTTTTGAGACCAGGTCTCTCACTGGCCTGGAGCTCCCTGATGAGGCTAGACTGGCTGGTCAATGAGCCTCAGGGATCTGCCTGTCTCCAGCTCTCCAGGTCTGGATTGTAAGCATGCACCACACCCTTTTTCCTCAACATGGGATCTGGGAGTCGAACTCAGTTCCTCATGATTTTAAGTCAGCACTCTACCAACTGAGCCACTTCCCCAATCCTGCTGGTCCTTTAAAATGCCACCAGTCATGGAACACATCACTACAGTAGTTAAGACCAAGTGGATGAACACATTTAAATCACACATTTCCATCATTTTAAACATTTATTTAGATATTGTTTTTTTCTTCAATGTATATTTTTTGAGTTTTTGTACATTTCCTACAATACGTCTTAATCGTATTTGGACCTAATTCTCTTATCTGCTGGGTGAGGGAGAGTAGATCTTCTTTAAGGGAATGACTATAAATAGGTTGACTAGACTCCAGTAGATGAACTTATACCAAGGGACATCTGGGTACACAAACTTTACATGATATACTTTTACATGACGGAATGCATGAAATTCAGTGGGGGTAATATAGGGGGTACAGATCGGAGAGTGAGTTTAAATATGATTAAGATGTATTGCTTGAAATACACTTGTCCAACATTTGACCTTGGATTTGGTTCTAGGCTTTGAACCAAGTAGAACCAGGAACCAATTCAGAGCTAAGAATAAAAAGAGCTCTTCACTGACAGCTCAAGACCTGCAAGGGGTGGGGGTCTCCAAATGAAATTCAGTGAGCCCATGAACTTGAATAAAGCAAAATAAGAACTTTATTTCTGGTATTCCTGTTTATTGTACAAATGACCAATCAAATCACAGTTCCATTCCTGCCACCTGTGACTTTGCCACCAACAAAAATCACAGATATTTTTAAGTAACATTACATTATAATTATCAGAGCTATCTCCAAATATCATAATAATTATCACTACTTCCAAATTACAGTAATTACTAGACTTGCTTGTTTAATGTGTTAATAAGGGAAACAAAGAGTTGACCAAATCACTCTTTAAAATTCTTTTACTAAACTCATTGCAATCTGGTTTCCTTGTTATTATTATTATTATTATTATTATTATTATTATTATTATTGCTATTATTGTGTGTGTGTGTGCGTGCATGGGTGAGTGCATGTGTGCATGCGTATGTGTGCCATGTGTATACGTGAAGGTCAGAGGATAACTTTCTGGAGTCGGATCTTTTCTCCCACCTTGTGAAGCAGGGTATCTCTTGGAGTTTCTGCTACTGTACGTACTCCAGGCTAGCTGGCCTACTAGCTGCCAGGCACCTGTCTGTACCTTCCATCTCACAATAGGAGTGCTGGATTACAGATAGGTATCACCCACCTGGCTTTTAGTGGGTTCTGGGGATGGAACTCAGGCCACAAGGCCTCCATGACACATGCTTTTACACTTTGAGCCATTTTATTGGTCCCGTATTATGTATTTTTAAACTTGATCATGCAGTGTGACAAATGGTTCTCCCCAGGTGCCCAAGGGGACCAGGGAACAGAAGAGGTTAAGCAAGCTTGGTTCACTGTGGTCTTGAGAATCCTCAATCCCATATACACAGAGGCTAGTTCTGGAGTCTGGAAGTTTGTTGGTGATTACTGAAGTGTCCTGTAATGGGTTTTTTTAACTTCCTTTGATTTCTGATATTGCATTTATGAAAAAGCATTAATAATATTCTTCCTATATCCTCAGTGGAATTATAATCAGATTCAAATAGGATGCATTGTGCGTGCCTGTTAGCTGAAAGGAGTAGATTCTGAATAAACATGGGGCATCCACTCTATCATCCCTCAGAATTTAACCAGTCCTCCTTGGAATCTTTGTGGGTGAGCTTTAGGTACCACTACTCTGCCATTCCTTCTAGAACAGTGCAAGAGGGAAATTGCCAAGAGTCTTAGATGCCAAGGACCAGTGAAGGTACCCCAGGAATATTTGGACTGAATCCCAGCTGTATCTCTTACTAACTGTGCCACTGCAGAAAACCAGTCTCATCCCTTTGAGCCACTGACTCCTCTTTAGAATGGAAAGAATGAGGATGAGATGCAAGGTGGCTATCAGAAGGCCTGGCAAACAAGTGTGGAACAGGCCTTGTGAAGCATGAGGATGACCGCCATCATCACTGTCAGCTCTCTTCCCCACACTGTGCCAGGCATTTTGTTCCCATGCAATATCTACATGCCCCTCACCTTCCCAAATGCCCTGTCTTGGGTTATAAGGGACACATTCCAGCTGGTATTGATGGGAGTGGTGTGCCTCTGTGTAGACAATGAAAGTTCAAGAGGAATCCTCATTCCCTTGCTCTTTCTTTTGCTACCTGGGTGGTGGAGGTATGAGCTGACACAGTGGAGACAGAAGCCCTCTGGGCTGACTGGTCAGTGCACTGAAATAGCCACCCTGAGGAGTCTCCCAGCTCTCAGTGAGCATGCAACATGAGTAGAAATACATTTCCTCTGGGGGGAGGTACTGAGACTTCCTAAGGAACACAGGACTGTAGCATAGTCTAGTTTCTTCTCATATTTATGCTGTGAAGCAATTTCCTCCCAGTTAAAACAGTCCATCCTTAATGGAGGCTCAGCAGACTCAGAAAGTTCTAAAAGGAAACTGGATAAGACTCAGGAAGTTCTAAAGGGAAGTTCCTAAAGATTCAGGAAATAACTCACAAATCTCAGGAATTCCTGACACTGAGCAGATGTACAAGGCCCCTCCCTCCCAGTTATAGAAGCAGCAAGGTTGGAGGAGAGGACTCAGAACAGCTGAGCTGCGGGGCAGAGACTCTGTCCTGTCCAGGTGCCTGCAAGTTATGCAGTGTGCTCAAGGTTTCCAGCTTCCATGGGCCACCATCCATGCTGGGGTGGGCTTTGGTGACATAGCTGTCTTTGAGTTTTCCCTGCTCCTGTGAGTAACCCCTCACCTACACTACTGTAAGTAAATCCAATAAACTCATTGGTTCCCCCAAGTTGGACTTTGGTCTATCATTGGTGTCCTATCTGGAGGTAAGTAGACATTTGTTCATCTCTCTCTAGGAATGGTGTCACACAAAATGGGGAAACACCAAAGCAGAAAGCCTCCCTCAGGATGTAATGGTCAGATCTATAGGTCTTCCATGAGACACACCTGGAACTTGTCATATGCCTCTAGGACATGAATCTGCCACCCATTTGCAAGGGCCAAAGACTGTGTGTTGCAGAAGCATAAGCCCAGTCTTCACTCCATTCTAAAGACTCTGACAACCTGGCCCAGCTTACTCTTGGCTTAATGGAACAGAAGGCCTCTTGAGTCATTGTGTTCCCAGTCACCAAGTTAGCTGGAGCCACCAGCATGCTGCCTCCTGCTGGCTTTCTCTTTCCTCTTTTCTGAAGATGCAAGAGGCTCTAAGACGTCCTAAGAGATCCCCATTCCCCCAGAGGGTGTGTGTGTGTGTGTGTGTGTGTGTGTGTGTGTGTGTGTGTGTGAATGCTCTTGCTCACACAGGCACATGAGGAAAGGTTTGATATTGGAATGTCTTCCTCAACAGCTTTTCAGTCTTATTATTTTCTTTTAGATAGGGTCACTCGTTGAACCTCTCAGTTTTAGCTAGACTAGTTGGCTGGGAAGCCCTCCAGGATTCACTTATTTTCCCATGATCACCCGAGAGCTGGGATTACAGGTGGGCCCAGCTATGTCTGGCTTTTACATGGATGCTGAGGATCTAAACTCAGATAGTCAGGCTTGTGCAGCAAGATCTTGCCCCACTGCTGGCTGCCCATCTTTAAGAAGGGGAGAGGAGGACCAGAATTCCCACCTCTGCAACTGCTGAAGATGGTCCCGGGGCAAAGTAAAAGACATAATTAACATATTTCAAATCAACATGTAAAACATGTCAGATATTTAAGTATTAATTAATATTTTTTGCAAACTAATTATACCAGAATGACGAGGCCAGGAGGAACTGAAAGAGTTTTCTAATTCTGTTTCACTCCTCTTATTTAAATGTCTTCAGGGATTACCACTTTATTCAATTTTTAGGTTTTTTTAATTTACCACAAATGATATAAACATCACACTATTTCACAGCCATCATCATTTATTCATAGCTCAATAGAGGAAGCCAGAATGGCAATAACTCTTTTTTTTTCTCACCCCTAATTGTCATTCTGGAGTGAGAAGAGGATGCCAGCCCCAGTCAGGGAACATTAGTGCAGAGAATGAGGCAGGGTCACCGTTTCCCCCAAGTGCATTAGCATCGTTCATCACGAGAGGTTTGTGCTGAGCAATGCAGATTTCCACCCATCGGGGTTTGCAAGCCTGTACCTCCCCATCTTTGCTGGTTTGGGAGGTAAAGTGCATGAAATCAAATACTAACTTTGTCTATGGCTGTATGGCCTTGGATGGATCCATAAGCTCTTCTGGCCTTAGTTTTATCATCCATTAAATGAAGGTTATATGAATACTTTCCCAAGTTTGTTGGAAAGAATAAGAGGTAAGTCATGTAAAATGCTTAGCACGGGGGCCTGGCATGCAGAGAACATTCCAGAGATGTTGGCTATGTTCGTTGCTGCCATCACCTGCCACCATCATGAAGATAAACCTTCAGTGTCCTTCATCCGTATGTTCAGGTGAGCTTGCAGCTCTCCTCTGTTCCACACCTCACCCCATATTCTTCAGTTCCAAACAATGTCTTTGCCAGGCATGGTGATACATGCCTGAAATCCCAACACTAGAATGGCTGAGGCAGGAAAACTATGAGTTTGAGGATATCTAGACTACATAATGATTTAAAGACTAGCCTGGGCTACATAGAGAGACATTGTCTAAATAAATAAGCAAAGCTAACAACATAAAAATGCTTTTAATTATGAAAATGCACAACAAAGTGTGTTATTCAGGTATGTGGTTCTCAGTACCTTTTCTGACCCTTGAACACAATCATGTGGGCTAGTAAAGGAAGGGCCTACCCCATCTGAAGCCTCCTCAGGCTTCCTGGGGCTCAATGTTCTCCTAGGATATCAACTCACACATGTGCACTCCTCACCCCTGTTGGAACTTACCTGAAAGTACTTGTGTGTCTTTCTACATCACAGGCTCCTTGATAGCCAGGAAACGCTGTCTTAGTCATGTTAAGTCCACAGTGCCTAAGGACTGACTATCAGACATGCTCTTTAAGCTTGTTGAACAACACAGCTCCTCCCTAGAGGTCCATCTGCTTATATATATGTTGTGTGCTCTGCTCCAGGACCCTTGAGCCCAGCTGGGCTCCAGCCACAGCTCCTCTTCCTTTCCCCTGGCTGGAGCTAGACTTTCTATTCATCTCTTAGGGACTCCACAGAACCCTACCTGGACTTCCTTCTTTCTCCCTGACATGCAAATCTCTACACTTGGCTGTGGGTTTCCACAATCAGTCAGTTTAACTCTCTACCTCCTAGACCAATTCTGAACATGTCAGTCTTCTTCAATCTTCTCTATGAAAGCCATGCTAGTGTGAATGAACTCTTGTTTCCCTTTTCCGTTGCTAAAGCATGCTGGATCCTTGGAATTATGCATAGTTATAGAGGGTAACAGGCCAGAGCCTCTGCTGCTGGGTCTAATTTGGTGCACAGACTCTGAGAGTTGCAGTGGAATACAAGCCCAGGAGCATATCTTTTGATCTTAAACAGTCAGAAGGTTAGAATGTAAAACGCTATGGAAATAAATGGTGTCAAAACTGTAGGAAATAATTGTTGGTATGGGAATGGGTTTTGTGATCATAGTGCACTTAGGAAGTCTTAAAACAGAGAGGCAGGCAGGCAGACTGGCTGGGAAGAATCTGCCTCGGGGGGGGTGTAGTTTGGAAGAGGAGAGACTGGGTCTTCTGTCAGGATCCCAAAGCATACTCTTGGCCTCCAAAGCAATAGAGTGACTTCTGGCCTCATTTACCAGGTACCCAGATGGTGCTTGACAGTCACCATGTGTGATCTGGATCTCCCTCCCATTATCTCTTGGATTCCCTTAATGTACTTTGCTGAGCCTCAGTTTACTCATCTGTAAAACAGGAAAGAGCAATACTAGCTTTGTAGGGTTGTTGGAAAGATAAAAATGAAGTATAAAGAAGGGCTTGTACAGTGCCTGGCAAATACTCACATGCTAGTAAAAGTTAGCTTTGGCTGTTGCTGTCCCTTTTCTTCCTAACACTCCCCTCTTCCCATATTAGTTTTCTTATTGCTATGATCAAATAACTGACAAACAGTAACTTAAGAGAAAGGGTTTATTTGCGCTCACAGTTTGAGGGTATACAGTCTACAGTGGTGAGAAGGTATGTTGGCAGGAGGGTGAGGCAGCTGGTCACATTGCATCTGCAGTCAGGAAGCAGAGAACAAATAGGAAGGGAGGTCAGCCTATAATACTCCGTTCCCACCCCTAATGATCTATTTCCTCCACCTACTAACGGTTCCACAGCCTTCTAAAACAGCATCAGTGGCCTGGGACAAAACGTTCAAACACATGAGCCTGTGGCGGGCATTTCACATTTACATCACAACACCATAATGGCTCTGTGCCAGTGGCATGTCCTCAAGACTTCCCAGTAACAGAGCCTATGTTCTTTACATTTATTTAATTTTTATTTCTATGTGTGTGTGCCTGTGTGTCAGTGTGTGTATGCAGTAATCATGGAGGTCAGAAGAAGGCATTAGATCCCCTGGACCTGGAGTTACAGGAGCTGCCCAACATGGGTGCTGAGAACCAAACTGGAGTCCTCTCCATGACAACAAGTGCTCATGACCACTGAGCAATCTCTCCAGCACCTAGAGCCTATTTTAATCTAGAAACAGGAAGAGATATTTAAAATAGTCTCACTGTCTCCTGCCAAGGTGGATGGGGGGCTTTTCATGAGAGTCTATGGAATAAGGGCTTCTGCAGACTGAGGTATGTGCCTCCATTTTGTTTAGCCTCTGAGCTGGTGGCAGTTGACACTTCTGTTTTCTGTAGCACTTAGAACAAGCCACCAAGCACCAACAGAGGCAGCAATGAGCAGGTATGCGCAGAGCTACGCATACTGCAGGCAAATGTCAGTGACCTCTTATACACCACACAGCCTTCTGTCTTCTCCAAAGAGCTCTAAATTTCATTCTTTATTCTGTCTTTGGAGAGAACAAGGAAGAACACTGAGTCATTTCCTTAAGTCTCATCACCTCCAGAGGGTGGAGCTGACAGTGGCTGTCCTAACAGATAGGGCCCAGGCACCAGACAGAACTGCTTCAAACATGCATCCTGCTGTTTAATTCTTAAGTAAATCTGGGGGGCCTGCTATGGTTTAAATGCAGTTGCATACTGAACACTTTGGCCCCAAGCTGGTGGTGCTGTTGGGGAGGCTGTGGAACCTCTAGGCAGTAAGCTCAGTGTGGCAGAAGTAGGCCACTGGATACAGGCCTTGGGGATAGCCTGGCACCACTTCTGCCTCAGTCTCTCTCTGCTTCTTGATCTGTTGAGAAGAGAGGCATCCCAGCTCCCACAATCAAGGCATGAACTGTTTTGCCCTCTGAATCCGTGAGCCAATCCGTGAGTAGAGGTTTCTCTACCCCTTTAAGTTGCTTCCTGTCAGGGATTTGGTCACAGCAGTGAGAAAGGTAACTTAAACTGCAACTTCCCTTGAGCTCCAGTTTCTCACCTGTGACGTAGATACTCACAAGCATCTTGAGGATGTGCAGCTAACTTGGTGTCTGGGACTCATACACAGGTGCTGACTGAAAGTCATGTCAATCAATGCTGCTGCACTGGGTCTTCCTACACCCCTCCCCAACACCAGAGTCCTCTGGATGTGTTTGCTGGAGAGGCCTCCCAGTGAGTCAGCCTCCCCTGGGCTCCATCTCTAGGCTCATTTTCCCTCACTAACACTGGATTCTGCCTCCCTTCCTAGTCTCAGCACACATTTCCTTCCACTGTTTACTGGGAAATGAAGGCTTCCACGTATATCGGCTCTCTCAGTTTCCTTCAAATTTATTGTCTTTTACTCTCTATCCTTTCTTTCATCCTTTCTCATTGCTACCCAGGAGAAATATCCTTTCCTGCTCTGGGTGAACTGCACCACTCTCTGGCATGGTGCTAAGCTCTGGAGATACAATGGCAAGCAGGCCAAGGCACCCCTGAGGGTGTTCTTGCCTCCTCTCGATGGATATGTGCTCCCAACTATCCTATCCTCTGCAGCCTGTACTCCAAGACAATGCCACTTTAAAAATTCCTTCCAAAATTTTGCCTCTCCTTCAGGCCAGGGCCCATCATTCTCTTGGCTCAAGTACTTGCTTGCCTCCTTGAATGGTTGGTCTGTTGAGTGAAATATACATCTTCCTGTTAGCTTCTGAAACTAGCCCCATCTAGCTTTTGCTTCCCCCTACAATGGAAACGCTACCATGAAAGAATCCACGACCACACATGGACCAAAATCAGGGCCATCAGCATGGTCCTCATTCCCCTCCACACCACTGAGTCATCCAACATAGCACCTTTCTCCTAAGCCCCTCCTCCTCCATTTCCATGAGGATATTTGCCCCTGTGATTTTTTTTTATGTCAATTCCCTCCGCCTCTACTTTTTAGAGGAGATGTGGAGAGCAATCTCCCACACCTGCTTTATCATGTATTCCCTGGGGTAAACTCCTCTCCTATTCCTTTTCTTGTACTCGCTTTCAAATTTTCTTTGCTTGATAACAACCTAGCTCTCCTGCCAATGTTCTGTGAACACATCTCACCTGTCTAGGCTCACTTGCGTTTGAATTCAGATCCCAAACTTGCCAAATGAGAGGGCTATACTCTTGTGAGAACCTTGGTCCTTGTGAGCCTGCAGACACCAGAGCATTTATTGCACAATCCTCCCCATAGGGGACTACGTGTTCTCTGAGGCTATGGCTGTGTTGGTAAGTTCTGTGTGAACCCCTGATACCCAGTACTATGCCTGGAATATCCTGGGCTGCCACTTCAAAATCCACCATATGAGAAACACTAGCCATATCTCCAAAGGAGAAACCTGGGTCTTTGAACTAAGGCCTGAAGACTTTTCAGAGCTCTTGCACCAACTTCAAGGACAGAGAAGATGATACACATGTGATGTGGCAAAGCAAGAAGAGGCCAAGACAAGAGGGTCATGACATCTAGAGTGAATTAAACCATGTAAGGACACTCCTGCCAGGGAGGGCTGCTCCCAGCCATGACATTGATTATAGCATGTCTGATTATAGCATGTGTTCCAGGCTATGGGTCTCAATGATTATTCATTGGGTTATTTTTTTATTGTTTTACTTATAACAAGACTCTGTCTCAAAAGGAGGGGGCTTGGCATAGAAGTAAAGTAATAATACAGGCTCAAAGAGCTTGGCTTGCAATCATACCTGAGTTTGAGCCCCAAAATCCACATATAAATAAAAGTTGGGTGTGTTATGCACACTTAAAATCCCAGGACTGGAGAGGCAAATACAGGAGGATCCCTGGGGGTCACTGACCAGCCAGTCTAACTTGGAAAATTCCTGTTCAGTGGGAAATACTGTCTCAAAGGAGGTATACAGTGTTTCTGAGGAGTGACTCCCAAGTTTGTTCTCCTACTTCCACACACACATGTACACACAAAAGAAATAATCATTGTTGAACACTAGCTTAGTGCCAGGCTCTACAGTAGGCACCGGATACTGGTTGCCCCATATACAGTTCACACCAACTGTCACAGTTTGGATACAAAGCACCCTTCTAGAAGGATCATACACTGAAAGGTCGATTCCCAGACAGTGGCACCATTATGGGAAGTTCTTGAAACCACTGTAGGAGGTAGGACCCAGATGGAGGAAGCAGGTCATGGAGGTATCCTTAGGGACTGTATCCTCCCCCAGAGACCCTCTCTATCTCTCTCTCACTGCTTCCTGTCTGCCACGAGGGGGATGGCTCTGCCATATCCTCGCACCACCATGGTGTTTGCTTCATCATAGGACCCAGGACCATGAACTGAACCCTCTGGAACTAGAAGCTGAAATAAATTCTTTCTCTTTTAGGTTGTTTATGTTGGGTATTTTGTTCAACTACTAAAAGTGAATTAACTTGCTGTCTTGTGGGTGAGATACCCCCACCCCCAGTTTGTAGATAAAGACGAGGTAAGTCACTGACTTTGGTTACACAATGTACCAACTGTTGACCAGAAACCCATGCCTTCTCTATGAGACCCTTGCTGTGCTCCTTTTGACCCTGCCAATGCAACAACACACTTGCCCCTTGCAAATAGTGCTGAGTCAGTGAGAGTCAGAGCTGCTCTGCTCACAGCAAGAACAGCTCAGCCCCTTCTAAAATGTACTGGCCACTTCAGAGGGGCCAGACTACATCTAACAAGCTCATGGCTCCTGATTTGCTTTCTTGAGACAGTCTCGAGACAGGAAAATCAAATGAATCCTCGGTCTGGGATAAAGCATCCTTTTGAAAGGGAAGAAAAGAAAATAAGTAGGAGTGAGTGATATTCTACCTACATTTCCCCAGAGCCACTGGGATGACCACCTGTGTTGTTCACCACTGCAATTATTTGGGGGTAACAAAATGGTAATATCAATCAATCCCAGTTCGATTGCTTTGCTCTCAAACAGAAGCCGTCTCATTTATCAAAATTGAGGTTCTCAACTGGGTCTGTATTACCATTAAACTATCAACAGGCAATCATTAAGGTGAAGCAAAATAAAAAACCAAGTGGTAACTGAAAAGAAATGATTTTTCTTTCTTCTAAACATCCTGGCCAGAAACCTCCTTTGTCTAGCTGTCAGCATAGCCACCGTGGGCTGAGACTCAGATCTTTGTGTTAATGTACAGTCTGTGTTTAAGAGAGGCCAATAGGCACTTGCAATGCAATGGTTGAGCCCAGGTAACCAGGTTGCTCTCTCAGCAGGGCAAGCTGCCTGACGATAAATAGGGGAAAATGGGTATGCATTTGTGCGATAAAGCAGACTTAATGGTTCCGAAGGGGAAGGAGTCCAGGAGACACACAGCCACAACTTAGGTTCAAAATGGATCCACACAGGGCCAATTAACGTGCAAATGTGTGTGTGCTGACCTTGCACTCCATCCGTCATGTGCACATGGAAATTGGGCCATTTATCTATTATATTATGTATGTGACATCTTAGTTTGGTTCTTACAGACTGCTTGGGGACAAAGGGGCCATGTGCTCCACAGCTAGCAGAGGGAATTTAAGATAAATTCTTCAGCTGTCGTCAACCTCACAAGGCACAGAATTTGGGTGGAAGATAAAGCTTCTCTGTCGGGAGAGTTTTAATGTCTCTCCATAGCTTGCGTGTCGTCTTATTAAAACTGTGTGTGGCGAGGGAGGGGCGGCATATGCTGCAAGAAGTTATTGGCACAGACAGCTTGCTGTCATGTTTTCTGAGTCCAGATTTAGCAAACGTTATTCACATATTCGCTGTCAATCTGCAGAGAAAAAAGAGAGCTGGCGAGGTCGTTTGCTCACACTGATTCTGTGGACTTGTAATTCTTTTTGTTTCCCTTTGACCCATGTCTCCTCCTCAGGTGGAGTTAAATTATAACTGTTTGCCTGTATTTAGGCAAAAGGGAAAAAATGGTGGTTGGAGATAGAAAAGGGCCTCACAGATGCAGTTACCTGAGCCATTATTATTCATCTAAAATAATGTGCCATGCATGGATGTGGATCTCAAATTAAATAATAGCAACTACTTGCTTTGACGAATTGCCAGTAGAAATTCAATTAATAAAGGGCTACTACCTACCTACAGTAATGCAAAAACTGTGATCCAACTGCAGCAACAACAATTGAGCCTTAGAAACAATGGATAGGAAAAAGGAAAGTCTTTAAAAAAATGTGTACTATCTGGACCAGGGGAACCCACAGTAAAACACTGAATAAGTGAAAACAGTGGATGAATGGATAGCTTTGCTTGATGCTGGATCTGAAGTTTCATCTACCAACTGGGTACCCCCACTCTTCTTAATTCTCTCCATCCTACTTTCCTGTACCCCGATGGGTCTCATGCTCTCCCTCTTGTCAGCCATGGCACAAACAGTTGCCTTTTCCCACATCCTTCTGTCACCATGGTGTCCTGCCCAAGTACATGGTACCAAATGAACTCTGAAAATATGAGCCAAAGCAAATCTTTCTTCCTTGTTTATAACAAAATGGCCCTGGTGATGAAGATGTAATATCTCCCTCCTTTTCTCCATTCTTTCTTCCTTCTCTCCCTCCCTTCCTTCTTTCCCTCTCTCTCTTAACCCCTTCTTTCCTTTCCACCTTCCTTATTTCCTTCCTCTCTCTCCCAGTCTTTCCCATTTCTTTTCTATTTTTTTTTTCAAACAGATTCATGTTTTCCTAGTTATACAAATTACATAGGAAGAAGCACACCCACTGTAAACACAGAGATCTTGCAGGTATAGTTACCTGTGTGGCCACATTCAGATGAAGTTGAAGAACATTTCCATCACCCACTCCCCTCCCCTGTATCCAACACCTTCCAGAAGTATTATGTCGTTTCATAACCTGAGATGAGTGATGTCTGCTTTTGTGTCTGCAAATGAAATCACACAGGGTGCATCGTTCTGTCCCTATATGATCCTCACTTAACATTTTGTCTCTGATTCATAAGGACATGCCACACACAGCTAATCCTCCTGGATTTCTGACTCACATTCTGTTGCATTTACACACCATGATTTTGTGTGCATGTGTGCATGTGTGTGAATGGGTTAATGGACATCTGGTGGTTTCCAGTGTGGGGCCATGAGAAATAAAATCTCCAGGAACATTCATGCCCACATCTAGTGGACTTGAGCACTTACCTGTCTTGGTTCTGCAAGTAGACTTGGGCTTGTTGAATCCCTAAACATCATTTCAACCAGGGCATGAAGCACTTCTGTCTTCCCAACCTGCACATTTTAACCTGTGCCTTGCCACAGAAGGTTTGTGGGAAATGGAAATGGTGTCTGTGTCACTGGCTGACGGTTTGAAGTTGTTGCATATGACAAAACCATGAGAGAACGCATTGGGGAGAGGAAGAAAATGGAAGAGCCCAAGCCGCGGGAAGCTGTCCGTGGTGCTGACCACAGAAGCTGGTTTGTAGCCTTGCATTCAGAAGAGGCCCAATGAGCAGCAACACATTTACTAACCACCTTCTTCTCACTAGGCCACAAACTGGGTGACTTACAGGGAATGGCTCTGAATCACTCCTTTTTTGAATGACTATACGAAAATTCATGAGCACTTCTGAACCTCAGTTTACATGTCTGTGAAATAGTCATGATAGTCTTTATATTCCAATATCTTTGTGAGAATTTTACAACATGATGGTTTGGAACATTTATACCTTGGGCATAACAGGCACCCACTCTTTACATGCTTCCTGAAAACTACTATGTTAATCACCACCATCATCTTCCCATGTTCTCAAAAGGCCCTTGAGTTTGGGGACTGGCAAGATGGCTCAGCAGGTAAAGATACCTGCTGCCAATCCCGATGATCTGAGTTCTATCCCCAGGGCCTTCATGGTAGGAGAGCTGGCTCCTGTAGTTTCTCCTCTGACCTTCACACACACTCATACAAAATAAATAAATGTAATCATTTTTCAAGTCCCCATTGGGTATGTATTGTCATTCTCATGCCTAGAATGAAGAAACAGTGGTCCCGTGGTTACTGTGGAGCAGGTAAGAAGGGCCTTCCAGAATCCACTCTTTCTCTACAACTCCTGTCCTTTCCCTGCTGATCTCTATCCCAAATGCCCACCTAACTGGCCATGTGAAATACTGACCTGCACTGTTAATGTACCACTTATCCTGCAAGGTAGCAGAGGGAGCTCCTAGACCCAGGGGTGGAGACACTGATAGTCCACTCCTAAGTAGTAATCACCCCCCATGTTTTCTGGCAGAATCCATCTCCATGGGCTTTATTCCATTTGCCCTCTCAACAGTTGTGTGACGGAGCAGAAGGGATGCCATTATTTCCTTGGCTATTAAAATGCTGCACACACAAGCTCTCAAGGTTCAAGTCATTAGACTTTATCCAGGCTGTGACTTGGGAATTAGGGAGGAGCCACTCTGTGGATGTCCTTTGGAGGCTCTGGAGGCTAAGCAGCAGAGAGGAAAGGAGGACTTGCAGAGGTGAACAGAAGATCTGCCTTTCAAGTCACCCAAACCATATCCTAGGCTACTCAGAGAACACTCCATAAACAGCAATGGGTGACCTGGTCAGTCCAACTCAGCGCCACAGAAACTATGGAGCCAACAAGAGACCCAAATCCCAGCTCACAGGGAGAGGAATTATAGACAAGATGCTCAGTTCATGCTACTGCAAAAGGAACCCACTTCAAAATGTCCTCCAAAGACACAACAAACCACATTCCCTACCTCGGTTTGACCCGTAGCAGGACCTGGAGAAACCTGCAAGTTAAAGGAAAAAAAAGACATTAGTATTGATTCCACAAGAAGGTAATTGCATTAATTGTCCTTTTAAAGGAATTGGCATAAATAATATTTATGACCTGAAGGGATAAGAGGACAACTTACAAGAGTGGGTGCATGCACACACAGGTGAACACAGATACATACACATACATGCACATGGGCACACACATATATATATATACACACAGAGGCACATACACATATATGCATACACGCATGAGCACACACAGGCACCTGCATGTATATGCATATACACATGAGCACACACAGGCACACATACATACATATACACTCACATTAGCACACACATACATATGCTCACGTGCATGCACACACACAAAGTACACACACTTTTTCTTCCACCAAGCATAGCAACAACAAATTCATCTTTCCAGTCCTGTTATAAGGTGAAGAGGATAATTAATATTTCCAACACATTATACCAATTCTGCCAGAAAGAAAAGGGGGAGGGCCATGAGCAAAACCCAGGCGGTGATAATGATTAAATGAACCCTGAAGAAGCAAAGTCATGGTGACAATTTTTTTTAATTGATGACATTTTTTAAGTTTTCTTGTTCTTTAAAGCTTCCAGTCAGCGTTGTAAGTTACAACGACAGCAACAACCACAGCCTTGTGTTTGCAAAATGCCTCAAAATATTGTGAAAGAAGGCGTCGAGGCAGGCTTTGCACCAACCTCTTCATGTATTTTTTTACTCATTTAATCCTCAGAACAATTTTTATTATCCAGTGCTCATGGACGAGAACTTTCAAAAACTTAGGTCACTTTCCCCAGATCTGAAAGCTATTAAGAGAATTAGACTTGATCCCAAGATAAAGGCTTACAAATTTTCAAGCTTCTACCCAAGAGCCTACAGTGTACAGGAAGTTTAGATTGCAACCCCAGCCACTGCAGTTCACATCAGCCTAGAAAGAATGTTCTATCTAGGGGTTGTAGACTTTATTGGTGTTGTTGTTTAAAGATTTTGTTTTGCTGGACTTGGTGGCACACACCTTTAATCCCAAAACTCAGGAAGCAGAAGTAGGCTAATTTCTGTGAGACTGAGGCCAGCCTGGTCTACCTAGTGTGTTCCAGATCAGCTGGGGCTACAGGGAGACCCTATCTCAAAAAGAAAATTTAAAAAACAAAGGAAACAAAAAGGTTTTATGTGTGTGTGCACGTGCACACACGCGTGTGCATGCACGCACATACATACAGGTGCCCACAGAACCCAGAAGAGGTCAATGGATTGATCCCCCAAAACTGGAATTAGAGGTCATTGTGAACTTCCCAATGTGGGTGCTGGGAACCCAACTCTCAGGTTCTCTGGAAGAGTAGCAAGTGCTCTTAACCACTAAGCCATCGCTCCAGTACCCTATTGTTTTCATTGCTATATGCATATGTGTGTGTGCATGTTCATGTATGGAGGTGTACATGTATGGACATGTGCATGGATGCCAAAGGCTGCCCTTGGGTGTCATTCCTCATGTACCAGTCACTTTGTTTGTGGAGACATGACAGATAACTGGGACATGGTATTTGCCAATTTGCCAATTTTCCAACTGGCTGGCCAAAGAGTCCCAGAGATCCACCTAACTCCATCTCCCCAACCCCAGGATTACAAGCATGTGCCACCATGATTGGATTTTTTGACATGAGTTTTGGGAATTGAAAAAACAACAGTACATCACAGCAAAGAATTTATGGACTGAGTCATCTCCCCAGCCCCAGATGATTTGTTTTTCCAGATTTCTCTCTAGGAACTTCCAGTTTTCTTGGACCTTCAGACTGTCTTGGACAACTTCAAGAATGTTTTCCTATCAGAAAAGCAAACTGCTAGCTGGTCTGGTGCAGCAGGTCTGTCATCCTGGCTTATCTGAAATAGGAGGATCAGAAGTTCATGGCCCGCCTGGGATATAGAGCAATTTCAAGGACAGTCTGAGCAACTTAGTGAGACCCTATCTCAGAATAAAAAGTTAAAAAAGGCTAGGGTGTTATGGCTTAACGTTAGGGTACGTGCCTACCATGGATGAGGTCCTAGGTTTCAGAGCATAAGGGGGCAGGGCAGGGGGACTAAAGGGAAAAATGCTAATCAGTTCACTGAGCACAGAACATCTGAATTAAATTCTCCAAAATCACATATTAAAGCCCTGATTCCTGAGTGATGGTATCTGAAGGTGAGACCTTGGGAAGTGACCACATAGAGATGATATCACAAAGGCTAGGCCTAATGGTATGATTGGTTTCCATATAATAAGATACCAGGGGGTCTTGCCTTCTCTACACACACACACACTCACACACACACACACACACACACACACACACACACACACACACACACCAAGAAAGGTCCTATGAAGACACCGTGAGAAGGCAGCCACCTGTAGCTCCAGACACTACCTCTGTAGGGTCCTGGACCTTAGACTGCCAGTCCCTGAAGCCAGGAGAGCCTTCACTGCTGCTGTGGAAGCCCCTGTAGGTGTGTTTTTCTATAGTAATGAACTCAGTTATAGACTGGTACCAGCTTGTAGCTGTGAATACAACAAAGGGCTTAAGAAGGCATGTTTCCTGAGTTTGCTAACCAGACCCTGCAGCTTACACTGGCTCATCCTGACCCAATGCTCCCTCACCCACATTCATTTCCAAGACATCAGACTAGCCCTCCCAGGAGCCATTATCCCCAGACAGGGGGGAGAGTGGGCAGAGTCACTGCCCACAGAACAGCTTTTCATGTCTCATTAACTTCCCAAACCAGAGGCCATCCCTCAGCTGACCTCACCCAAAAGAGTCCATGAGCCATAGCCAAAGGCTTGCCAGGCTGTGACCTAAGGAAAGCACCACAAGGAATTATGGGAGACCACAGGCCAGAGCTGTGCCATACCTCCCTTTCCTGCAGCTCTGGAGGAGCTAGAGATGGTGCAGCTGTCACCACACCCCTAGAGTCCAAGAAGATTCCGTGACTATATCACCATGTCTGTGTGCATGTGTGCATGTGCATGGGTAGGTGCATATATGTGCAGGTGCATGCATGCACCCTTGTGTGTGTATTTCCCTGCTGACACCCAAGAGGAACAGTGAAGGATAAATTGGATTTTTAACAGCTGCAATCTCAGGCAGAACCGTCTTCTCTCTCTTCCCACACCACATGGGCAGCACAGTCCTCAGCTGACCCCTCTCACTTCTACTTCAGCATTTTAGTAGTTCCCTAATATTGTTCATTCCTTCACCGAAGCCATTTTATCACCCCTCCCCATTAGGCAACCCCACTTCTTGTAATTGCCGTGAATACTCACTAACACAGAGAAGCATGCAAACAGCATTTGTCCCAAATTTCAACACGGTAACATATTTTTAAAATATAGAGGCTAGGGGCTAGAGAGATGGCTCAGAGGTTAAGAGCACTGACAGCTCTTGCAGAGGACCCAGGTTCAATACCCAGCACCCACATGGCGGCTACGAACTGTCCTTAACACCAGTTTCTGGGGAATCTGAAGCCCTCTTCTGACCTCCACGGCATTACACAACATGGGTACACTCACAGACATGCAGGCAATATACTCATATAAATGAAATTAAAATAATAAATATTTTTAAAATACTAAAAAAAAAAAATAAAGGCTAAAATACAGAGTTTTAATACTCAGCTGCCCATAAGGGGAAAGATGATCAAAGGAGTTGAGCTTATATGGAACTAGAGATTTCCTATCCCAACTAAAGTCATTTACATTCAACATTTAGCAAAAAGCATGGGATTCCAGCCAAATGCAGCCTAAGTGCTCCAGCAGTGGCTGCTGAATGTTTGGTTTATGATCCAGTGTCGGTCCAACCTGTCACCATAAGATGAATGCAACCCTGTACAATTGTGAATGTGGCCTGACATCAAATCATGCTTACATAGTGCTGAAAGGTGCTATGTATGATACTACAAGAGGAAAGTAATCATCAATATTACCCATGGTGAACTCTGAAAACTACAGCAACGATTGGACTGGCAAGAAATGCCCACTGATGCAATAATGGCACAAATATCATGGGGATAACTAACCACTTTCTGTTTGGATTTAAGGCACACTTCACAAGATAAAACTAGACAAGTCATAGGGAAGAAACAATTACTCTTATTCTACTAAATGGACATAGCATTAGGCAAAATCCTAATGACCTACATATTAATGCATCTCTCAACTTTCACCAGAGATGCTTCTTTTTGCAGCAGATGGTAGGCAAGAAGCCCCAGCCCTAGCTGAGGAACTATTGACAACCAAAAATTGATAGCCTCTGAGAGATGGAGAGTCAGTTTTCTTTAAGGGTATGGTGCTGGGTAGGTGGACCACACTCCAAGGGATGGACCCACACCCAAGAGTATTTGGGGAACACAAATTAGGCTCAATAGACCTTAAAATATAGAGGGCACGGCACAAAGGGTAGCAAAGTGAAGGTGGGTCTAAGAGGAGATGGGGGAGGTCTGAATATGACAAAATACATGGTATGAAATTCTCAAAGAATCAATAAAATATTCTTTTGAAAAACATTCTGTAGGTGTGTTGTGATTTCTTTTTGTAACACTATTACATGGCTCTCAAACATGAACTTTGTAGATGATAAAGTTGAGTCGCAATGTTGAAAGGTTGATATATATATATTATAAAATGTTATGCAGCTTGGGAATATCCTAGTGGTCTTAAGTTGAAGAGAAAGTCCATACTGCACACTGAAAAGATGCAGAAGAGGGTCTGGGAAGATTCTCAGTGGGTAAAGTGCCTGCCTTGCAAACCTGAAGATATGAGTTCAGATCCCTAGCACCCTTTGAAAAGCCAGGCATGGCAGCACATGTGTTATATATTATAAAATGTTATGCAGCTTGGGAATATCCTAGTGGTCTTAAGTTGAAGAGAAAGTCCATACTGCACACTGAAAAGATGCAGAAGAGGGTCTGGGAAGATTCTCAGTGGGTAAAGTGCCTGCCTTGCAAACCTGAAGATATGAGTTCAGATCCCTAGCACCCTTTGAAAAGCCAGGCATGGCAGCACATGTGTTTAGCCTCAGCTTGTGGGGTGGAAGACAGAGACAGAGAGATCTCTGTAGCACATTGGCCAGCCTAGTCAAATTGAAGAGATCCAGGCTCACTGACTCTGTCTCAAATTAATTAATTAATTAATTAATTATAAATAAATGGAGAACAATAGAGGAAAGATGCCTGATGTCAAACTCTGGCCTCTATATGCCCAGGCACACACATGCACACACTCACATGTCACACACACACACACACACACACACACACACACACACGAAGAAAGATACAAACAGCACACATAAGGTGGGAACAAATGTCAGATAAAATAGCTAAAGTAAGTAGACCTTACCCATTCTCCTCTCATACACACATATATGCGTGTCTGAAAGATGTCTGGGAGGATACACACTAAACCAAAGTTTTCTCTCTGAGGAAGAACAAGAACTTGGTTGGGACTCAATGTGTTAAAGAAAGTGATAGGGAATTTTCTCTTCTGAGTTGTTTGAAATGTTTATATAGAGGATGGATCCATTTATAAAACTCAACACAAATTCAAAGCAATAAAGGAAACATGGGCTTACAGTGCTTTATCGTTAGTAGCAGACCTCACGGAGATAGAAACTTGACTCTCCCACCTGATCCCATATAGTGCACACTGTAAAAGCAAGGTACATTGGGACTGAGGAGACAGCTTAGTCAGTGAAATGATTGCCTTTTAAGTATGAGGCCCTGAGTTCAAACCTAGGTACCCACATAAAAAAGTCAAGTGTGGTAACATGAGCTTATAATACTAGCATTAGGGAGGTGGAGACAGGTAGCTCCTTGGGCGTCTCTGATTACTTAGCCTAGGCTACTTGGTGAATTCTAGTGCAAATAGATAACCTGCCACAAAAACAGGGTGGACAGCACTGAGGAGTGGCAGCTGAGATTTTTCCTCTGGCCTCCATATGCACCTGCACCTGCACATGCATTACACACACACACACA
>NW_008334203.1:490665-502938 GCF_000622305.1 Nannospalax galili | reverse complement strand
CACACACACACACACACACACACACACACACACACACACGCACGCATGTGGTAAAGCAATATGGAGTAGTGGGGCTTGTGACCAACTGGAGAGACGAAGAGAAACCATATTTTATTTGTGACTTATAATTTCAGATATTGGATAAATATACTTAAAAACAAATGATGAAATGTCCTAAGGGCCCTTTGGGCAGCTGGAACCCCAGCTGTGCTAGATTCAAGATGGACTTTATCATTGTAATTGCCCTACACCTGGGTACTCACTTCCAGTGCACACAGCTCAGGGCTTAGCCAGTAAGGTCCACCCACAGACCTAGGGCCTGTCTGCATCCTGCAATGGCTGGGCGCACACAAGACACAATAGAATGGACCAGAGGCCAGCAGGATGAATGAGGGCTCTTTAAGGGATAGCAGGCAGCAGTACTTGGCTTTGATCTTGCCTACAGCAGCAGCCCTCAGAGAGCTTGCAGTGGGGGGCTGATCTGATTAGAGCCCTGCTGGTGGTGGGCTATTTTGTGGACCAGCACAGAGCACAGAAGGGACACAGGAAAACCCCAGCAGGACATGCTTGAAAGCTTTGTTCTCATCCCTTTAATCATTTCCCTTCTTCTCCTCCTGTTTCCCGACATGCATTTGAAATTCCAACATGAAGGCTTTCCTCTTTGCTTGTACTAGGAACTTGATGTCCGTGATTCTGTTTCGACCCCCCCTTCAACATCCTCAGTGCACTGCCATGGGTGTATGCAGACAGGGAAACTGAGACTGGGGATGTATGAGTCCTCTTCCTCTGGGAACACCAAGAATTGTCAGAGCTGGGATGAGACTCAGCTGTGACATAAGAACAGCCTTCAGAACCCACACAGGCATTTTACCCCCCAAGTGGAGATGCCTAGAGATCTACAAATGCCAGGGATGAGCTCACTGCTAGAAGGAAAGTAGAGGCTGAGCCATAGTTGTCTGGTCTCCCTCCACACATATGTCTGAGATGCTTGGACACTGGGCCTCTGATGCTCTAGGCTAGTCTCTCTGTCACCAGGACCCTCCACACTGACAGCCTGGGGCACTGATTATGACTTGTGCACTCATAGTACACAAGTTTCTTGGTCACATGAGACAGAAACTTGAAAGGATTTAAGCACATAGAAGAATGTATTAGCTCACTGGATGGAGCTTAGTGTAAATGGTCCAGATAAGATCAAAGAGGCTTAATTACTTTGCTGACAGGTGGAGGATCTGTAAGCTGAACCCTCAGCTCTCCACCATGCAAGATGCTGCTCTCTGCGCAGCTTGATAATACTCCCATCCAGAAATCCAGACCGAAAAACAGTCTGCCATTCCCTGGCTGGATGTTTTCTCATCCCCATGTTGTTGTTAAATACAGGGGCTCTATCTTCCCCTCCCATCCCTAGCTTTCACCTCAGGGTCTCTGTGGCTCAGTGAATACTGCCACACGTGATCTGCCAGGCAGGAAGACAGAATTATCACATCCCTTCTTATATACAGTCCTGCTGGGTCTTCAGATCTCTCTCCCCATCAGCGAATGGCACCACGGTGCTGAACAGGTAACCCCTTGCCTGTGAAGTCAGCATGTCATTTAAGCAGATTCTGGGTAAGGGCCCATGAGGACATGATTGCTGGGACAGCATGGCACGGATCTCTTCTGCTGATAACCATCCAAATGAAAACATTTAAGTTGCCATGTCCCAGGGTCTATTGGGTAATTTCCAGGTTTCCAGGATGTCCATGGCTTAAGATGTGTCTGACACCAGCACCCAGCATGAATGCACAGGCATGGAGGATTCCTCCTCCTCTGACTCTGTTAGCTTTACTTCCCTTTGTGGGTCCTGTAAGGACATCTTATCTTAGGAGAACCCAGAAGCCTTTGAGCTACTCTCAGTCCTGAGAATCCCAGTCCACTCCCACCCAGTTGGGTGTGTAACTTAGACCTTTCACACTGCAAAGCTCATCTTCCCCACCCTATCCCAATCCCACTTGCCAGGCTTCACCAGTGGGATTAACTGGGGACATTATGGCATATTCTTTTATACCCAGTGAGGACCTCTGACTTTCAATAGGGTTCAAAGGAAGTTGCAAAGGAGTTGGACTTCAGTCGTGTACCTGATGTACCCAAGGGTAACATCTACAAGGTAAGGAGGCCTCAACATCAAAAGTGGGTTACATCATCAGAGTCCAGCCTCTGAGAGAGCTGGTCATCCTTTTTATTCATTTTGAGATAACAGGAAACACCTTGCTTCCTGTCTCTGCAAAGTCACTGTGAACAAAGGGACCAGGCACGAGGATGGGAATTCTCAGTGAACTTGAGTCAACTCTGCCTGAACTGACTGACTCTCTGGGTGGTTGTCGGTGGTATAAACATCATTCAGAGCTCTGTCGTCAAAGAATGGTGAAGCTCAAACAAGCTTGGTTGGGAAAAAGACAAATGGAGTTCCTGCCACTCAGAAGCTGTGAGACCTTGAAGACTCCTATGTGAACATTGACTTGGGGAGCCTTCCTGACTGGAGTGCTGTTAGCATTATGTCTTGAATAATAAGTGGCTACCTCTCCAGCATCCACCTGTGGTCCACATCTACCTGTGGTCTAGCTTCCACATGCAGTCCAGCATCCACCTGTGATCCAACTTCCACCTGTGCTCCACATATACCTGTGATCCATCATTCACCTGTGATCTAGCAGCCATCTGTGATTCAGCATCCACCTGTGGTCCATCATCCACCAGTGATCTATCATCCACCTGTGGCCCAGCTTCCACCTACAATCCACATCTACCTATGGTCCAGCTTCCACCTGTAGTCCAGCATCCACCTATAGTCTGGCATCCACCTGTGATTCAGTATTCACCTGCAGTCCAGCATCTACCAGGGATTCAGTATATATTTGTGGTTCATTATATACTGTGTATATCTGTGACCCAGTATACACCAGTGGTCCAGCATCCACCTGTGGTCTTGTATCCACCAGTAGTTCACATCCACCTGTGTTACAGCTTTCACCTGAGGTCCAGCATCTACCTATGATCCAGCATCCATCAATGGTCTAGTATTCACCTGTGATCCAGCATCCACCTGTGGTCCCCATCCTGTGGTCCACACATACCTGTGGTCCAGCTTTGATCTGGGTCCAACTTCCACCTATGGTCCAGCATCTACCTGTGGTATTCATTTGTTTGTACTCCATCTTCCACTAGTGGTCCAACTTCCACCTAAATTTCACCCAACTTCCAACTTCCACAGCATCCACCTGTGGTCCACATCCACATGTAGTCAAACATCTACCCGTGGTCCAGCATTCACCTGGGGTCCATCTTACACCAGTGATCCAACTTCTACCTATAGTCTAGTATCCACCTGTAGTCTATATCCACCTATGGTCCAGCATTCACCTGTGATCCAGCTTCCACCTGTGGTCCACATCCACCTGTGGTCCAGCATCTTCCTGTAGTATACATCCATTTGTGCTCCATCTTCCACTAGTGGTTCAACTTCCACCTATGGTCCAGCATCCACCTATGGTCCATATCAACATGTAGTCTAGCATCCACATGGTTCACATCCGTATGTAGTCTAGCATCCACCTGTGGTCCATATACACATGTAGTCTAGCATCTACCTGTGGTCCAGCATCCACCTGGGGTCCAGGCATCCACCTGGGGTCCATCTTACACCACACCAGTGATCTAACTTCCACCTATGGTCCAGCATCCACCTGGGGTCCAGATTTCACCTGTGGTCCAACATTCATCTGTGGTCCATCTTCCACCAGTAGTGACATCATTACCTGATATGATGGTTCACCTTCATTGTCACCTTGACAGGATTTAGAATCACTGAGGAAATCTTAGTGTAGGTCTATGAAGATGTTTCCAGAAAGAATTAACTGAGGAGTGAACACCTCCTCTAAATATGAGCAGCAGCATCCCATGGGCTGAAGTCCTGAACCAAATGAAAATGAGAGAGCTGAGTACCAGGATCATCGCTCTCTGCCTCCTGACTGTAGATGCAGTGTGACCAGATGCCTCATTCTCCTGCCCCCATGTCTTCCCCTCCATGATGGACTGTATCCTTGAACTGTGAACCAAAATAAACCCTTCCAGAATTCCTAAAGTTGCTTTTGGAAGGTATTTTGTCATAGTAGTAAGAAAAGTCACTAATACATCTGGACATCTGGCACTCTGTGTGACTGTGAAGCCAAGTCTCATGTTCAGAACTCCACAGCGCCACTTTGTTAGGTCTAGCACCTTGGGCAGGTGCAAGAACTTAAGGCAGACACGTGTTCTTTGGGGCAATGGTCATTAAGATCCACACTCCTGACTCTTGCATCCTGTCAGGCTGTAAGATGAACAGATTCCAGTACAAGGAACACTGCTACATTCAAGACTAGCCATGTCTACAAGCATCACCTGGACCACTGTCAAGACAACCTGAGTCAGAATGCTTTAAAACTAATTGTCCTGAGGCAAATACACTGGAGAAGACAAACCCAGGTACCTTGAAACCAGTCCCAACTGAACCCAAAGTCCCATCCTTCCTTTCCAATGTCCCAGCTATCTAGGACCCCTAGGCACACATCTTCCAGCTGAATGCCACCAAGATATTACAAGCAAACCTGTGCCCAACAAGTCCCACCTAGAATAGTGGATCACAAAATCCCAGATGTCATCAACAGTACCTGCGTTGGGGAACACATTATCAAACAATAGATGAACACATAAAATGAACTTAGTGCCACCTAGAAAATGGAAATTATAATATTTTACAAGATTGTTGTCAGAATAAGGAAAATAATACATTTAAAGTACTTACCATATCCCTAATCCACAGTAAACAGCAAGTTCTGTCTTTCCTTGAGCTAAGAGAGCGCCCATGCTCAGCCACGTGCAACCACCTTTACTTACTGTCAATCATGGTTTTGAGGGCACCTGACCAAGTCTCCAGCTGGTAAATCGAATATGTCTGCTATGGATTTAGAAGTTTCCAAGCTCTAGAAATCCTTAGAATCACCTATAAGCTATGTGTTCCACAGGAAACTTACTTCTCCTCTCCGAGCCGCCATTTACCCTTGTCATGGTTAGTTTTACTTATCAACTTGACACATCTGGGAAGAGAGAACCCCAACTGGGGAATTTCCTCTATCGGCCTTTATTTTCTCTATTGGCCTGTGGGCATATCTGTGAGGCATTTTCTTGATTGTTAAGTGATGTGGGAGGGCCCAGTCCACTGTGGGTAGTGCCAGTCCCGGGCAAGTGGACCTGAGTTGTATAAGAAAGCAGGCTGAGCACAGGCCAGGGGAGCAAGCCAGCAAGCAGCTCTCTTTCATGGTTTCTGCTTCAGCTCCTGCCTCTAGACTCCTGCCCTAGGTTGCTGCCTGATTTCTCTCAAAGATGGACGATCCCTTGGGAGTATAAGAGGCAATAAACCCTTTCCTCCCCAAGTTGTTTCCAATCAGAGTGTTTACCACAGAAGTAGGGAAGCAAACCAGAACATCCCTCATTTAGAAATGGACACCTGCTTGTCTATGTTTTTCTGTGTAGACACAATGAGAATGTCAGACTTGAAGCTGAAGGCGAAGCTGTGGCTTTGATGACTTTAGTGTAGTGACACTAGGATCAGCTGCCCTCCTGAGCATACAGGGTACCAACCATACTATATGTCACAGATCACCTAAAGCAATCTTTATGAAAGCAAGCAACTTCTTGCTACATCTCTCTCCTCCATTTGTTGTTGTTGTGTATAACTGTGTGTGCATACATGCATGTGTTTACACATGTGTATGGGCACACATTTATGTGCAGGCGCACATGCACATGTACAAGCATGTGTGCATGTGGACACCAGAGGCTGACATCAAATATTTTCCTCAGTCACTCTCCACTTTATACATTGAGGCAGAGTCTCTCAGTTGAAGACAGAGCTCACCAGTTCAACTAGTCTGGCTAGCCAGCTTTCCCTAGGGAGCCTGTCTCTGCCTCTTGAGGAAAGGGATTCCAGGCCAGATGACACACCTGCCTTCCATGTAAGTGGGAATTCAAACTCCAGTCCCCTTTTACCCACTGAGCCATCTTCTCAGCCCTTTCTCTCTTCCATTTTTATACAAGACTTGGTTTCAAAAACTGCACTGTTGGAACTCAGCCTAGACTTTAAAATGTGTTAAAGGGAAGAACCCATTCATCTCCCTACCCCCAGCCCCAGCACAACCAAATTCTGTAGGCTCCAGGAAAATCCACTGAACACACATCCCTTAAAATTCCTCTTGAAAATGCACATGGTTTCTCTTAATAACTCTCACTTGTCAGAAATGAAATATTTACTTGCACTTGCTTCAAAGACCTGGCAGCCTGTAACCTAAGAATAGTTATACTTATGAGGCTGAGTGACTGCTCTGAATCTAGTGCACAGATGATTGGGAAGGGGTCAAGAGGTCACAGGACGGAGAAAGCAAAGGCACAGGGGAGACAAGGACTCAGGAAGAGCCCCAGGAATTCACGCTCTTGGCTTGCCCTTGAAACTGGCTTATCAGAAGGTTAGAATATTTACAGCACTGGGGTTGATGGGTGTCTGAACTGCCACATGCCCATCAGTCACTCAGACACAGGCTGGAAGTCACAGAGAGATTGAAAACATTACCTGGTGCTTAATTACTGGCAAGGGAGAAGGCTGGGCTGATGAGAGATGTGCTGGGACTCTCAAAGCCCCTTCCCACTGCACCCCACCATCCCCGGGGCAAGTAGCCAATGGGGATGTTTCCTTCCAAGGATTCTTTGTGACCTTTCTTGAGAGTAGGAGGCAGGATTTTTATTTGTTTTTATTTGTGTGTGTGTGTGTGTGTGTGTGTTACATGATCTTGATGTTCTCAATACAGGAGAAGCTGGGGAGACAGTTTAATCAGGAAAGTGCTTACTGTATAGGCATGAGAACCTGAATTTGATCCCCAGCACCCACAACTACAGTGTGTCTACAATCCCAGCTCTGGAGAAATGAAAACATTCTGATCAGCCAGTCTAGGCAAAATGCTGGGCTCAGGGTTCAAAGAGAGGCTCTGTCTCAAAAAATAAAGTGAAGTGAAATAGAGGAACAAACCCAAGTTCAATCTCTGATATCCACATGAGCTCACATGAGCACATGCATCTACAAAGACACATCCGTACTCATGCATACATCACAAGCACACACGGGCATACACCACACACGCGTGGGCACGTGTACACACACACACACACACACACACACACAGCATACAATCCCTGATACACACAGGAGAAATATGAATGTCAGGAGGAAGTATAAAGAAGCTAACAAAGTTCTTTGGAAGGTGATATCCAGTATTCACAGGCTTCTTTCTCTCTCTTGTGATGAGTTTTCTACAGTAAGGAATTTCATAGGATGCAGTTGTCTAGATATACCCAAGCTCCTGCTGGCCTTTTCACATAGCCTACCCACTGTTTTACTGCTCACTGCCCCAGGGACGGGTGACACCAGAGCAAAGCCAGGCTGTGTGACTCCAAGCAGCACAAAGCAAAGAGAAGAGAAAGCTAATGTGGGCTCTGTGCATTTCATGTGTCAGCTGCTGTGCTGTGGGCTTTCTTGATGCTCTAAGTCCTCAGAACCCACCACATGGGAGGTATCCTCACAATGTTGTCAGTACTGCAGAAATTCAGTCTAGAGAACTTTCCCAGACAGCACAGCCCTGAAGAGACAGTGTCCTACAGCCTAGCTTACTTCCTTTCCTTCTTCTCCATCAACCACAGGTGGATGGAAGCAGGAGGTCCGGCCCTTGCTGTGCCCACATTTCCTGTCCCCAAGCCCTCATGATAAAATCTGAATTGCTCTGAATCCTTGCTGGCTTTCCCCAGGATCTTCCTCATGCTCTACAGTGTCAGGAATTTCACAGTTAGAGACACTTTCCCTCAGATAAAAACACCTTGACTACATGTCCTTTCTGGAAGTATGTGTAACTTTCAGAGAGACATACGGGATAACATCTGGGCAGGAGTCGGGTAGAGTTTGGTGCAAACAACTGGTCTGAGATGTTTGATATCAAGGTGCAAGATGTGAAGCCCCAGTTACAACCCAAGGCACTGACTGAGCAAGGGAACTTTGTCCTTTTTGTCTGTCCAGCATCACACCTGCTCTCCTAAAAGCATCTCAAGATCCTTCCTGATAAGTCACCTCTCCTATGTGTTTTAGGGACTCAGAAAAAAAGATGAAAGTGGCCCTTCACTCCCTTGAATCACAGAAAGGGAAGACTCACTGGGTTTTTTAAGCTTTACTTTTAATTTTTAAGTATGTGTGTGCATGTGTGTCTGTCTGGGGGTATGTGAAAGTGGGTGCAGTTGCCTACAGAGGCCAGAAGAGGGTATCAAATCTCCTGGAGCTAGAGTTAGAGGCAGTCATGAACTCCCCAACATGGGTGCTGGGGACTGAATTCAGATCCTCTGCAAGAGCAGCAAAGGATCTTAACTGTTGAGCCATCTCTCTAGCACCCAGACCCACCAATTCCAATGCCAGCTGCACTTTAGAATCACACAGAGAGCTAGGAAAAACCTGCTGGTAGATGCATCCCAGACATTCTGATGTCATTCCTGGACATGAGTACTGAATGAAAGCTCCCCAGGTGATCTAAGAAGGAGACAGACCTGCACACATCTGGTCTTGAACCAGTGACCTAGGGGTGGATGTAGATAGCAAGGGGACATTTATCCTATCACTGAATGTTTCTGTCTAGACCAGCTTTGCTAGATCATATCTGCCCCCAGAACTCCATCACTGCCTTGTTTCTTGCATTTTCTAATAGTTTTCCCTACCTTCTTTCAGGTACCAGAGCTGCAACTGAATGGGCCCTTTTTCTGAGATGGGGAATTGTAGAGCAAGGACAGTGGCCATAGCAACTAGAAGGAGGCATGAAAGGACCAACCATGGGGAGGGAGGAGAGTATTCAGAAACACTGAAGTGGGGCTGGGGAGATGGTTCAGTGGCAAAGAGCTGTCCTTGAAAGCCTGAGTACCTTAGTTCAATCCCCAGCACCCACATAAAATAGCTGGGCATGGTGGTGTGCACTGATAATCCCAGCACTAAGGAAGCAGAGAAAAAAAGATCCTTGGGGCTTTCTGAAGTCAGTCTAGCTGAACTGGAAAACCTCATATCCCAGTGAGAAATCTTGTCTCAAAAAAGTAGAAGGAAGGAAGGAAGGAAGGAAGGAAGGAAGGAAGGAAGGAAGGAAGGAAGGAAGGAAGGAAGGAAGATCCTGAAGAACAACACCCAAGATTATCCTCTGACCTCCACACATACTTAAAACACATGCATATGCATATGCACACACATGAACACTTATACACGTACACAAACACACAAAAAAGGAATGCTGGAGCCTGGTTAATGGCTGGCAGAAGTGACTGTGCACCACAGAACTGTACTTCCTTTTCCACTGTATGGTGCCTCTGGGAAATGGTGGCCCAGACAGGGACCATGTTTCTGAGGCTTATCAGAGTCCAGATGGTGCCAAGTGACTAGTTCCTACTAATGGCACATGACCAATGACATGTGACCAATAGTGGGATAAGTTGCTTTCAGGCAAAGCACCTTAAGAGACTGGTGAGACTCTCATGCATGTATTGCCAAGACTGGGAGGAGGGGGAAGTTGCAAAATGGAAAGAGCCTGAATCCCTAAATCTCTGTGGACCACCAGGAACGATCACTCATTTGGATATCTAATAAAGAAAAATAATACAAACCTTATTATGTTAAGGAACTGAAACTTAGAGTGTGCTATTACTTTAATAGGAGCTGATATTATCCTAGGGAATGAGTACTATTATCCCCAATAATACTTACACTAATATCAATCATTACAGCTATGCACGCAAGCTTATAACATGGACTAGCTACATGTAGAAACTGCTCAGTGGTTCTCAATCAGTGTAGTCTCCCCATGCCAGGGACCTTGGATAATATCCAGAGACTCTTTTATTATTAGAACTTGAGGGTGGGGGACTGGAGAGACAGCTCTGTAGCTAAGAGCAATTTCTGTTCTTGTAGAGTTCAGTTCCCAACGCCATTTTGGGCTGCTCACAACCATCTGTAACTCCAGTTCCAGGGGGTACTAGTTACCTTCAGTTGTCAACTTGACATACCTGGGAAGAGGGAACCTCAGCTGAGGAATTTTCGCCATTGGATTGGTCTGTGGCATTTTCTTGACTGTTGAGTGACATGGGAGGGTCCAGCCTGTGGTGGGTAGTCTTGAGTATTATAAAAAGCAGACTGAGCACAGGCCATAGGAGCAAACCAGTAAGCAGCATTCCTCTGTGGTCTATGCTTCAGTTCCTACCTCCCAATTAATTTCCCTCAGTGATTAACTATGGTAAGGAAGTATAAGCCAAATAAACCCTTTCTTCCCCAAGCTGGTCTTTGTCATTGTTTTATCACAGAAATAGAGAGCCAACTAGAACACAGTGATGATGCCCATTTCTAGCTTCTTCAGACACCTGCACAGATCCATACACTCTGGCACACTAAATAATAAATGTGAATTTGAGACTTGCCTGGTCTACCATGAGACTATAAATAAATAAATAAATAAATAAATAAATAAATAAATAATAAATAAAAAATAGTATCTTGATTCCTCTAGAGGATTGTTGGTACTTAGTGGGGATATATTATTTTGGTTTTTCATGTTATTTTTTCTCTGTGACTTTGACATGTGGATTTCTTTTGTAGTTTCTGATTCTTGTATGAGATTCAAGCCTTCCTTTGTTGAGTTTAGGTCTGCTTCTTTTTGTAAACTTTGTGTGCCTTTGTGGTTTACTTGTTGGGCATGAAAAGCTGGTTGGTCTAGGCTTCATGTTCTCTCTTTTGATTTTACATTGGAGTGGCCTAATTGGTTTCATCTTGCTGCTCAGGAGTTCCCACAGAGGCCCAAGTTGGATGAGGATCAGTCACATGCTCTCAGGCTTTCTTCTAAGGTCTGGATCCCTCCAGGAAAGATGCTGGCCTCAGGAATTTGAGGGCTGGGCTGGCCTGGGAGCAAGGCCCAGGAAAGATGCCCGCCCCAGGAAGCTGGTGCCTGTGTGGCCCAGAGATGCAAAGGGAGGTGGGGATGAGAAGAGGCCCCAAGGGTTTCCGGGGACTAGGGGGAGGAATTGAGTTGGTCTGGATGCAAAGGATCAGGAAGCAGTGGGGAGTTTGTGCCAAGAGGTCAGTCCAGAGGTCTAGGGTGCCAAGACAGGAAATGTGCCAGTCCCCCTACTAGGAGGAGAGAGGGGTTGGGGAGCTGGGAGGAGGAATGAGGCTGGGGGAGTCAAGGCACAGTGAGTGCTGCAAACTTACCCAGGAAAGCTGCTGGCTCCAAAACTGGTATTTTTTAAAATAGCTCTTTGATAACTTTTTCTATTTCCTTTTATTTCTACTTCAATCTTTCAAATTTCTGTCCAATTATTTTCCTTCTGCTAACTTTTGGCTAATTTTTTCTATTTTTCTGGTTCCTGAAAGTATAAAGTTGGTTTATTTAAGGCTTTACTTCTTATCAAAAAATTTTTATTATTTTTGTTTAGTGTATATTGCCTGTATATATATGAAGTGCACCTGTGCCATGCAATACCCTCAGAGGACAGAAGATGGCATCAGATCACCTGGAACTAGAGTTATGGACAGTTGTTAGCCACCATGTGGGTGCTGAGAACCAAACCTGGGTCCTCTGCAAGAGCAGTCAGTGCTCTTAACTGCTGAACATTCTCTCCAGCTCCAACATTTCTTATATTCTAATGTAGATATTTATTGCTATTTGCTCCCACCTAGCGATGTTTTTGCCTCATCTTGTGAATTTTAGTATCATATATCTCCATTTTCATTTGTCTCAAGAGCTAGTCCAATTCCTCCTTGATTTCCTCCTTCATGCAGAGTTGGTTCAGGAATATATTGTTTAGATTCTGTGTATATGTGAGCTTTTCCACTTTCTTTCTATGTTTGATTTCTAGTTTCATCCAGCTGTGGTCATTTAGAATTACGTGGAATGATTTTAATCCCTCTTGAATTTACCAAAGCTTCTTGTGTGCCATAGTGTGTGAGGTAGCTTAGAAAATGTTTCTTGTGTGCTGGAAAATATTTGCATCCTATCCTGCTAATGCCAGATGGGAGCTCCCGACAGGTCGAAATGTCCATTTTGTCTATTTTACTATTTGCTTCTCCTCTTTCCCTCCTAAGTTCTTTCAAAAACACCAGAAGAAGAGATACATCCAAACATTTTTTAAATTTTATGTTCTTTT
>NW_008334203.1:482777-485007 GCF_000622305.1 Nannospalax galili | reverse complement strand
TAACAGGAATGGCGCAGGGCCCAAACCAGAAGCAGAGAACAGCTGGGGAGATGGAAGGGCGAATGGGGCTGGGGGAGTCAAGGGAGGGCTCCGCGATAGACCCACCCCAAGAGGCCTGAGGATAGGAGAGAAGGCCAGGAGAGTTAGCCAGTGGTGCAGGTCCAGGGAAGCAGAGAGAGGTGAGGGTGGGGCCAGGTCCAGAAGCAGTGCTCGTGGAGCTCAAGGGAGGCACCAAGCTGGCCTGGGTGAAAAGGATCAGGAAGCAGCACCGGTTCCCCAGGTGTCTGGGGACCCAATACCAGGAATGGCGCAGGGCCCAAACCAGAAGCAGAGAACAGCTGGGGAGATGGAAGGGCGAATGGGGCTGGGGGAGTCAAGGGAGGGCTCCGCGATAGACCCACCCCAAGAGGCCTGAGGATAGGAGAGAAGGCCAGGAGAGTTAGCCAGTGGTGCAGGTCCAGGGAAGCAGAGAGAGGTGAGGGCCGGTCCAGGTCCAGAGGCAGTGCTCCTGAGGCCCAAGGAAGGCACCAGGCTGGCCTGGGCGAAAAGGATCAGGAAGCAGCACCAGTTCCCCAGGTGTCTGGGGACCCAAGACCAGAAATGGCGCAGGGCCCAAACCAGGAGCAGAGAACAGTGGGGGAGGTGGAAGGGCAAATGAGGCCGGGGGAGTCAAGGCGTGGAGGGCTCCCCGATAGACCCACCCCAAGAGGCCTGAGGATAGGAGCCATCCAAACATATTTTATGAGTCTAGATCATCCCCATACCAAAATCATACAAAACCATAAAAATTACATACTAGTAGCTCTAATGACAGGTTTTTAAAAATGTCCTTCATAACATATTAGCAAACTATTCAACAATTCATGGAAAGAATTATACCACATGACCAAATATGATTTACTCATAGGATGGAAGGACAGTTCACCATGTACAAATCTATCAATGCAATATACCATATGAAGAGGTGAAAAATAAAAACTCATGTAATCATCTCAAAAGATGCAAAAGAAGCATTCAACAAAGTTTAACATCCATCCATGATCAAAACGCTAAACTCTCAAGTTATACAAAGAACTTAAATCAATCAAAAACCATAATTAATATCAATTAAAATCAATCAATCAAATAAAATGATTATAATAATATAATAATCAACATCGTAACTAATGGGATAGAAAGAGACTGAAATCATCCATTCTGTGCAGTTCTAGAAATCCTAGCCAAAGCCATTAGACAAGATAAGCAAATAAAAAGTACCTAACTGGAAAGAAAGAAGTAAAACAATCTCTTCTTGAAAATGACTGGATTGTGTACACAGAAAACCCCAGATAGAGCACAGATATTATTAGAACTTATGGACAAATTATGCAAAATTTCATGATACAAAGACAACATACAAAATCAGTTGCATTTCTACATACAAACAGTAAAGTATCCACTAAGGAAATTGATAGACTCCAATGGACAGCTGCAAGCTCATGACTGGCTCATGAAGCAAAACAAAAAGAAATGAACACGAGATGGGGACTTGGTGGAAGAAGGGAATTGGTGGAGGGGAGAGGGATAAGAGAGCACAGGGGGGTGAGTGTGACCAGAATGTATTATATACAAGCATGAAATTTGTCTCTGTGGACACCCACACTCAAATGCCCACCCTCACACCCATACATGCACACAAAAATAAAAGTAAATCTTTAGTCAAAGAAAAAAAAATTTTAAGGAAAAGAGTAAATTCAGACCTCCATTTTAAAAAAGAAATTTTGTCTATAGAGGTCAGGATGTCAGAAAGGCTCATGGGATGGGAAGGGAAAGAGGTCTGAAGAGTTGTGGAAACAGTAGAACACAGGTGATATGAAAAGGGAGAGCATGGAGGGGGTCAAAGGTTTAAACAAAGATGCGAAGAGAGGAGAGAGGAAAGAAAGGGTGGAGAATGGATTGACCAAAACTAAGGATGCAATAAAAACCCTTATTGAAACTCGGTGCTTTGTAAAATAATTTTAAAACATTAAAAGGGGATGAGGCTAGAGAGATGGCTCAGAGGTTAAGAGTGCTTGCTGCTCTTCCAGAGGACCAGAGTTCAGTTCCCAGCACCCAGGTGGGCAGGTCACAAATGTCCATAACTTCAGCACCAGAGAATCTGATACCATCTTCTGGACCCCACAGGCACCCACATGGACATGGCTTACACACACACATAAATAATTTTAAATCTATTAAAAATAATATATGT
>NW_008334203.1:451612-482602 GCF_000622305.1 Nannospalax galili | reverse complement strand
GGTAGATTGATCTCTGTGAGACTGAGGCCAGCCTGGTCTACATAGTGAGTTCCAGGTCACCTGGGGCTACAGAGAAACTCTGTCTCAAAAAATAAAATTTTTAAAAAAGTAGAAATTAAAAATTAAAAATTAATTTTATTTGAACTAACAACAAGAAAAATGTAATACTTGGGAATAAACTTAACACAAAGAAGTTAAGACATACATGGAAAATGATAAAACTTTGATGAAGGAAATTTAGAAGATTTTATTATTCATTAGTAAATGTAAAGGCACTTGTGTTCATCATAGACCTTAGAATGAAGCTTCTTTTTGCAACAGATGGAGACTATTACAGAGTTCCAGAACTGGTCAAACACAGAGAATACATGTCTGAAATTTTTAACCCTAAGTGACACATCTCCAATGCAACCTTTACACATAGGATGAATGCATCTCTCAGCTCTCACCAGAGAAGTTTCCTTATGCAGCAGATGGTGATTAACACAGAAACTCACAATTGGCCAATGTGCAGAGAACAAGAGGCCACAGAGTACTTATCTCTTCCAAGACTCGAGGATCATTGCAGAAAAGGACACAGAGAGATTGTAAGAGACAGGGGGCATGGATGAACACAAATAAACAGTTTTCCAGACAGCTGGTCAGTAACTCATATGAACTCACAGCAATGGTGACAGCATGCACAAGTCATATGTAAGCTTGAACCATTCAGAATCCCAGCATCAGACTTGGGGAAGGGGGTAAGAAATCACGATGCAACCTAGTGAACTTTTAGTAATTGGTGGCTTCTGGGAGGGGGAAAAGACAGTGTCTTACAAAGATGAGACTCTTGGTGGGCCCAGTGGATGGACCCACAGTGAAGGACATTTGGGGACACAAATCAGACACTATAGGCCATGTTATATACATAAGAGTACATTAAATTGGGCAGGGGGCAGTGGAGGAAGGTAGAGACAGGGGAGGGGATCTAAATACCATCAAACTATATTTTATAAAAATGACAAAAATTCAGTAAAAATTAAAATTTTCAAATGTCTAAAAAAACAAAGAAAATGTTTGGGGTACCCAAGGTGATCTGAAGATTCAGTGTGACCCCATGTGGAAATCCTAATGACACTATTTACAGAGACAGAGAAAGCAATTCAAAGTTCAATATGGGACTACAAAAATACTCCAAAGGGCTAAAGCAATCTTAAGTTGGGGGCACCATACACTTCCTGGCTTCAAAATATCTTACAAAACTACAGTAACCAAAACAGAGTGGTACTGGGAGAAAAACACTTAGATCCATGGCACTGACTAGACCAGCCATGTACAATCAATTGATCTTCAACAAGTATTCCAAGAACACAAAATGGCAACAGTCTCTTGAACAAATGACACTGGGAAAACTGTACACCCACATACAAAAGAAAGTAATTGAAGCCCTATTTTCATACCTTGCCCCAAAACAACTCAACATGGATTAAAAACTTAAACATAAGAATTGAAACTATAAAAGAAAGAGCCTCATCCCAAAGTACAGCCTTGCCTCCCTCCTCCCCTTCTAGGACTGTGTACCGCTGACCTCTCTGTCCAGCTACACCAGGCTCACTGCTCTTGGGTTCCCTTTTAAAAGAGGACTTTTTTACATCACCCGTGCATGGAGGGTCTTGGTCATACCATTCTATGAAAAGTCAGGTCACCATCAAGGAAGTCACTAGTGTAGGCTCTGGGCTGTCAGGCACAGCTCAGTGGTAGACTGACTATATTAGTTTGTCCAACTGGGGTCTAGCTCAGGGTGAAATGAGATTCTGGTTATCAAATCAGAGCAAGTAAAGGCATGTTAGGGGCTGTGCCTTAGGGTAGACCAAGTTGTTTTCTAACCTGTTTGATCCAATTTAACTGTTCAATCTGTTAACTAATATACATCAATTGTACAAAACAACGGGCATCTTCCTGACATTCTCATGCATGAATATAAGGTTCTTTTGACTTTCTGTAGTGTCCAGTGAACCTTTCCAGAGGTGAGGACCTTCTGGCCCAGTAACTTAGGAGCTGTTCAGCTCTAGGATGCCACATTACCCAGTGTCAGAAGGGCAAGACTGCAGCTCTGTGCCTTACCCCAGGCAGCACAATCCTTTCTGGTCTCCACTGAGCTCACACCCCTCATTCTCTTTATGCACATGGTTCTGACACCCCCAGTCTCTATTGCTTGGATTGTCTGATCTCTAAACACATAACCATGTCACCATGTATCCTAACAAAGGCATGTGCAGATAAATGGCTGACGGGTCCAGAGACAGGGAGTGACTCAAAGAGCACCAGGGAGAGTTCAGAGTTATAAAGGCAGCAAAGAGGCAGCAGAGAGATAGGTTGTAGGCAAGAGGGCCAGTATGTTACCCAATCCAGTTCCCTGATATCTGGCTGCTCTGAGTATCAGCTAATGTGATGGTGTCTGTGTGTGTGTGTGTGTGTGTGTGTGTGTGTGTGTGTATGTGTCCAGGTGTGTTCATCTGTGCATTTGTGTGGATGCCAGAGTTTGACACTGAGGGTCTCCTCTATTGTTTTCCACCTTATTGTTAGAGTCAGAGTCACTCGCTGAACCTGAGACTTACCATTTTGGTTGGACTGACTAGCCAGTGAGTCCCCAGGCTCCACCTGTCTCCACCTCCCCAGTGCTGGGGTTACAGACACAAGGTATCACCCATGACATTTACATAGGTGCTCAGGATCTGAACTCAGGTACTCATGCTTGTATAGCAAGGACTTTATGAACTAAGCCATCTCCATAGCCCTATGATGGTTAATCAACTTGATTTGATCTGAAATCAACTAAGAGGCATGCCTGTAGGCCGGGTGTGGTGGTGCATACCTTTGATCCCAGCACTGGAGAGACGGAGGTGAGCCTGGTATACATAGCCAATTTTAGGCCAGCTGGGACTTTGTCTCAAAAAAAAAAAAAATGCATGCCTGTGGGCAGGTCTGCGAGGGCATTTCCAGAAAAGACTGACTGGGGAAGACTGTCTCTGGAATGGGCAGCTTCTTTGGGAGACAGCTCATAAATTGAGATGTGAGGTAAAGGGGCAGCTTTGCTTCCCCCTTTCCCTTCCTGCTGGTAAGTGCATCTACCCTGTTGCTGCTGCTGTTACCATCCCTGACATTGGAACCCAGGTTCTTCAGTCTTGCTATACAGATTATAGGCCAAAATCTTCCAGGCCTTCAGTGTGAGATTAGGACTACAGAGGCATCCCACCTCATGGACTGAGCAGCCACTGGGTTCTCAGCCTCTTTTGCATGAGGACAGTCCCGATTCTGTAAGCCAATCTAATAAATCCCTTTTGTTACGTTTATATTCACTCTACCAGTCTCATTCCTCTAGAGAACTCTAAGATGGCTGACAAAAGCTTTCCTGGATCACTTTTTCTGGATGATTCCAGAGAGAAGATGCTCTGACGTACAGGCAGCCAGAAGACAGTGGCTGTGATAGTGTTTAAAGTTCCTCTGCCTGCTTCAGGTGTGGAGGCTCCACAGTGCTATTCTCAGTCTCCTGTGTGCTTGGCTTGTGACTCCGCCTCAGCTAACCACATCTTTGCTTAGCTGCCTGACCCTGTTTCCCTGACATCTCAACAGGTACCTCCCAACAGCACTTTTTGCAGGCTCTTATTTGCAAGTCTCTGTTCTGCTCTGTGGGACTCCACTTGTCCAGACAGTAGGAACTTCCTGGCAAAGATGTGGCAGGAGCATGGATGACCATGATTTGGGAAGTCTGGGAAGCTTTCTAGGTAAAGTCATTAACAATGGAAAAAGATTTACATCTACATATTTATATCATGTAGAAATATGAAGACCTCTGTTCTCACTAGCTTGTGTGTGTGTGTGTGTGTGTCTGTGTGTGTGTGTGTGTGTGTGCTCATGGGTATGCAAGTGAACATGTGTGCATACACATGTGGAAGCCAGAGGTCAACCTCAGACTTGCTGTCTGCCTTGTTTGTGGAGGCAGGGTCTCTCACTGGGCCCTAGACCTCATCAATTCTGCTAAGTTAGCTGGTCTGTTACTCCAGGGATCCTTGGTCTCTGCCTCCCCACCACTAGGATTTCGAGCCCAGGAGATCACACCCTTCTGTTTACATGGGTTCTGAGGACCACACTCAGGCCCTCATGTTTGTGGTGTGATGGCGAGAGTTAACCATAAGCTTAACAGATCTAGAACCACCTGAGAGAGGGACATTCTGAGCAAGTTTGTAAGGGATTATCTTGATTAAAATTATCTTGGTTAAAATTAAGGTGGAAAGATTCGGTCCATAGTGGCCATGACTGGAATCTGGACTGCATAAGTGGAGAAAGACAGCTGAGCACCAGCTCTCTTCTTTTGACAGAGGACATAATAATGTGACCAGTTGCTTCAATCTCCCACTGCCTTGACCCCCACATGATGAGCTGTACCACGAGCTGTCAACTAAAATAAACACTCCCTAAAGTTGCCTTTGCCAAAGGATTTTATCATAGCAATAGGAAAAGAAATTGAGACTCACAGCAAGCTGAGCTAACCCCTCAGCCCTAGTTCTCAGTCACTTCTACACACCCTCTCAGTTAACCCTCATCATAACTCCAGAATATAGAATCATGCATTGACTCCTTTTTTTTAAAAGCCATTGGGGGATAGAGAGATGGCTCAGTAGTTAAGAACACTTGCTGTTCTTTCAGAGGACCTGGGTTCTATTCCTAGTACCCATGTGACAGCTAACAGTCATCTGTAATTCCAGTTCCATGGGAACACCTTCTTCTGACTTCTGCTGGCATTGCACAACATGGATACACTTACATACCTGCAGGCAAAACACTCATGCACACAAAATTTTAAAACTTAAAATAAAATTTTAAAAAGCAACTGGTCAGAGAGGTGGCTTATCCCCAGGCTAGTCAGTGGTGGATGGTGACTTTAATTCAGGTGTGTCTGATCCTATTTGCTTGGCCTGATCTCCAACCAAAATATCTAGGAAGAGTTCTCTACACCTAGGCAAGGCACCTTCCTGCCATTACTCACTGACTCCCCCAGCCAAGGACAGCTTCTCAAACCACTCTTGACTTGTGGTTTCCCTGTCACCTCTGAGCAGACATGAACAATGACTCTTTTTAAAAGGACACAGTATTTACGGAGCCACAATGAAAAGGACAGCAGGAAAGGATGCTCAGGACCTTGCACAGCACAGAGATGACATAATTTATGTTCCTCTATGGGGCTCCGCTCTTCCCAGGACAGCCTCAGAATTGAGGAGAAACTTGGTAATTGCTTTAGCTGGGCCAAGCCCACTGTTGACCGTTTGCTTTTCTTATTACCTCGTCCTGCCTGGTGACCCCTGAGTATTTCATCTTCTTTGGCAGGCACAGCAAATCTTAGGGTATCTCTGCTGTGGAGTGTATGTCAGGAAGAACACGGAGGAGAAGCCAGGAGCACAGATGCTGGAAGAGGCTGTCCTTAAAAGGTGCTCATCAACCTCCTGGTGGAGTTTAAAATAAGGACAGAAAGCATTCACTAGATGCTATGAGCAATAGCTTATATCCAGTGGGGGCGCTGCTGTGGGATAGCTGTTTCCTCCAAGCAGTCACCATGATAGAGGGGAGATTACAGTGGTGACCTACAATAGACGTTAACCCTGAAGTCACTGCAGTGAAATACACAGTGCAAATTAGAACTTATGACACATAGAAATGAAAATGCCAGAACAAAATTCATTCTTTTGTGTATGTTGACCTAAAAAATTAATTATATACTCTATGGCCCACGCCAGCCTGAAGACACATGGTCTACTCTGAACTCAGAAGATAAGTAGGGTCAGACCTGGTCAGTACACGAATGGGAGACAATACTGTGACAGCCAGGTCTATAGCAATGAAGCTGTTAGCAGTCTCTTGCGTAAGGGGGAGGAAAGGGTCCATCTGAGAACTCAGACACCACTCTTTCCTGCCCCCCACCCCGGATGAGGATGGACTGGAGAGTGCTAGAGCACACAGAAGGTGGAAGTAGGATGCAAGGGAGGCTGGTGAGTCATCACCCATGCTGTGGTGGGAGTTTTCAGAGATATCACTGCTTTGAGGCAGTCATGCTCCCATAGGTGACCCCCCTCCTCTGAGTAACCCCTCACCCCTTCTCCTGTAGATAACCCTAATATAAACTCATTGTCTACCAAGCTTTGCCTTTGATATAGTTGTTTCTTTCACATCTCCCCAGAAAGTTACCCAGCGTCTATGGACCACAGCACCCTCTTAGTGGACAATGGTACCCATCTTACCTTGAGTGAAACCATTTACAAACAAGGTAAGTAACAGGAGAGGTGTTATTGTAAGTGATTTGAGCACAACAATCTTGGGGTTTTGTATTGATTGATTTCTGACAGGCAGAAGCCTACAAGCAAAGCAGAGCCATGGACAGATGCAAAAGGAAGAAGTGGGGCTGGGGAGAGGGTTCAAAAAGCACCCATGGGGCAAGCATGAGGATCAGCACCCGTGTTCTAGCTGGATGTGGCTGCGCGCACCTGTAATCCCAATGCTAGGGAAGCAGACAGGAGGATCCCTGGGGCTCCCTGACCAGGCAGTGTAGCCAAAACAGTGAGCTCCAGGTTCAGTGAAGGACCCCGTCTCCAAAAATAAGGTGTAGAGTGACTGAGGAAGGCACCTGACTTTGACCTCTGATCTACACACACACATGCACACACACACACACACACTGCACATGCGCGTGCACGTGCAATACATGAACATTTACACACATGCAAAGAAAGAAGAGGCAGGCTTGGAAGGGGGAAGAGCCATGTGTGTGCACCCCACACAGGGAAGCCAGGCCCACATGGGTGGGTTCCAGCTGACCACAGTTTGAGTCAGAGGACATAGGTGCTTGGGTGACAGTTCATTCAGCCAATGTCCTCTCTAGCCAGGCTATACATCTGCTGCCCCAGCCTTTGAAAAGTCCCTTTTATTGCTTTCCATGCCCAGTAGGTGGAACCTGAACTTTGCACACATGCCCTGGGACCCTTGTGAGGTGGGAGGTGAAGAAGGTGACAGAAGTGGCTTTGAGTAGCCCTTGAATTTAATCTCCCCTCTGCCACTTATCTCCTGTGCAATCTGAGACAACTCACATAACCTCTCTGTGCCTATACTCCTTGCTGTATGTGGGGACTGCAGAGTCACCTGAGTGGTCAATACAGTAACTCACATAGAGCATTTAAACATCCAAAGCCTGCATCGATCCTGTTTCTGTTGCTACTTCTATTAACACTGTTTCTGCTGCTACTTTATTAAAGGGCCTAACTCAACACTGGGGTTAAGACAACAGGAATCGGGGGACGGAGATAGATCAGTGGTTAAGGTGCTTGCCGGACAAGCAAGAGGTCTGCAGTTTGAATCTCCAGCACCCTGTAAATGTCAGGTGGGTGTGGTGGCTTGCCTGCAACTGCAGTCTGGAAAGGTAGAGTCAGGGGATCCTTCCAGCCAGCTGGCTACAAGAATAGCTTAATGGATCAGCTCTGGGGTTGACTAAGGCCCCAAATAAGACAGAAGAGTGAGCAAAGACTTCTGACATCATTCTCAGATCTCCACATGTCAAATGCACTCACACACATACATGCACCCCCACACATGTGAATATCTCTCTCTCTCTCTCACTCACACACACACACACACACACACACACACACACACACACAGGAAAAGGAGAAAAATAAGATAGCAGCAGTCGACATTTACCTTATTTCCTCTTTTTGTAATTTCCAAGAACAATGGGTTTAAAGGACGTGTGTATGTATGTTTGTGTGTGCGGCATGTGTGTCTGTGTGTTCACATACATGCTCTTTTTCTTTCCTTTTTTGTCTTTTCTTCTTATGTGTGTGCTCATGTGTGTAGGCACACATGTGTGTGCATGTGTGTGGAGGTCCACCTTGGCTGTCGTTCCTCAGGAGCTGTCCATCTTCCTTGGAAACAAGGTCTCTCACTGACCTGGAGCTTGCCAAGTAGGCTGGACTGTTATCCAGCCAGCTGATGGGATTCTCCTGTCTCCACCTCCCTAGCACTGGGGTTGCAAGTCCTTGCTACCAGGCCCAGTTTTTTTTGTTTTTGTTTTTGTTTTTGTTTTTGTTTTTGTTTTTGTTTTTTGTTTTTTTTTGTCTCTTGAGTTCTAGGGATCAAACTCATTCCCTCGTATTCATAAAGCAAGCATTTTTGAGCTCTCACCCTAGCCTATAATTTCTTTAGTTTGTTCTTTATTGGAATTTTATATTTATTTAGTTATTGTTGTATGGGAGCTCCTGATGTGTGGTGAAACTACACATGTATCCTTACAGGTGCAGAGATCAGAGGACAACTTTATAGAATTCTCTCCATCCATCTTGACCTGGGTTCCAGAACTCGAACTCAAATCTCCAGGCTGACACACTTCACTCCACGCTTTCCCCACTGAGCCACCTTGCAGGCCCTCTTTATTAGTTTTTGTATTGTTGTTTACTTTTGGTTTGTTTTGTTTTGCTTTTCTGTTTATTTGTTTGTTTGGGGGAGTTCTGGGGGGGTTGGGGGAGTTGCGTTTTTTTGTTTTTTTGTTGAGACAGGGTCTTCCTATAGCCCCAGCTGGCCTGAAACTCACTGTGTAGACTAGGCTGGCCTCAATCACAGAGCTCCATGTGCCTCTGCCTCCCGAGTGCTGGGATTAAGGGCTGTGCCACCACGCCCAGCCCCTTTATTATTTTTAAATTAGCAAAGTAATGGTTTCCCTGCAGCATTCACAGACATACTTTTGTTTTTGTTCATCTTCCTCTTCCACTCCATCCCTACCCCCTGGCCCTTCCTGCTGAGCCTCTTCCTCCCCCAGTAGCCCCCATCTGCTTTCATACTAAGTGTATTCCATTATCCTCTTCACCCACAAGATTTTTAGCCTTCTCAAACAGAAGAAAAAATGAAAAGAATGCAAAACCAAATCTTGCAATCAATAACTAAACTAATGAACTGAGCAGACAACTCTTAGAAGAAACGCAAATGGCCAATAAATTTTTTTTAAAGTGTTCAACATCCTCAGCCTTCAAGGAAATGCAGTTTTAAAATACTTTGAAATTTGATCTCACTCCAGTCAGAATGACTAACATCAAATAAACAAATGAGAAGCTGAGGAGATGGCTCAATGAGCAAGGATACTTGCTTCACAAGCATGAGGCCCCGAGTTCAAATCCCCAGCCCCCATGTAAAAAGCCAGGCATGGCTGGTCACTTGCCTGTAACCACAGTAGTGTGGGTGGCAGAGACAGGAGCTTGCTGGGACTTGCTGGCTACTGACCTACCTCCAGATTGAGTGAGAGGCCCTGGCTCAAGGAAGTAAGTTGGAGAGTGATAGTGGAGGACACCTAACATCCTCCTCTGACTGTCATACTCCTGCATGGCACATATATATATATTTGTGTGAGTCTGTGCATGTGTGAATGCAGGTGCCCTGTGAGCCCAGAAGAGGGTGTTGGATCTGCTGGAGATTGAGTTACAGAATAATATATAGCCTAGAACTCACAGTCTTCTGGCCTCAGCCTCTGGAGTGCTAGGACTACAGGAATGAAGCATGATGCAGGGCTTACACACATGTTCTTAGCAAACTCCACGGTACCTGCTCCGTTTTCTTTCTGGCAGGTGACATCTACCTTGGTGTCTCCCTTTTTTCTCCACTTCAACCATCACATCCAAGTGACACTCGAGATTTGTTCATTTCTCTCCATTTCCTATGCTAGTTGAAGCATCACTCCCTGCTGAGCCAGGAGGATAAGACCACTTAACCAGTTAAGCAAAGGTCCCATCCCTTCTTAGCATTGGGATTGCAGAACCATTGAGAGCCAGGGGATCCCAGCCTGGGCTCTAAGTAAATACTATTACCTGGGGTGGCTGGAACCAGTAGATACAGAAGGTGTTTCAAAACTTAATCAAAAATTAATTAGCAAAAGAAACAAGGCAAAGGACAAACATCTGTGAGCAGCTGATTCACAAAGGAAAACAAATCCGACATATCACATCCTGTTTGATTCAGTAACGGGAACCTGCTGGGCTGCAGCAGAGGAGCTAGAAGCAGTCTTTGAGGGGAACAGAAAGCTTGGGTGTTTACTTGGGAACACGTCTTTCCAAAGGCACAGGAAGGGTCTCCCTTCAAGATCACACACACACACACACACACACACACACACACACACACACACACTTGGTCCCTGTCTCTGGCTATGGGAAGCCCTGTACCATCTTGGGATTCTCCCAACAAGGACACCACAGTGTGTCCTTTGACTTGGTACTTCCAGAACTATAAGCCAAAGGAAGCCGATCTTCATCACTCACCTGTCTACAGTACTGTGTTATTGGAAATGGCAAAGGATCTCACCCTCCCATTCTCACCTAGTATAGTCCAGCTGTGAAGTTCCTGCCCTGCCTCTGCCTTGGAGTAGTCTCTCATTTTTCAAACAGCATCTATTCTAGGGAGCCTGTCCTGCCTCTTCCCAATTCTGAGGGCAGTCAGTGCTTTCCAGTTACATTGGGGGTTATAACACCAGCTGTGAATTTGGTTTACCTACAGTTGTCAGATAGGCCTCCATTTCCACCTCCAAAACTGATGACTGTCAGGTCTAGGTGGTTCTTGATCAGGAAGCATATTCCTCTGTGTTTCTTAGAAGGCTTTCTTTTCCCTTCCTTCCTTCCTGCCTCCCTCCCTCCCTCCCTCCTTCTCTTCCTTCCTTCCTTTTTTTGTATGTGTATTTGCGTGTGTGTGTGTGCGTGCATGCATGCGTGCACATCTTTGGTGTTTGGAAACCCGAGGTTGACACCTTATTTTCTGAGATAGGGTCTCTCACTGACTCAAGAGCTGACCAATTCAGCTAGGCTGATTGGCCAGCAAGCCCCTGGCATCTACTGCCCCAGCAGGGATTATAGGCATGCAGTACTGCACTTAGCTTTTCCAATATGGGTGTCAGAGAAACTTGGGTGCTCATGCTGGCACAGTAAGCACTTTAAGGACTGAGCTATCTCCTTAGGATGCCTCAGAAGCCTTTTTGATCCCAAAAAATGTCAGATCATTGCCCTTGACTGTGGGCCTTCCAGGGACCAGCCAGCATCTTATTTATTTCTTCTTCCATTCCTAGTCCAATGCATAATTTGTTGGCAACTACAGATAATTTGTTGGCAACAAAAATGACTGAGGTGGTATGTGTGTTCTGAACTGGGCATGGAGCCAAGCATGCTATATGTCCGCAGGCCATTGACCTCTGGCACAGACATAAGAGGCTGTCACGTCCATACAAAGGACTAGGAGCAGGAGGCTGAGAGAGGACACCCATTCTCAGGCCCCTCCATAAGCTCAGAAGTCTGAGCCCAGGGAGCTGGGGCCAGGTAAGGCAAGCCCTGAAGCATCAAACAGCAGTGCTGAAAGTCTCAAGAGAGAAGAAAGGAAGAAGGCATCAGCATCATTCATGCCCTGCGCATAGCCAGCTATCCCACAGTCTGGGACCACCTCTGCTGGACCCTTTGGCCACTGCTAATCAATTGAAAGTCAGTGTCTGCTTATTATTTTATTTTATTTTATTTTATTTTACTTTACTTTACTTTTTGAGACAGGGCCTCATGTGGCCCAGGCTAGTCTCAAACTGCCTATGTAGTCCAGGCTGACGATAAATTTCTGATCCTCCTGCCTGCAGGTCCTAAGGGCTAGGATCACAGATATGCACAACTATGCCTGGTTTTTGTGGTACTGAAGATGGACCTCAGGGTCTGTATTCTAGGTTTGTACCAGGCAAGGACTATCATATCCCCATATCCCCAGCCATATCCCCAGCCTCGTCCACCTCAGATTTTGGTACGGACAATGCTGATAGTCCCATAATCTGGAAATGGCACTCAGTCCAGAGTCATCTGGGCCTGTGTTGGAACCCTGTGAGACAAATAGGATCTCTACATTTTTTTGCAAATGAGGTAACTGAGTCCAAGAAGCTCTCCTGGCTTATTCAAGGTTGCCAAATAGGACGTGGCATCCAAGGTCCCTCCTGTGCCTCCCAAAGGTAGTGTCATCCCTAGGACAATGTCCTATCAAAAGCTGCAGGCTTCTCAGGCTACTGTTGTCCTCAAGCCATCATCAAATTCAATGTCAGTCCTCAGATGACCTCAGAGACCAGCCTTGTCCTCCTGCCTTGTGGTGGTTTGAATGAAAATGTCCCCCTTTGGCTCCAAGTATTTGGACATTTTGTCCCCAGATAGTGGTGCTGTTTTGGGAAGTCTTAGAAGGGGTGGCTTCCTGGAGGAAGCACGTCACTGGGGGTGGGCTTAGAGAGTTCTTAATCCTTGCCAGATCTCCAGTTGCTCTCTTGTTTCCTGTGCCTGCTGGAAGATGTAGAGCTTAGCTTCTGCTCCTTCACCAGCCACCTCTGCCGCCATGCCTCCCTGCCATGATGGACTATAATTCCCCTGGAACCGTAGCTCAAATAAACTCTTCCTTTTATAAATTGCTTTGGTCAGTATTTCTATCACAGCAACAGAAAAGTGACTAATACAGACCTCCTATCTCCTGCTCTAAAGGGGTTTCTGGGGACCAACAGTCTCCCAGAGGCTGCTGACTCTCTCTTCTTGGGATACTGATGGGGGTGTGGCCACATCCCAATGGCCCCCTGGCAGAGCAGCTCTGCACAGCTCAGGCCCCCAGGCATTATCTACTACATCAGTTCATGATGTGGTTCTTGTGTCTGGTTGAGCAGGTTACAAAGACCATTCTTTTCCAGGCTGCTGGGCAGGCAGAGGAGGGGTTCCTCTTGGGGACCCATGTGACTCCACTGCTTTATCCTTCAAGGGCGCACAGGTTGGAAATCCTTGGCCACATGGAATTCTTCCATTAGTAAGAACAATCTAGGGCTTGGTGGCCTCAGGAGAAGGGATATCCCCCTTAGGGGATGTTGAACAAACAAGTTGCATGCATCTATCCCAGCCTCCACTGCTCCATCTACCATGAGAGGTAAGGTGGTCTGCTTAACTGGTGGAGGTAAGGATTGAGATGGTGAGCCTACTCTTAGCTATTTGTTGAATTGTGACAGGGAAATACAGATCCTTGAATACAAGTTCTGTGGGGTCTTCCCTCTTTCTTGTATCTTTTTCCTTCATTAATCTCCCCCATCATGTCAAGTTTGGGAGGTCTGAGAAGCTGAAGTTGGGGTTCCCCATGCCTATGCTCCTGACACTCATCACGCATTCTGTTATTGAGCCTTCACAAGGCCAAGACTCTTCTACATTGATTCATTCAATTTTTACCATAGTATTGTCAAAAGATGCATATGACAAGTCAGGCTTGTCCTTTAGAACTTTCTGGAATGGTGGAGAGAGGCTATATCTGCACCATGCATAAGGGTGACTTAGACCTCTTTAATGTGTCTAGAGTGAATGACAAACTCTAATTTTATTTAATTTTAATTCACATATATTAAGTAACTACATGGGACCAGATTGGACAACACCGTTATGGGGTAGCCAATAAAATTCCAGCCATTCGTGAACCTGCACCATGATATGGGTGAGAGCTGACCCCACACCTGCTATTTTCTCTCCTTCAACTCCAATGATAAATAGTCAAGCTGGCTGAGGACTCTTTCAGTCAGACTGTGATGGGAAACTCAAGGGCCAGGGAATAGGTCAGAGACATGTTACCAGGACCAGGGAATCGGTCTTATGTCTGTGCCAGAGGTCACAGAATGAGGTGGCTATGAATAATCAACACACTTTGTAGTAAAGTGTGAGGTAGAGTTTGAGGGTGGGGCTTGTTAAGAACCAACCCCCCTTTCTATCTTCCCCTGCTCTGTTAATCATTAATTAAAGCTTAAGGGATTTGGGAACACAGGCCTCTGAATTTGGATTAAACCCTATGTGTTATTGAAAAAAGGGAAAAAAGCATCTTGGGTAATTAGCTTTTCTTTCCCTAAATACTTTCTGGGTCTCATTACAAATGAAGTTCTGGGCTAATATACCTTGTGTTGTAAGCGCCTCCCAATTCCTGCTAATTGAATTAAGCCCAATTCCCTGCAAATAAACTCTTGGTGTTCTTAACAGCAAATAAGGAGTGAAGCTGTTTCTTTCTGGAACGGGTCATTAGAAGGCCCTAATTATCAGGATCTCAACACAGAAAGCAAACTGCCTTTGTAGGGCTCCCAACAATGACTGCTCTGTTAAGATCAAAGTCACAGTGTGCCCTTGGAATCATCTCCCCCTTTTTTTCTCATTCTACTTCAAAATGTTTAATAATGACTAAGATGGCAGAGAAAAGACAATCCTCTTTTTTTTTCATTTTAATTCAAGACAAATATTCTGAAAATGACATACAGATCATCTTTCCCCTTTCTTTTTCTCTCGGATGCGGCACATTTTGAAGTTGCCTGTTCTGGAAGGATCTTGGAGTTGCTCGCATGTCCAAGGTAAACTCGGGTACTTTCCATGTCACAGGACATCGGGCAAAGATGGATGCTGCTGTTCCATGGGGTCTGGCACCTTTATCAATAGGGGAATGCCAATTACCTTGAGAACACTTCTTTACTCCTTCAAAGTAGGGAATTTGATTCTGGAGTTTTTCACAGCAGCATCTACAATCAACCAGGCCAATCAGATCTTAAAATGCAGCATGCATCATTTCTTGCTGTGAATTCTGCTCCAATAAATGGGCTGAATTGCCAAAATTGTGATTCCTAAGTCAGATATAGGAGGAAAAAATAATACTTGGGGTAACTTTTGTAAACTCCTAAGGTTTAAAGATGGGTGATATCCCAAGTCTTCTGGCACTGAGAATACTGAACTTCAATCTGAAAAGAGCTACCCAGTCACTTCCCCTTATGCCAACAGACCACTGGATAGCCCCAGAATTGGGGTCATGTATATATCATTCAACCTTCCGACCTGCCTCTCTGAGGAGCCTGGGCTTTTCCCTCTTTCAAGGCAGTGTCTCTTCTCTGCCACAGCTCTCCGTCCACTGTCTCCATAACAGTAGTATTCAGCCTACAAAGCCCAAGGCCAACACCCTGCTGGAGTCTACTGCTCACTGTTCCTTCCTGCTATGGATCCCATCACATGCCTCATTGGCCCTCACCAGCTTGAGCAGGGGCAGGTCTGGGGTAGTGGAGGACAGACCTAGGCCAAGTCTTAGTCCCCTCTGTACAGGGAGGGAATAGCTATTTCACCTCTTACAACCTCTGCTTTGTCATTTCCAAAACAGGAATGACTATACAGTCCTTACATGAAGGACTGCTATGGACACCCCAGGCTCAAATAGTTATAATGGAGGGAAAGTGACTGGTATATAGTAGGCATTCAATAAATTATTTCAATCTTACAGATGTGATGGGACCAATTTACTGTGTTTTGGTGATTAGCTCTGAGGTCCACTTTTTTTTCCCACTGGGAAACCTATTATTTGAAGGGAAAGGCTGACCTCAAATATCTGAATGTCCCAGCATTGAGCACAGAATCACAGATACCTAGGGAATTAATGGATGGATGAATGAATACCACAAGAATCTAGTGGCTAAAATTAAACAGCATGCCTGACATTTAACAGGTGTTTGATAAATGTTTGCTTATCTGGCTGGGGAGATGCCCAGTCAATAAAGTGCTTGCCATGTAAGCATGAGGACCTGAGTTCCATCTCCAGAAGCCACAGAAAAAAGCCAAGTAGGGTAGTGCATGTTTATTACCCAGAACAGGGCAGGCAAGATTAGGCGAACCCCTGTCAGCCAGTCTAGCCTACTGTTCTAGTTTGTTTCTCCATTGCGGTGACAAAATACTCTAATACCAACTTAGGGAGGAAAGGGTTTATTTTATATTACATCTCCCAGGTCACAGTTCATTGGGGAGCCCAAGGTAGGAACTCAGGGCAGGAACCTGGAGGCAGGAGCTGGAGCACAGGCCGTGGAGGAACACTGCTTACTGGCTTGCTCCTCTGGCCCATGCTCAGCCTGCTTTCTTATGCAACACAGGCCCACCTGCCTGGGGGTGGCACTACCCACGGTGGGCTGGGCCCTCCCACATCACTCAATAATCAAGAAGATACCCCATAGACATGGCCACAGGCCAGTCCAATGGAGTCAATTCCCTAATTGAGGCTCTCTCAACCCAGGTGTGTCAAGATGACACTAAAGCTATCCAGCATGCTTATTTTTCTAGTTCCAGGCTACTGAGAGCCCGTGTCTGAAAAACCAAGGTAGATAGCTCCTGAGGAATCTCACCTGTGTTGTCCTCTGGCCGCCACATGCACATGTATACACACACATACATACATACATACACACACACACACACACACACACACACACACACACAAAGACTGTTTGCTTATGAACAATGATTGAATGGCTGAATCCTTACAACAAACTATCCAGGGGCCTAAATGGTAAACAAATGTCAAGACTGTGATTTCCCACAGAGAGAACTAAATTTGCTCAACCCTCCTGGCAGAAGCATCTTCCATCCGCTCCTAGAAGACAACAATGTTAAGTTATTGCTTAACGGCCGTTCCTATGATGAAGCTGCGTCTCACCAGGAAAATCACTGCGATTCTCTCACCATGAGAACAGCTGTGTGAAATACATTCACAATGACTAAGATAGGATTTCCTCTAACGAGCCCAAACTTGACTCTGGAGGTTCCCGAGCCTGATCACCCCATAGAGCTCTCTCCAGGAATCTGGCATGCAGGGGCTGAGTGGCATGCATCTGCCCACACAGCATAATGTCCTATGACTCAGGAGACAGAAGGATCCCCAAGTTGACCTCAAGAAAAAGCCTGTTACTGTTTGATTTCAAATCAGACTTGGGGTGTTTGGTTCTGGCTGAGGCAGCCAGAATATGATAGGCTGCATTTTGAAGCATACAAATCTATTGCTGGTTCTTCAGCCTGGGGAGGAAAAAGGTCTTCACGCTGGGTAATAACTGGTTTCCCACACATTTGTTCACTGAGTAGAATAGGAGTCAGGTCACCCAGCTACCAAGACTGTGGAAGACAGTGCAGCTTAAACAGGGCACATTAACTAACGTGAATTTTGAATAAACAATGTATAACAATAAACTATATATATATATATATATATATATAGAGAGAGAGAGAGAGAGAGAGAGAGAGAGAATAATGTCTCTGTGCATCTGTGAATAAATACCTAAGATAACTTATAAGGAAGTAAGGTTTGTTTGGGCTCAAGTCTTCAGAGGTTTCAGCTCCACATCACTTGGCCCCTTTGTTTTCAGGAAGAGCAAAGCCATTCACCTCATAGTAGACAGGAAGCAAAGACAGAGACAGGAAGTGTCAGGTCCCAGGATTCCCTTTCAGAGCACATTCTATAACCCTTTTCCACCAATTGGGCTCCACCTCCTGGGGCCTCCAGTCCAACCCAACAGAACAGTCAGGTGGGATGAACCCTCCCATACATTAGCTTTGGGGAATATTCTAGATCCAAATTATAATAAATGTTATGTGTGTATGTTTAGCACAGTGTGCTAAATAAGTCCTTGCTGTTTACCTGCCTAAAGGTGAAAGTACATACCCTATAGTGTATGTGTATCTGTGCATGTGTGTGTGTTTGTGTGTGTGTGTGTGTGTGTGTGTGTGTGTGTGAGCATGTTGTGGAGGCCAGACGACAATCTTGAACCTCAGTCCTCACATGGCATCTATTTTTTTAAGACAGGGTCTCACTGGCCTGGAACTCGCCAAGTAGGTTGGGTAGTCTAGCCAGAAAACCCCAAGAATCCTCCTGTCATCACCTCCCCAGTTCTGGGATTACAAACATGCACCACTGTGCATTGGTTTTTACATGGGCTCTGGGGATCAAGCTCAGGTTCTCAAGGTTGTGTGACAAGCATTTTACCAAATGAGCCATCACCCTTGCCCCAGTCCCACAGCCCCCTAGCCCTCTGACACCATGGCCCCATGGCTCCCTGGTCCCAGGGCCTGAATTTGACTTGCTACTTCTGCTAACCATTGGTGGAAGGGACAAGCATAAGAAACCATCTTCCCACTATATCCTCACTATCTGAGAAAGGACATCATGGGATGAGGAAGAAAGTGAGTGAAGGGTGATTGAGATCTAAGGTTCCTGGAGCAGCAACAGAGCTATGTGCTTAGAAAGACTGTCCTTGATACAGCTGTGAGGGTTCAAATCCTAGCTTTGCTGCTTCTCGGTTTTCAGCTCTAAGCAAGTTACTCCAGCTCCTCATGCCTCCCTCACTTCCCAATGAGGCTGGTAGGTAGAGAAAGTGGTACCTACTCTAGGGAGTATGTGACATGACAAGGCCGGACTGCCATGGAAAGCTCTGGATTCAGTGCCAGGGAACCTGGCAGGTGAGGATATCACTCCACAGTTGACTCCAGACTCTATCCCTCCTCAGACCTGCCTAAGATGCTGGGCAGAGGAAGGGGCTTCCCTGACTTCTAAGCTACCGCCTCCCCAGCCTCACACTGCACACACCATACACTGCAGTTTACATGCTACAAGGGCAGAGTGGAGGGCTTAGCAGAGTCCCTGAGGCTCCCAAAGTCTAAGTGTTTACCCCTTGGCCCCAGTCCACCTTCACTTCACCTAGGAGATAAGCCTCTGAGAATGCCCATGAGGGAATTATCTAGGTTAGGTCAATTGAGGTGGGAAAATCTACCTTACCTATGGGCTGTACCATCCCATGGACTGGGCTCCTGAACTACATAAAAAAGGAGACCAAGCGGGCTGAGCCCCAGCCTTCATCTTTCTCTGCTTCCTGACTGTCACCAGCTGCCTCATGTTCCTGCTGCCATGCATTGCCCACCATGATGGACTGTCCCCTCCAACTGTGAGCCAGAATAAATCCTTCCTTTCTTAGGTTGTTTCTGTCAGGCATTTAATCACAGCAATAAGTAACTAACACACATCCTTATAAAATATATGGGGGGGTAGCTCAGCCCTCCTACTCTGTGAAGGTACCAGACACCTAGCACAGCACCTTGACTTTCCAGTCTTCAGAATCTTGACAAATGCATGATTATTGTTTCAAACTCGTGGTCCACACTGTTCTGTTGTAGAAGCTTGAGCACAGGGACACCCTTTGACTAGAGAGTGTTCCCTAGGGCACCCTGGAGAAGCAGTGTCCTGTGTCTAGAGCCCACAGGAGGCCACCGACCCACAGTGACCACAGGCCTGGGAGAGGCCAGGGCAGGTGAAGTTCAAGCTCATTCACAGGAGGCTTCTGCTGGTTTACACCCGATGTGAGCCAACAGCACTCTCAGGAGCTCCAGTAGGGAGCTCACCTTCTCCCTAAGGGAATGACCACAACCACCCACAGTCCTTGCCTGTGGCCACCACCCCATGTCTCCTGTACCCTGCAGCTCCTCCCTCCACCAAGAACTTTCAGAACCCTGTGTTTATGTGAACATCCTAACTGCACAAGAAGAGCTGCACTCTGGGTATCCTGAAGGTACAGGACAGCAGGGCCACTTAGTGGGCCACCCCAAGGTCCATTGATCATGAGAGCCACAGGGTGGTCTTCCTCCCAGCAGAGTACAGCACTGTTTGGGCTGGAGCTTTGATGAAGTGTCATCCGTAGAGCCCAGGAAGGGCAGCCTCAGGGAGCAGCTTTGTTCTCCAGACTCCAAAGCCTGCCTGACTCATTGCTGCACAGATGGGCTGAGGCTGGTTCATCTGAGGACAGTGTCCCAAGGATATGGGGGAAGCCAGGCTAGACTGGGGCTGAGATACCTCAAAGTGTTCCATATCCGTCTCCTAGCCTGTGCAACTGTCCAGATTAGTTTAGGGTTTTTTATTTGTTGTTTTCTTTTTTGGAGACTGGGTCTCATGTATCCCAGACTGGCTGGCCTCCAACTTTCTATGTAGTAAGGATGACCTTGAACTTCTGGTCCTCCTGCCTCTACCTCTGGAGTGCATGGTCCACCATGCCCAGTATAGGGGGTGCTTGGGATGGAACTCAAGGCTTTGTTCATGCTAGACAGACACATTACCATCTGAGCCCCATTTCTCACCCACAGATCAGGTTGTCAAATAAAGTAGGCACCTAACAGCTCTTGTCAATTCCTGACATGGAAACTCAGTGAGAAGAATGTTACTAAGAGGGAAAACAAGATGGTGGCAGAATGAGGCATGTTTGGGGCAGCTGGCCATGGGGTCTGGGGTACACCAACTCCTAAGAGACTGAATACATGTGATGGATCATGTGAGGAATCTTATCACACAAGATGAATATTTACCTGGCCACAGGTGGTTCTATATTGCTCCCCAAATTCAAACTCAGGACTTGGCAAGTAAGAAAGGAAATAATTGGAGCCAAGATGGCAGCACACCTGGAGCAATGATGGCCATGACAATGACTCTCTGCAGAGGATTTAAACTATGACTCCAGACCTCTGCATTTTATTAAGACTCTTGATGCTTCTATATTAATCTCAAAATTCTGAACTTAGGACTTGGCAATTAAGAGGAAAATGACGGGGGAGCCAAGATGGCAGAGCTGTGCTGTCCCGGTCACCCACAGCACACCAGCAGGGCAGAGCCAAGCCATCCTGCCCACGCACACGCACCAACGGTGCCCATCGTTGACCAACCATCACCATCACACAGTGGTTGACAAGACCTGGCTGAAGTCCTCAACATTAGGAATCTGAGATGGCTACAGATTTCAGAAAATATAGAGGACACTAGTGTAAGGCTGTCATGTGAAGCTGTGAAACTTCCCAACTGCCACTCAAAGAATCTTGGATTAGTGGGCTGTGAGCTAATAGCTGCCTGCTGTAAGGATCTAGCTTCAGCTTTTACCCACACTAAGCCCTGGGAGGAATCAACCTTGGTCCACAGTGAGAATGACTTGGTTCATAGCGGGGTCATTGTGTTGAGTGACACCTGGAAACAGTCGAAATGCAACCTGCGTGCAAGGGCTGCAGACAACTAACTTGGATAAAGAAAACCAAGCATTTCTGACTGCTAAGAAAAAGAGAAATCCCTCCTTGACTTTCCTATTCAGTGTGTAAGAGAAACAGAAATTAAGAGGGAAAATCCCATTCCATGACACCTGGGTATATTCTGACCCAAAACCAAATAAAAAGGAAAGGGAATGGGCCCTTACTTTAGGACACCTGTGTGTAAGAATTATAGATCACTGACACTCTAATGGGATATAATTTCTCCAGCACCCAGTTCAGATGGGTTATGTAAAACAGATGGGGTTTTTCATTTGAGAATAAAAAACACAAAGTTGCGGATGGGGGATTGTACAGTGTGTGTGGGTAAAGATGAGGGAGGAGGTCTGAATATGATCAAAATTCACTGTATGAAATTCTTGAATCAATAAAAATTTTTTAAACTTAAAAAAGAATGCTATTAGGTACTGCATGGACTTGGGTCTTCAATATCCATTTCCAACCCTTTGTCTTCTCCATTTTCACTATCTCTTTATAGCACCAAGAAACAGATCCAAGACAAAGAGCTGCAAGCAGATGCCTGTGAGGAAGGATACTATCTCAGAAAGCAAGTCTCTAGCTAGTAAAGAACCCTGGGGGGAAGCTTCTATTTATCCATTTTCTGCCTTGAGATATAGTGGGAGATGCTGTCTGGAGCTATGGCAACCACCGTGCCATCAGTGAGATCACAAATATGTAGATGAAAGCAACAGTATCAAGAGTGGTAATGCAGAACAATGCTTGGATCACCAACCTCTAGCTGTTTGGTTGAAAGACCTAGTTCCTGATTGTCAGGCCTCTGAAAACCAGGTGTGTTATTTGTAATATGGAGCATTGCAAATTAAGACAAACCTCCGTGAAGGTTTCCCCGAGTTGGATTGGAAGAGTCGATCTTGTAAATGAGGACCACAGAATGACAGCAGGATATTTAATAGGTGGGGAGAGGGTTGAAGGACTCAGGGCCACACACTGAGGAAACAGCTTTTGGCCGAAGCTGGGTCCCCAGTGAAACCCTCAGATCCAACCCAGCTAGAAACCAAAAAATGTGGGCTTCTGACCCTGATTTTGTATGTGTGTGTGTGTGTGTGTGTGTGTGTGTGTGTGTGTGGTAATCCTGGCTGGTCTGGAACTCGCTATGGTTCTTCTAGATCCATTCGTGAGTACTAGGGTTACAGGAGCCCATGAGGCTGATGTGTTGTCTTTGGGACATGGGTGTCACCAGCGTCAGGGCTTAAAGTAAGGTAGACTGTTATTCATTCACTTTCCCACTTCTAAGAAAAGAAAACGGTAGTCTGGAGGGATGAAGTCCCCTAGACTAGTCCCCAATAGTCAGTCCCACAGTAAGAGTCCCCGGGATGTCTCAAACTCTGAACCATGCTCACCTCTATGTGAAGTCAGAGTTCCAGCCAGTCTTCCCCCAGCCCCACCCTGCATTCCATAGCAACCTCACCCTCATCCCCCTGGCCAGAATTAATCCCAGAGAGACTGAGTGCAGGGCGGCACAATCAGTAGCCAGGACACAGTGGTCAGAGAGATAAATCTGCTTTCCCTGCATTTGGAGAGGCCTGCTGAACAGTGACCATTGCCCTAGTCTTTCCTGATGATGGGCTGTGGCAGAAATCAGAGGCAGGAATGGAAACTGAATTAGGAAACTCCAGCTCAGCCTCCCTGACCCTCACAGGAGGTCCTAGAGCCTTTGATGGCAAAGCACCACCTGACAAGGTGTCTTCCCACCTCCCCCTCCATCACAGGGAGTGGGTGATAACTGGAGAGCTTGGGAGCAGGAAGTGGAAGCGGCAGGAGTCACTGGGACCCTGCTTGTGCCAGCACTGAGTACTCCCTCTCTGAGTCACCACTGAGGTGTCAGAAGAAACAATGGGGCCCTTAAGACTCTTCCAGCTGAGGAAGGCCTTCCTTACAGCATCCTGTGAACTTCTGGATGCACCTGTGTGTGTGAACATGGCAGAGGAACAAAGTGTGCAGTCAAGGGACTCAGGAAAGTCCCCAGGCTCCTCTCTCTCCCTCAGCACTGAGTACTCCCTCTCTGAGTCACCACTGAGGTGTCAGAAGAAACAATGGGGCCCTTAAGACTCTTCCAGCTGAGGAAGGCCTTCCTTACAGCATCCTGTGAACTTCTGGATGCATCTGTGTGTGTGGACATGGCAGAGGAACAAAGTGTGCAGTCAAGGGACTCAAGAAAGTCCCCAGGCTCCTCCCTCTCCCTCTCCTTCTCCCTCCTTCTCCCCCTTTCCCTTCCCCTCCCCCTCCCCCTCCTCCTCTAAGTTCATAGTGTTCAGTCTTTGGAGACAGTCCTTAATCCCTGACTGCACTTCTGACCTGTCTGCCTGATCCAGGCCAGGTACAGGGCAAGGCGGGGTGATGAGGCCTGTTGAGAGGAGGTGGTTGGCTAGTATGGAGCTGGGTACACAGCCAAGCCATCCTGCCCTGCTGGGGATTTTGCAGGGTATCAGGAGATATGTTCTAGTGGAGAGTCTATTCACTCTGAGTGGACTGAGGCCAGAGCTTCTACTCATCACCTGTGAAGCAGTTTCCCTGATGACAGGGTGACCCACAACAAGGTATGTACACTGCCAAGTAGGGGAACTCTGAATCAGAGCTTAGAGGGAAAGGTTCGGGTTTGTGATGCATGTGGACGATCATCCACAGGTCTGGGTGGTGAATTAGAAATGAAAGGGAATGAGACAAGGTGTTGCTGACTTTTCTGAGGGAAAAATGAACAAACGTCTTCCTCCCAGCTATGACACTGATGACAGAGCGAAGAAAGGGTTCCATCCAAATGGAACTTGAAGAAATGATTAGTTGATTGGGGCTACTCAGAAGTACGGAAGAGAGGTCACCTACCCGAGTATGAGCAAGGAGTTACTTTCAGGAGCACGAGTAACTTAGAGGTGGTGGCATCACTGAAGAAAAGTGTCCCTCCCCCAGAAACTGTTAAAGACATATCCTCAGCAAGGCAAATGTCTCTCTTGTTCAGTCTCCTGAGCTCTCCGCTGTCCCCAGAGGGCTCAGTCTTGGGAGGGTCTCCTGCTGGTAATGTAGCTCTTCTGGTTTCAAGATGGTAGCAGTCTCCTACACTCAGAGCACAGAGTTCCATAATGCAGGGGTAGGGACTAGCAATCTCAAATGGGGCATGTTGAGGGTGAGTTTCCCAGGCCCAGTTCCTCAGCTGTCAGTAGCTTTTCCATCTCCAGTACTGAACCTATGAGGGTCCCATGGTCCTCCCGGGCCTCTGGTGCCCCCAAAGTCCCAGCCTCCAGATATCTCTCCCTCTAGCCTGGATTCCCTGTGGACCAGCCATGCCTCCCCAGGATCCCAGAGCCCCAGTACCCTTGGGGATGGCAGCAGAGACAGAGAAGCCACCCTCCCCTCCTTCCACCACCAGGCACTGCTCAGCCTCAGTACTAATTAAACATCTGCTCCAAGCCACAATTTGCTAAATTGCCTCACACTCTAACTTCTGGCAGGAACTGATCTGATTTTCCAATTTGAGGGCTAGATCTTCTCCCAAAAAGTCAGAGCTTCCCAGTGTCCTTCTCCAAAAGTCACTGTCTCCATTGCCCTCCCAAGGCAAGGAGAGCACTGGACCAGGGATATCTGTGAGGGCCCTGCCTTTCAGGGACAAGAGGCCTCTGGGAAAGTTCCTGGATGAACTTGCAATCAATTGTCCCCACAAAAAGACTAGAGGAGGACATGAATAAGTAATCAGATAGAATGGCATGCCAAATTGGGTTTAATCAAGAGCTAAAACAGATGAGACAGGAAACACGTTTCTATGGAGGGTGGGAGACTAGGCTGCTTTCCTCAAACAACCTCGAGTAAGGGGGGCCCAGTGTCTCTCAAGGCTGGGTCCATTGGCCACAGAGTTCTATGGAAATGCTAGCGTGCTTGTTGGGGCTGCAGAGTTTTGGACCCTTGATCATGCCAAGTCTGCAGACCCAAGAGGGGCCCCGGCATCCAGACCCTATTTAACCCAGTTGACTCAGTCTCTGATGCTCATAGTCTGCCAGTACAGAGAATGACATACAAATTAGTTTCCCATAAAGTATCCCCAACCCTCTCAGAAAGAATCCATCAGACAACACAGCATCAGGATGGGAGATGGCTCTGTGGGTACAAGCATGAAGACCTGAATTCAAATCCTGCAGAACCCAAGTAAAAAGGATGGGCTGGGAAGTGTGTATATGTAACTCTACACAGGAGAGGCAGAGACAGAAAGAGCCCTGGAACTCACTGGCTAGCCAGCCTAACCAAATCAGTGAGCTCCAGGTTCCATGAGAGACCCTGTCTCTAAAATAAGGTAGAGCTGGGCATGGTGGTAAATGGTTTTAATCCTAGCACATGGGAGGCAGAGGCAGGTGGATTTCTCTAAGATCAAGGCCAGCATGTTCTACATAATGAGTTCCAGGTCAGCTGGGGCTATAGAGAGACCCTGTCTCAAAAAACTACTACTATTACTACTACTACTACTACTAATAATAATAATAATAATAATAATAATAATGTGGAGAGCAATTATGATAATTAGCTTTAACTGTCAACTTGACACAGCCTAGAGTCACCTGATAAGGAAATCTCAGTTGAGGGATTTCTCAGATCAGACATGTGGGCACATCTGTTAGGGGTTGTCTTGATTGTTAATTGATGCAGGAGGGCCCAGCCCACTGTGGGTAGTATGGTTCCTTGGGTAGGTGGTTCTGGGCTATACAGTAAAACTAGCTAAACATAAGCGAGCCATCGAGACAGCAAGCGGCACCCTCTGTGGTTTCTACTTCAAGTTCTTGCTTCAGTTCCTGTCCTGACTTCCCTCAGTGATGGACTGTGACCTGACCCTTTCCTCCCCAAGATGCTTTTGGTCAGAATGTTTTAGCACACATCAGAAAGTAAACCAGAACAATGATACTGGAAGATATTCAGCATCAACCTCCAGCCTCCACAGGCATGTGCATGTACATATATATGCACCCCTTGATCACACAAGTGCACACACAATGCTCTCCACAAGGCTGACTGCATGCACAGGTTCTGAGACGCTACGTTGTTGAAACACCCCTGACTCTCCCCTTCTCCCCACATTGGGCACTTAGCTGACTCACAGCCAGAACTCCCTCCCTCTCTGCTCTTGCTATAAGGCACTCTGCTTCTTTTGGTTCATACTTCCTCATTCCCAGAATGCCTTGGCCACCCCGCCTCCTCAGCAGGCTGGGTTAGGGGCCTCTGTGCTCTACAGCCCTACAGTGGGTTGGCGCATTTAATGACACAGATGTGTCCCCATAGAGCCACCCCCACTCATTCCTCAGAGTCAGTATCTAGATGGTCCCAGGCATACATCCAAAAGAGCAGCAGCAGGCTGAGGGGTGTAATTCAGGGTTAGAGTGCTCAGCCTAGTGTGTGTGAGGCCATAGGTTTGATCCACAGTACTAAAAAAAAACAAGAGAAAGAATAGTTGTTTGGTGCAGCCATGAGACAGAGAAAGAATACAGGGAAAGGGATGAGTTAGGTCCTGTCCCTTAATAAGGACTCTTAGTCTCAGTCCCTCTCTAGTACACAATCTCTGCTTATGTATTCAGGTGCCAGGACCTGGTATCCCAAGATGCTGTTCTTATCCTCTGTGGTTAGGAGGAGGAGGAGAGTAGTGTATGAAAGAATCTTCTCTGTGTCTCTGTCTCTCTATCTGTTTGTCTGTGTCTCTCTCTTTCTGTCTCTGTCTCTCTGTCTCTCACCATCTCTGTCTCTGTCTCTCACTATCTCTGTCTCTCACTATCTCTGTCTCTGTCTCTCACTACCTCTGTCTCTGTCTCTCTGTCTTTGACTATCTCTGTCTCTCTGTCTCTCACTGTTTATCTCTCTGTCTTTCTCTGTCTCCTCTGTCTCTGTTTATCTGTCTCTCACTGCCTTCTCTCTCTCTCTCTCTCTCTCTCTCTCTCTCTCTCTCTCTCTCTGACAGGAGTTCGCTACATAGTCCTACTAGTCTGGATCTCCCTATATACATCCTGCTGGTCCTGAACAGAGACTCTTACCTCTGTCTCACAAATGCTGGGATAACAGGTATGTTGTGCCACTACGCATGGATACAAGAAATCGTTTTGCCTCCCCATAATACAGAACATGAAGAGACCCCTATCTTTCCAAAGTTGTGATAATTTGGGTGGGAATCTGGGTGGAAGAAAGAGCTGAAAGCCGAGCAGCACAGGGAGCAAACGCTAAGAACTGGCACACACAACCGTGCTCGGATTACCAGTCACAAACAGCCCTCGCCTTCCAGAGAAACAGGCACAACTGGCAGCACTGGATCAGCTAAGACAGCTTTCTAACAGAAAGAAATGAAAGTCCGAGCTTGCTGCCCTCCTCACTAGCAACCTGCTGCATATTACTTAGTAATAGTGATCTTGTCCTTGAGCTAGTCACTCACAAGTTGTCTGTCACCTGTGAAAAAGCCCCCGGGATGAGTTTCTCACAAAGACTCTTGAATACTCTACCTGGCACCTAGAGGCCCATGGGCTTCCCAAAATTGAATGTAAAATCATTTAAGTGTCTGAGAGGTGGGAGGGGGTTCCACTGGTTTTCACTTGATTCTCAGAAAACCATCTGTGCCCCCCCCCAAAATGTCTGAGGATGTACTATGCAGGGGTTTGCGGCAGGGGCTGAGCAACACGATCTGGTCATGTGCAGTAAGGCTTCCCTGACACCACAGCAGTATCTCCTGTCTCACCAAGGTCCAGTCTCCCCCAGAGCCAGAGGAAGCAGAAAGACCAGAGACTCTCACTTTCTCAGACTCCCCTGGTTCTAAGACCTGGAAGCCAGCTTTGTTCTCTCTGCTCATTGCATGACGCCAGACACAGTCACAGAGGGATGAGGTGTCAGTCACACAGCAGTGGAGGCTCATAGAAGCGCATCACTGCATTCTGCCTGAGCTCATGACCTTCCTTCCTGGCCACTGGGTTCATCTTTGCAGGCATCTTGCCTCCCTCTACTCCAAAGAAGACCCACAGGCTCCTGACTTCCAGCAAAAGGTAGCACAAGTGACCGCACTGGCTAGGATGGATCCCCGTCCTCCTAGTACCATCCGAAAACCCTGCAGTGCTGGCCCCAGATGCTCCTCTTTGCTTCTACTGCTTGTCTGATGGGCACTGAGCTCCCACTGAGTTATGTTCATTTTTATATTTTAAAAAATCCTGAGCCAAGATGATTGGCGATTCAGGATTCTTATGATGCCTCCTGATGCCTCTCACACACCCATGTGGTCTCCTTGGCTAACATGAGGTGTCCAATATCCTCACAATGCACAACAAGGCTCAGCAAGGTGGTCAGCGAGGGCTTCATGAATTCCATGCAGATTCTAATCAGTTGGACTCTAACCCAGCATTCCACAGGACTGATGTAATCAGACTCCAGAACATCTCAGGATGATTCCTAAATCAACCCAGCCAGTCAGGTAGGAGCTAGACAATCCCAGCCCAAAGAAAAGTTCCAGTATAATGCTTTGAAACCTGATAATGAGATGTGAGGAGAACGTGAGTATGTTCCAAAAAAGAAGGAAGCAGGCGAGACCTGGTAGTGTAAACCTATAATCCCAGCACTGGGGAGACTGGAGCAGGAGGCTTGCCTTGGTCAGTTCCAGGTCAGTCTTGGCTAAACAAAACAAAACAAAAGGAGGGAGGAGGGGAAACATGAAGGAGAGGAGTGATAGAAAGAGGAGCAGGAGGGAGAGGAGGAGGAAGAGGAGGAAGAAGGGGGAAGAGGAAGGGGGGAGGAGGGAGGGAGGAGGGAGGAGGGGAACAAGAAGGAGGCACTAGAACCAAGAACCAAGAACAGAAAACAGCCCAGAGTTGTTGCTCTAGGGTCTTTCACAAGCCTCACTATCTAGGCCAATAAGTCATCTAAGGGGAAGAAAAGTCTTTTATTCTGTTTGCTTCACCTTTGAACAACAGAGGGTTTTTCTGAAAAGTTCCAATTTCCCTTTGATTTCAGAGTTGCTGTTGATGGCATTCAGAGGCCTTGGGGGTAACAGGTGCATTTCAAATGAGTGGAAATCACAAATAAATTGGATCCAGGATTTACAGCATTAGCAATGTCTTTGTTCTCTGGCATTGATGCCTGGCTTGTGGGGAATGGACCTGCACAGTCCCGGAAGCCTGTGGAGATGGGGCATAGGTAGGTGCTGAAGCGAGGGAGAAGAGGATGGACACTCCTGCCCAGAGCCCCACACTGTACCCTCTGATGAGTAGTACCTGCCACACCTATTTCATATGGCTGTATCTCTTCAATATTTTCTTGCTGGGCTAGGATGTCACTTTATCAGACCTAGTTACCTGTTCAAATAGCAATCCTGTCCATCACTAGTTTATAATAGTCTGTTATTCCCTCTGTCCCTTTTACTATGGGTAGTAAATAGACATATATGAGCTAAATGACTCTCATACCAGACATGGATTCATGGATGGGTGGACGGGCAGATGGGTAGGTAAATGGATGGATGCATACATGGATGGGTGGGTGGATAGACAAATAGATGAGTGAGTGAGAGAGAGAGTGGGTGGATAGATGAATGGGTGGGTAGATGGACAGATGAGTGGGTGGGTGGATGAATGGACAGATGAGTGGGTGAGGGTAGACCAGTGACAGGGCAGAGCAGAAGATCAGAGCAGATATGCTGGTGTGTGTTCTGAGGAAGACAAGCAATATAACAGGGTGCATGAAATTAGGAAGGTTTCAATATGGTTTTCTTTGCTTTGCTTCGTTTAAGGTAGGGTCTTACTATATAGCCCCAGCTGGCCTGATATGCACTTATGAGGCCAAAACTAGCCTTGAACTCATGGCCTCAGACTGCCAAATGCTAGGATTACAAGGATGCATCACCAGGAAGATATTCACTTAAGGCAAGGGTTGTTAACTGAAGTTTAATCATAAAGCAGTCACACCCACTTTCTTCCACCCTGCCTGTGGCTGTTTTCACATTGCAGCAGAGCTGAGTACTCAAGACAGACGAAGTACCAGACAATGTAGACAGCTAAAGTAGCTGCTGTCGGACCCTTTTCAGGAAACATTGCTTCACTTTTGTTCTAGACAGGAAGAGGATTCTTTGGGGAGACAGAGCTGTCTTCAAACTTGCACTGACACAGAATGTGACTTGTTCTGTATAGCTTTTAAAGCTAGAAAACAGGACCAGTGATTAACATGTAAAAAAGAGACAGATGTGTGAGGAACAGAAGAGAGAATATTTCCCGGGGTCTTTGATGCCTCAAGTTGACCTGGGAGGTAGTGAGTACCCTGTCATTGAAGGTATGCAAGAAGACGCTCTAGACAGCTGCTTCCTGGAGTACTGCAAAGATATATTGGCAGTGTACTGGCTGAAAGGATCTTTTTCATTTTCTAAAGATCTTTTTGCAAAGATCCTCTTTAGAAGTCAAATGAAATCTGCATATCACTTCTCAGGAATATGCCATAAATGCATGTTATATAAAAGGGAATTCCATTATAATGCAAGTAAGAAATAAGCCTGTGCTTTTTAAGTATCATGTTAACAATAATACCCAGTTGTGAGTCTAGTCACTCTTAATAACTTGCAAGTAGAGATGATCATATAACAGAGATCAGGAATCTATGACTTGCTGACCAAATGTGGTCCACCATCTACTTTTATAAAGTTTTACTGAAACACAAATATGTCTATTTGTTTATATACGATCTCTGGCTGCCACCATGCTAAATGAGAGTTGAGTAATTGAGACAGTGACCATGTGGGCCACAATATCAAAACTACCTAGTAGTTCACCCTCCACAGAAGCATAAAGGACTTTCAAGGGGCACAGGAGATGACTGAGTCCATAAAGTGCTTGCCTTACAAGTGTGAAAACCTAAGTTCCATTACCAGAACTCACAGAAGACATGGTGTGTGCACAAGTAATCCCAATTGGGAGGAGGAAGAGGAAGAGGAGGAGGAGGAGGAGGAGGAGGAGGAGATAGGAAGATCCCTGGAGCTCACTGGTCAACCAGCCTAGCTGAACTGGTGAGCTTCAAATCCCATTAAGACACCTCATCTCCAAAA
>NW_008334203.1:398730-451313 GCF_000622305.1 Nannospalax galili | reverse complement strand
TATATTTGAAATTTGGTGAGGGGGTGCAGTAAGGGTGTGCAGATAGGGGATGGGCTCTAAATATGATCAAAATATATTGCATGAAATTTGCAAAAATTCAATGGAAAAGGAAAATAAATAAATGAACAACAACAACAACAAACTCAAGGTGGATGGCACCCAAGGAATAATACCCAAAACTGACCTCTGGCCTCATTCATATGCACACACATGTACTTGCACTCACATACACACAAATATGTACATGTATGCTCTCACCCATACACAAGAAAGACTTCTAAGTCATTTGCAACACTGCAGTATGGCCTGAAGATATCCAGGTATCTATGAGTGACAAAGTCCCAAGTTTTACTAATCCTACTGTGACTTGTTTCTAAATCCTTACTTGATGGGCACAGCAAACATCAAGTAAAAATCGGGTAAAATTTCTGAGAGAAGAGGGGATGAATGGGAAATGGCAACTTAGTGGCTGTGGGCCTCCACCTGGGATGATGGGAAATTCTAGACCTAGAGAGTGGTGATAGTTATACAACTCTTTGAAAGGGATTCAGTTCCCCCAAATTGAACACTTTAAATCAGCTCATCCACTAAATGTCATATTATTTTTTTGATATGAAAAAATGCATCCCCAAATCAAAGATGATATATATTTTTCTCACCCAAGTTCATGGACCCCAAAATTTGATTCATGAACTCTAGGTGAAGACCCCTGTAGATGATTAGAATATTCTAGAAGTTTCCCCTTTCAGCCTATGGTAGGTGATTTCTGACCCTGACCCAGACCCTGCTATGATCACCCAAGAAATACAGGTGAAGAGGGGGGGCACACAGGGAGTTAGGGTGGAGGGAGGCACCCCACAGTGCCTCTGGTCATGGTAAACTGGGGGAATCTCTGTAACTGGACTTCCTGATTTCACTCATTTCTCCCCCACTGCTACCTTCTATTACAATATTGTGTCAGGGTGGCCTGACACAATCAGTTAAGGGGCACCTTCAGGGTCCCACAGCCTGCATGTAGAAGGGCTGGACTTGAACTTGAGAAGCTGGTCCCAGAGACCATGCACTCCACCACAATGTCTCCCACTCCTTCTACCTTGGACTCCCCAAGGAAGAGAGGAAAGTGGGGGAGATACCATCTCACAACTAGGACCTCCCACTCTCTTATTGAAGCAGAAGGGTTGACTGTCCATGTGGAAGCAGAGAGACAGAGCCCACACCCAAGACCTTATACACAAGACCTAGGACAGAGCATGGAGTCCTGCCACCAGGCTCCCCAGATGTATATGACGTGATCCACCCCCAGCTCATTTCAGGAACCAAGGCCTCTGAGCAGTCCACTGGGTCTGTATCCTACCCACTGTACAGCATTTCTAAGACCACCGAAGTTACCAGGTTCAAAGTGTTCACAGTCTCACATGGAGAGCAACGTCTGAGCCCACAGCCCAGGAAGACAGTGGCCTCAGATGCCCTGAAAGGCATGGTGCCTAATTGTGGAACCCAATTTTGTTTTCATAGGAATCAATTCGGAGGGATTTTCATTTTCAATTATTCAACAACATCCAATTTTCCCTCTACACCTCAGCCAGACTGAAGGAGAGAAATTGCATATGTCAATCAAGCTGCTGACCAGCCTGAGGTCACCGTGCAGCCCCTTGTGCTAAGGGAGTGTGATGGGGGCCTGAAAACATGCCAAGACAAATGGACACACCACATGGCCTTTGGCCTGGACTCTGGGACGTGCTCTGCCACTTGTCTCCTGTCAAGACAGAACAAGACATCTCCATGCCAATGGGAGCAGCACACTCAGGAGAGGGGAGGAAAGGAGCTCTCCAGCTGCCCCCATCCTTACCAGCATCACAGAGAATCCCTCGCAGTTCCCTAGAGTCCTCAGGGATATAGGGGTCAGGCAAACTTAGTGCAGATTCCCAAGGCCCCTCCTCCTGTCTCCATACCTTGTTCATTCTGTTTGTTTGAGTCAGGATCTCAAGTAGCCCAGGCTGGCTTCCAACTTGCTATGTAACCTTGAACTTTTGTCTGATCACTTTGTTTCCACCTCTCGAGTGCTGGGATTACAGGTAGGCACCAGCATGGCAGCTTTTATGCAGTGCTGGAAACTGAACCCAGGGCTTCATACATGCTACACAAGCACTCTACCAACAGGCTACATCCTCAGCCCCTACAAAGATTAATTTAAAAATTGTACATTCTGGAGTTTGACTGTACAGCACAGCATCTATATCTATAAACATTGCACATTGCATTGTGTACGTGACATTTGTGATAAGGACTGCCCCATGTCGTGTTCATCCCTGCCTAGTCAGCCTGTTTGTGAATCTTCCTTCTCAAACTTCCCATTGAAACTCAATCCTCAGAGTACCAAGTACTGGGAGGCAGGCCCTTCCAGCAGGTAATTAGGCTAAGATTTTTATGAGACAGGTCTGGTGCCACAAGCCTGTTTGTCCCAGGTACTTAGGAAGCTGAGGCAGGAGGATCACATGCTCAGGGCCTGCCTGGGAAGCTGACTGAGTTGAAGATCAGCCCGGCCAACTTTGTGAGACCCTGTCTCAAAATAAAAAGTGAAGAGTGCTGGGCATGCAGCTCAGTGAAAGAGCACTTGCCTAGCTCCAGGGAGGCCCTGGATTCCGTTCCTAAGCTCTGAAAGAAGACGGTCAAAGGAAATAACTGGTGCTTCTTGCCTCTCTTCCCTCTACTATGTAAGGATGCAGCAACAAACAAGACCTCACTGTAGAAACAGAGAGGCCTTCAACAGCCCCAAATCTGCTGCCACATAGATCTTGAACTTCCCTGCCTTCAGGACCACAGGGAAATAAATATGTTTATAATTTCTTTGTAAACTGCCAATTCCTAGACATTTTTGTTTTAGCAACTAGGACAACACCCAAAAGAACACAGTACACAGTAGTAAGGGAGCTTTGGAGAATTGCTAGGTGGCTGGTGTCTCTTGTTCCCAGGATGGTGATGGATACAGGAATGGTTGCTTAGTTCTCAGCTCATTGGGATATGGACATTAACCATGCAATGTTAGTGTCAGTCAGACCCCAGTAAAGCAACTTTGAAAAGCAGTGGGAGAATTCTCCAATCTCCATCCACCAGCTCTTCCAAATGGAAACAGAACTATACAGTAGACACTCTACCACCTTCTATGTCTACTCTGTGGGCATCGCTCTGAGGGATTCCATGTTTGTTGTTAACCCTTAAAATTTTATGATTAAAAACAGAAGTGTCAGGGATCCAATTTAAAGGCAAAAAGTCTGGGGACAAAAAGGCTGAATTACTTGCTTGAGGTCTCACAGATAGTAAAGGGTGTAGGGTTTTTCATTCTGGAAATCTGGCTCTAGAAAACACGTTCTTACCATCTGCCTTTCCTCCCCACCATCCGCAAGTGTTTGATAGATTGAACTGGAAAGGGCTGGTTGCCTGGGCAGAGGGCTCTGCCTAGCAGCAAGGAGCCAGGGGACTGGCAGATAATTCCCTCACCCCAGCCGGGGATGGAAGGAGTCCAGGTTGGCTGCGGCCTTGGCTCCAGCACCTGGATAATTTCCACCTTCTCTCTCAGCCAGAGAAAGAGAAAAAGGACACAGGCAGCAACAAGGAGCCATTGTCTTCTCTGAGGGATGTGTTTGGTCCCAGGGGAGGGAGGCTGGAGGGACACCAGTGGGAGTATCTGTGTCCCACAAGTATCAGGGACAAGGAAGAGAGGAGCAGGTTATTGAGTAGGCTCTCGGGTGGACACCATGCATGTGGACCAGTGTTTCGGAAAAAGCGTCAATCAGAGAAGGAGAGAATCATCCAAGCCAGAGATCAAAGCTACCTCTGATTAAGAAATTGCTGTCAAAGCCAGGGTTGGATCCAGACGGGCTTGTTTAACTGTCTGATCCACTTAAACCCCTGTGAGGCTGGGTGTGAAGGAGACAGACAGGGCTGGAGTCACGCCACAGTGATGCAGGAGGCCGCTGTGATGCTCTGCAGAGGAAAGGTCTCAGATTTTTCTTCACCCCCTCCAAAACTCATTTCCAGGAGTTTCTGACAATTGACCAGCAAGCTCACAAGAGGAACCAGGGATGAAATTAGCAGAGGCGATGAGAAGCAGGGCTGGCCTCCTTGCTGCCTGCGAGGATAGGGGCAGTCCTGCTCTGGGGAGCGACCACAGCCCTGAGCATGACCAGCTACCATTCGGGAACCACGTGGGTAAGCCTGTCCCACACCACCTCCTCCTGATGTCCTCTGCTCCAGATTCCCCATCCTCAGGTTACATCCCAAATAAGCAGGTTTCTTTAGCCAGAACCAGCATGTAAAAAAAACATCCAAGGTAACCAGGGCAGATGAGGGAGGCATTCTGGAAGAATCCTAAGAACAAAGCTCTTTAGAGTTTGGGTGTGGTTTGAAACCTAACAATTACAAAATGAATTAATAGTAATGGGCTTCCCAGAGACGTTCAATATAAACGAGGAAGTTTGGTGCAGAGGCTCAAGTTTCCATTGATGGAGAACACTGGGGTAAATGACCTGAAGATGGGGGTGTCATCCCTCCAGGCCAGACTTCCCAGTCTGATTGAAGACAGAGGCTTTAGAATATGTGGTTTCAGGGCAGGTGTGGTAGCTCCCACCTGTAATCCCAGCAACTTGATTGGCTGAGGAAAGTTCCAGGCCAACCTAACCTATACAGTGAGTGCCGGACCAGCCAAGGCTAGAGAGCAACACCCTGTCTTTAAGAATAAGAACTGAGGAGATTGCTCAGTCAGTAAAGCCTCAATACCCAGAACTCACATTTTTTAAAGCCTGATGTGGTAGTATGCTTATAGTCCTAGCACTGGGGAGGCAGGGACAGGAAGATCTCTGGGCAGCAAGTCTAGTCTACTTAGCAAGTTCCAAGCCAGTGACATACCTTATCTCAAAAAAACCAAAACACAAACAAACAAACAAAAAAAACAAGGTGGATGGATGGTGCTTGTGGAATAGAATACCCTAAGTTGTCATTTGGCCTTCAAACACACAAGCATATATGAGATGAGTACCTGCGTGCACACATGCACACACACACACACACACACACACACACACACTGTACAACATGGCACAATATTTTAAGTATGTTTCAGTTTTATGTTGAAATGCATTCCTAGTATTCTTGGCTGCATGTAGCCCTGGGTTGTCGGCTGGAAAAACTTGCTAGACAGTTATTTGCCTCTTTTGCCATGTGAGGTCACAACAAAAAGATGCCCATTTAGAAAGCAAGCCCTCAGAGACACTAAATCAGCTGGTGCCTTCCATCTTGGACTTAAGCCTCCAGATCTGCAAGTGATACATTTCTGTTAAGCATTGACAGCCAGCCTGTAGTGTTTTTTACAGCATCACGGATGGATGAAGACATCAGGACAGGATGGGAACAAGGAGCAGAAGGATGGGAACAGGAGCAGACAGGGATGTAAGATATTTGAGAGGGATTTGAGGCAAACTACCCATGGGCTAGAACAAGGCAAAAGAGACAAGCCAAGGGTTATGGTGTGACTGGCGGCAAGCATGATTGGGAGTCGTGTACTATAAGAGATATAGGTGCTATTTCTGCTTTACTTTGCTGAGAGTGAGGCACGGTTTGGTCAATGAGAGATGTGACAGTAAAGAGATGTTAAGCTCTGGGCAGAAGTGGCTAGCTCCACACCTAATCCCAGGTCAACCCCCTTCCTGGTTCTCCATGGCCAAATGGTCCTTTTTACATCACCACACCAACAGCTCTTTGAAAATAGAAATCCAGGGCTGAGGAGATAACTTGGTGGGTAAAACACCTGCCTTGTAAGCACAAGCACCAGAGTTTGAGCCCCAGAATCCACATGAAAAGTTGGGTGTGGTGGCACATGCTTGTAATCCCAGCACTAGAGAGGCAGAGAGAGGGAGATCCCTGGAGCTTGTTAGACAGATAGCCTAGCTTACTTGATGAATTCTAGGCCAAGGTGGAAGGTGTTCCTAAGGAATGATGCCTGAGGTCATCCTCTGACTTCCACACTTACACACACACACACACACACACACATACACACACACACACACAAATATACATCACACACCAAGTAGAGGGAGTATAGGCAAGCAAGTTGTCCTAAGCTGAACCTCAGATGGAATTTCTACTCTGTGAGTGTGAGACTTACTGGTGGTGGGCAGATCTCCTGCCTCCCCCATCATGGCAAGAGAAGAGCTATAAAGGAGTTTCCTTGGAGCCCTCAAGGAAGAGAACACACAAACCTCAGAATCTGTCTTTTTCCACTTAGCTCTGGAGCATCAGAGTCACTGAGGACTGGGGGTGTGGGAATTTGAGGTTCAGGTTGCATGACTTTGGGGTCAAGTGACATCCCTGATGAGAAGGAAGAGATGGTTGTGTCAGTTAAGGAGCAAAAACTGTGTTGTTCTTCTAGTGAGACCATAAGGTACCTGAGAGAGGTTTTAGAAGCCAGATATGGGACTACTAGAAATATGACACAGCAGTTAAAAGTGCTTGCTGTTCTTGTAGAGGACCTGAGTTCAGTTCCCAGTACCTCTATTAGGTGGCTCAAAACTACCTGTAACGCCAGCTCCGGGATCTGACACCCACTTCTGGTCTCTGAGCGGGGACTTCTGGTCTCAGCACTCAAGTGCATATACATACAAAAGACATATTAAAAAACAAGGTATTCAATATAAACCTCATGAAGCAAATGTAACCTAGATGGACTTAGAAGAGACCCTAGTAGAACAGGTGGGAAATAAAAGGGCTATTCTACCTGCTTCTGGAATCCTAGTATCTCTAGCAGGTTCAGCAAGAGACCCAGAATGGAGATGGAGGATGAACAGCATACTCAAGGAGCCACTGTGTGCTGACCATGGGTCCTGACTAGCTAATCATCCCAGAGTACCCATCCTGAGAACAGGAGGCTCGCACATGCCAACACTCGCATCAAGAATGCCATCCCACCTACTCTACCCAGAGTGTCAAGGGCCATGATCTCGGTTGCTGGAAAATCTAACCAAGCTAATAGACCCTACCATGACCTCAATGCCCAGGCACTCTGGGTATTCTACCTGTAGGTTTCAGACCTCAGGCAGCCCCCGTCTCTGCCCTTCTCTGAGTTCATTAGTGAGCCCTACTTTGGGGCTAACAGCAGCACCAATTTCTCTGGACTCCACATTTTCCTGGGAAAGGATAATAAATGTGTTCGGAAGCATGGGTTGATTTATTAAAGTGCATTGTATTGCAATGGTTTTACAAGAAGATTAATTTTTAATAAAGAAACCTATTACCTCAGTCTTTGAGGACCTTCGCACACCTAAGAAAAATGATTCTTTTTGCCTCTGTGGAAACTGCCAGAGCTTCTTTCCTGGAATAGAGTGGACTTTGTTCCTTTCAGTTACTCCCAAGAGAAGGAGATGGACTTTCTGAGTGGGGCCCAGTGAACCTCAGGGCCTGTTCTTGCTGCATTAGTGATGGGATGTCCATTTTTCAGGCTCTTTTCTGTCACACAGACTCAGGCTCCTGGTCAGTCTAGCTGTCTCTGTTCTAATCATGAAATGTGTTCAGGCACATGAGGCGCCTGACCCTTGAACACCCAGGTATGGGCCAGGTGTGACCCCTAGAGCCTCCAAAAGTAGCTTAAGAAATGGAGGGGAGTTTGAAAAAGACCTACATGTGACTCAGATGTCAGTAGGTCATTCAGGAAGAAAAGTAAAGGAGAGGCTAAGGCTGGGGAGAAAGCTTGGTTAGTAACGTGCTTGCAAGGAAAGCATGAGGATCTGAGTTTGACTCTTCAGAACCCATGTTTAAAAAGAAATTCAAGATTGGTGGCTTGTAATCTAGCACTGAAAGGCAGAACAGGCAGATCCCTGGAGCGTAATGGCCAGCCAGCCTAGCCTACTAGGCAAGCGCCAAACTAGTAAGAGATCCTGTCTCAAAAAACAAGGTAGACAGTGGCTGAAGAATGATACCCAAGGTTGTTATCTATCCTTCACACACATGGGCATACACAAACACATACATGTATGCAAACACACACAGTATAATGAAATGACATAGATAAGTGAGCAGGAATGGGTAAAGTCAGGTGTATGCTACCTGATGACCTGGGGCAACTGGTGATGTGATCTTTGAGTCTGGATCTCCTCATCTATGAGGTGGGCATGGTGGAATTCAGGGAGGCTGAGGCAGGAGACTGCCAAGTTCAAGATCTGTGTGGGCTACATAAGGAGTTCAAGGCTAGCCTGAGAAATTTAGTGAGACTCTGTCTCAAAATTTTGAAAAATAATAATGCCTGGGGTATAGCTCAGTGGCAGAACATTTGCCTAACCTGTGTGAGACCTCGGGTTCAATCCTGGTACTGAAAAAAATAAGAATGGAAAAGCTGGGATTTAAGGTGACAAAGAACAGAGATCTTTGTATGAAACCCTTGCATATCTTCTGTATTAGGAATGGTGTTTGAGGCACAGGATCATGACTTGCTGTGAAATTCTACAAAGGCTGAGAAAAGATGTATGAAAAGGAACTCAGGAGGCTCTGGAAGGTCCCTCTGGCAAGAGTAATTACAATGGAGTTCACTCAGAGACAGAAGGCTAGCCATTGAATTTAATAATGGTTATTATAATTTTCATTATAGTCAGAATTGCTTCAAGGAACCAACAGAATTGGCTTGAAGAACTTGTGCATGTGAACCCTCCAGCCCTTCCTGCCATAGCTCTAGGGTTCCAAGCCAGGAACTCAGGCTGCTCATTCTGTAGAAAGGGTTTAAATGAATCTAGGGTCAGAATAAAGCATGAAAACTTCAAACAAGACCAGATCCAAATAATGACATAAATATTAAATAGCAGCTCATAAATATTAAGCTGGTAATCTGTACAGAAACTATATCAAGAATCCAACACATTGACTGACTTAAAACAATAGTATAGACAAATTTTATTCCCCACTAAACGACCCTTCTAAAATAAAGAATGCTTAAAACTTAATAATAATGTTTGCCTATTGTGGATATTTAATATAAATTAAATCCTACAGTATGTGATCTTAGGGATCTGGCTTCTTTCACTACTTTATTCTAGGTTCACCCATGTCACAGCAAGGGGTTAGCACTCCATTATTATATTTTTGTTTGTATGCATGTATATGTGTGTACACTTGAATATCTGTGTATATGTGTGTTCATGGGTGGGTACCTGAGTGTGTGTATGCATGCATATGTGTACTCATGTGTGTGGAGGCCAGAGGTCAATCTCAGATGTTATTCTTTAGGCACTACCGACCTTGTTTTATTTATTTGTTTGTTTGAGACAGGGTCTCACTGAGTGCTCTGACTCTTTTGGAACTCTTTATGTAGACAAGGGTAGGTTCAAACTCACAGAGATCTGCCTGCCTCTGCTTCCTGAGTGCTGGGATGAAAGGCGTGTGCCACTATGCCCGTCCCACCTTGTGTTTTTGAAGCGGGGTTCTTTACTGACCTGGAATTCACCAAAAACACTAGGCTGACTGGCCAGTGAGTACCAAGGATCTACCTTTCTCTACATCAATGCTGGGATTATAGGGAGTTTTTGAAAAGAAGGTTCTGAAGATTGACATCAAGTCCTTATGCTTGTAAGGTAAACACTCAACTGACTAAGCATCCTCCCAGACCCAGTATGCTGTTCTTTTTCATGACCGAATAATAGTATAACGGACTAAATCCCTGAGAAGCAAACAGGGTCACTGAGAAGCAATAAAGATGATACACTTCCTGCTTCTTCTTGGGCTAGCAGGAAGGCCTTATTTTTTAACTTCGACAGGCCCACCTCAGCCGACCTTAAAGCCATGTGGACCTGGACACCTCATCATTTAGAGCCATAAGTCCATCAGCCTTCTCTCCTTTGTTGAATCCCTTCTCACAGGCTCTCTCCTTCCTGGAAGCCTGGAACTCCAGAAACTTCTGTTCTGACAGTGTTCTCTCCTCCCTGTCCATTATGTGTATCTTACTTGGGTGTGGCTACTGGGGCCAGCAAGTTCTACCAGCTGTGACAAGCCCTGCTAGCAAGTCAGCTTGTACCCTATTGATTTCCTGATTGTGCAAATGTGTCCATCACAACCCAGGTTAATAGTAAGTGAAATTAGCACAGAAACTAGGCCCTACCTTTGGTGGTCAGACAGCCTTCTGGGAGGACCCTAGAAGGAGTCAGTTTATGGGTGCCTGGACTTGTGACCTCCCTAGGTTGCTGCCAGATGGTAAAAAGGAATGCTGGGAGATGGGGTTGGGGAGATGGCTCAGTGCATAAAGCACTTTCTATGTAAGTATGACATCAGATCACCAGAACCTACGTAAAGCCTGATGCATCTGTTTTTCCAGCCCAGTGGTCCAAGGTGAGACGGGAGGAGACAGGACACTCTCTAGAAGCTCGTGGATCAGATAGTATGGTGTAGGCAGACTGTATAGCAAACAACAAGAGGCCGTCTCAACAAGGTAAACAGTGAGGACCAGCACTGGAGGCTGTCACTCACCTGCACTCACACACAGGAGCAGGCAGAGAGAGAGAGAGAGAGAGAGAGAGAGAGAGAGAGAGAGAATTTACAAAAAGAATGTTGGAATGTTGGCTGCCTTAGTTTGGTGATAAAATACTCTGGAAAAACAACTTAGGGGAGAAAGGGTTTATCTAGCTGGCAACTGGGAGTTGCACACAGTCCAACACTATACAGAAGTCAGGGTGGCAGGAACTTGAATCAGCTACTCACAATCCAGTCAAAAGCAGAGAGGGAATGAATATGTGTATGTGTGCACTCAACTAGCTTTCTTCTTGTGATGCAGTCTAGGAACCACCATGAAATGGCACTACCCACAATGGGAAGGTCTTCTCAATTGATGTAACCAAGACAATCCCCTGCAGACCTGCCCACAGGCCAACCTGAAGACAATCCCTCACTGACACTCTCTTCCCAGATGGTTCTACATTGTGTCGAACTGAAGGTTAAAACTAACCAGGATACTGGGAGAAGGGCTCAGGTAGATGTCACTCCTAAGTGAAGACCCAGGTGGGTCTTCATACTGCAGACCCCAGGTGGATGTGAGTGTCTTATAAACAGAGGGGCCTCAGTGAACTCAGATGACTCACACTGAGGCCTACACAGTGGGGCTGACACCTGTAGCAGGGTATGGGGGCATCTCCAGCTTCTCCACAGGCCTTGGAGAGTCATGTCTGTAACAGGCATGTTTTTTCTTTTCCTGGGGTTCTGCCCTCCTAGAAAAGGTTGACAGCTTTGGAAAATGGGAGGAAGTAAGAAGGCCAGATGTGAAGGTTCCCATACGTTAAGCTGGGCTGAGCCTTTCAGGTTCTGTGCCTGTCCAGTGCTAACCGGGGAGACAGATCCTGGGACAGCATAAGGCCTGTTCATCATTCAGTTCTGTTTTCTCACGTACTGCAGTCCTTAACAAAAACCTGACTCCTCCACACACTCTGGAAGCCGACTTTAATCTCAAGGCATGACTCAACTCTTAGAAAGCAAAACAGACCAGCTTAGCTGTCACCAGCTTAACTCGCTCTGACAGATGGTGATGGTGGCCCGTCTAGAACTCATGTTGTAACTTGTCCCCATGCTGGTGGATATTCAGAGCTGAGGCCTTTCAGAAAGTGATTCATTCTTTCAAAGGACCAGGAAGCCAGTTGTGATGGTACTTGCCTATAATCTCAGCACTCCAGAGACAGGCAAGACAACAATGTTGCAAGCTCAAGGCCAGTCTGGGCCCCATAGTTAGTTCAAGGCCAGCCTGGGCTCCATAGCCTGAGTTTCAGGCTAGCAAAGGCTACACGGTAAGACTCCATCTCAAAACAAATAAGCTAGAAGGAACAAGCTGAGGACCGTTTTTGCTCTTTTCCCAGGGACGACATGGAGCTCAGCTATTTTTCTCCTTCTACATGTCTAAATACCAGCTAGAAGGTCATCCCCCAACAGCTAACATAGCACTTAAATTGTGGCTCCAGACCACGAGAAAATATATTTCTTGTCTTTCCTTCACATGGTCTCAGGTGTTTTGTTATAGCAATACAAACAACACTAAGACAACCCCCCTGAGATGAGTGATGGAGGGATGGAAATGAGAGAATGAAAGGCTTCCCAGCAAAGGCCCAAAGAACCACTCAGTCTGCCTAACCTCAGCTTCAAAAGGAAATAGGACCAGCTGTTCCATTCCTCTCTATGGGAATGGGAGCTCCTTAAACCATGTACCATCACTCTGAGAGCCAGCCCTATGCAGGTATATGTGTGGATTGATGTCACTATGTCTGGCCCTGGGGTAATATTTCCCCGTTTGCTTCTATGTCCACTCTGTGGTATGCTCTGGAGGCCTCTCTTCATGGACTGTATCGATAGACTCCCATTACACTGAGCTTGGTCAAAGGGAGAGGTCAGGAGGACAATGGAAAGCTAGAAAAACAAGGGGTGGAATATTCTAGAATATTGTTCCCCAGGCTGCCTCTCTGTTGGAAGAGGGGCTGGTAAATGCTTTGCATTCTATTGCTAGTCACTCTTCCATGAGGTCAGCTCTGAATGTCCCTCGGGTTCTGAGAGTTCTCCTTCCTTGCTCTCAGGGGTGGGCACAACTCCCCTTGGTTCCAGCCGTGGTGTGCTGTCCCCCTCTTAGCTTCACAGACCTTTTGATCACTAACCCCTTTATTAAACAATTCCCCACTCTGCTATCATCCCCTGTTTCCAACAGAGACCTTAAACTACCCCAAATCTCATATGCTTGACTCCAACCCTCAAAGACCAGGGCAAGAGGCATCAAAAGCCTCATGTTGGAGGTGGCAGAGTTAAGGCTCCAAATTCAGGTTCCTATAAATCTCCCAGGGCCATCCATTCATTAGTAGGACTCTGAACTTATAGAGGCTACTGTATATCTATGATATATGTATTGGTGGTAAATAAGTGCCAAATGAACAAGCATATAAGCCACTGACCGGACAGATCGGATGCTCCCTAATCCAGCGTTCCCACTAAGGCTCCATTCCACTGTGCTCAACCACAGTTCACATGAACCACTCAGGGCTCAGCATTGCCTCAAAGTCAACCTAGGTCTCCTCACAGACTTTCAGCTAGACTGTCCCCCAGCCCCACACACCCCCAGAGCAGTTTCTTCATAGCACATCATGATCACAGCAACTCCATCTTATCTAGACTGTATTTATCCACCTCAGAGCCTCTGCATCCCTCCATCCCTTTGTACTTCATCTACAAAATTTTCCAATATACTGCAGTTTTAGCAGGACTATTAAAAACCTGTCAGAGAAAGGCAGGTAATGGTAAAAACATTTCTCAGGAGCCGTCATTCCCCACCACCTATCCATCAGAGCCACCCTGCACACCAAGGCGGGCCTCATTTAGAATTTGTCAATTTTGATTATTAATGTAGGGAAAGCACCTGCTAAGTATGTTTGTCTGGGAGGGGAGCCTAGCAGTCCACAAGGGCAGGCAGCTGCCACAGTGGCAGAAAAGACCCTGGTGTCTAGGCTGGCCCTGCTGGAGGGTCACCACAATTAATTAGGATTTGGCGATCACAGGGCCCGAGGGAAAGAAAGCGGACGGAGCAGGTGGGAAGCATTATGCGCTCTGCAATGGCCAGGTTGCCCCTGTCTGGATGGAATGTGGTTCAGATCTAGAATCACAGCATGTGGACATGTTCATTTGTCCTCATATTACTAGCCTGTGAATTACCCCCAAGGACACTACAAAGCTGTCCTCAAGGTGCAAATCCTGTCAATGAACAGATAGCTCTGTTTGCTCTCTCAGGAGCTAAAGTCTGCTGGATTTCAAAGACTCCATCAGTAAAAAGTAAAGCAAGCTTACACATCTGGCTATGTACTAATTAATTTGTCCATCCCTCTGTCTATTCATATATCTACATGTGCATACACACACATATTCATTCATGTAGCAATCTCTCATCCACCATTAACCATCAATCCACATATTCTTTTCTGTATGAACAATTTCCTCTCTCTCTCATCCATCCATCCATGTAGTCACTCATGTCAGAGTGTTTCTCTCTCTCTACCCATCTATCTATGCATTCATTCGTGAATGTGTAAGGATGCTTTCTTCTCTTTTCTGTCCATCCACCCATTCATCTGTCCATCCATGTACTCACTTGTGCATGAACATTTCTCTCTCACACCAAACTATCTATATATCCATTGATCTATGTATTCATTCATGTATGAATGTTTCTCAATGTCTCTCTTTCTCATTCACCTGTCCATCTGTCCATCTGCTTATCAGTCTGTAATCATTTGTGTGTGTTTCCAACTCTCCCAATTATCCATCCATGTATTCTTCTCATTTAAGTTTTAGTGGAGGGGATAAGAAGAATGATAATAGAGAGGAATTGGCCATACCCCTAATCCAATCAAATCCTGTCATTGGCTGGCCCTTCTGAGAAGACAGATCATGGGTCTATCTCTAAATTAACATCTGGCCACCCACAGGGAGCCACACAGGTGAATCCTGGAAGATTCTAAGTGGCTTTTATCTCTTCGAAGAATTAATCTCTCTCTCTTCTAGCTATCTATCTATCCATCAATTCATGTATTCATTCATGTCTTCACTCAACTGGCATCTATTAAGCAATTGCTTGAGACAATATGTCAGTATCAAAAAAAAAAACATCAAGTTGTACCAAATCCAGGCCTTTAACTTCAAAAAGTTCCCTAGACAGTGAACCAGACACGTTGGGATGAGTGGACATACCTGTGCACTATCTTCTATGCTGAAGTAGGGCTCTCCAGGGGCAATCTCTGGTCTGGGTTTTGAAGAAGTATGAGTTTGACAAGGAGGAAAAGGCAGGAGTTGGGATGAACAGGGCCCTTCCTGACAGGGAGAACAGCCTAGAGGATGGCACCAAGCAGGCACTACAGAAGGCAGAAGATCAAGAGAGAAAAGTGGTTGCCTTTCCGAAGTCTCAAAGTCTTGACATAAGCCACGGAATCATGAAGCATGTGAGATCCTGGAGTGAGACCAGAGAGGAGACAGCACCCCCTCCTCAACTTGACATCACCCCATATGCCTAGATACAGTGCTCTCAGTTCAGTAGGAGCTCATGGCCTGTTTGCAGAATTCTAAAACTCATGAATACAACCTCATTTCATCAAATAGTTCATGGATGCCCAACAGAGGGGGATTCAAGAGAGAAAGTGACATTGGGCATGATGTCTATGAGTCACACTTATTCCATTTCCTGTGAACTGCAAACTTTTGACTTTGGTGCAGGAAGTCCTACCCTTCTTCAAAGCAGATGAGGAATCCAGAGCTCAGTGCAAGTTCAGACCCCCAGCACCCACACAAAAGCCAGGCACACATCTGTGACCCCAGCACTGGGGAAGGCAGAAACAGATTTCTGGAGCTTGCTAGTCAATCAGTGCAGCCAAGTGCTGTCAGTGAGAGACTCTATCTCAAAAACTAAGACTCAATAGAAGACAATACTCAACATCAACCTCTGGGATCTCCAAGTGCGTGTGCACACACACACACGCACGCGCGCACACACACACACACACACACACACACACACACATATACCCCTTGCTAATAGTCATGTAGCTGGAAAGAGAGAGGACAGGATAGGAAATCATAGACTTTGTTTCCAAAGAACCTGTTATTTCTCTACCTCACTTCCCATATCCCTTTCAAAGCCAGTGGAGAGAGGATCATTGATGAAAACACAGGGTCTCTTGGAACTATGTGCATGCAAGAAGAGCCACATCTGAGACACAAAGGCTCATGGGAGCTTGGTTGTTGCCAAGGAACCCTGTAAGATATCAATGCTAAGCAGCACGGAAGGTTTTCAGCTGTTGTGTGTTGGGTTTAGGTTTTGGTTGGGGAAGAGGTAAGAAAAGGGATGAAGCTAGATTAGTCAGACTCCCATCCAACCAAATCCTGCCATTGGCTGAGTCACTTCTGAACAGAGAAGTTCATGGGTCCAGCTCTGACTTAGCATCTAACTGCCCACATGGAGATAGACGTGCACATTTGGAAGTATACGAATGACTTGCTCTCTATGAAGAAGTCGTTCCATCCAGACATAACTGTCCCTAGAGTGTGTTGAGAGTCTGGAGAACACTGAACAGAGTCATTTCACTTCCTTGACTGTCACTGTCTCTCAGGAGACAAGGAATGAGCACTATATGGTCAAATCGCCCTTCAGTAAGACAATGGAAAGCCAGTGTCCATCCTGGTTTTCCTGACAGAGGAGATGAGACTGGTACTCTGCCCTCAAGCAGAAACATCCCTTTAGCATTGGAAAGGCAGAGGAGGGAGGAAAAAGGGTTGTCCTTCTTGCTCCAGCTCAACAGCTTCAATTTGAGGAATTACTTGAGACTACCTTTTGATGGGGAGCTTAAAGGGCAAAGTTTGGGCTGCAAATAAAATTGAGTGCATGGAGCTAAACCACACCAGCAGCGTTTTAAGAAGCTTAGAGGCAACTCCCAAGAAGAGCTTATTATAAGTTGGCTTCGGAGGAAGCTGGGATCAGATTTAATCTGCAAACAGGCCCCCGTCAAGGTCTCGTCTTCGGTGAACACAGCTTCTAGCAGAGCCAGGTTGAAGGAGGGTCTTTTCCCAGCCCCAGCCGAGAGGCAAGCACAGGAGCACAGCAATAGCTAGATGGACAAACAGCTCACTCTAGACCTCTCTTCTCTGCTTGATTCCTATATGTGATCAATATATGATCTGCCTACAAATGTTCCCTGGCCAGAACGCTTTATCTCTGTCTCTCTCTCTCCCTCTCTCTCTCTCTCTCTCTCTCTCTCTCTCTCTCTCTCTCTCTCTCTCTCTCTCCCCACCCGCCAGGGGATGGAAAAAAGAAAACCAGAAAAAGTTCATGTACTGCTAGATAAATCAGATGGTTCAACTCCATGGACTTACACTTCTTGACTGCCAGGGCATCCAACACTTTGTAAATCCCAACCATTTAGTGACCATCACACTGTATTTTTTACCCAGTTAGCCTTTCCACCTCATTCACTGAGTAACCAAACAGCTTCTATCCCTCCTCATGCACCCCTCTTTCCCTGCCTGCTCCAGCCACATATGTCTGCTGCTCTGGGACCCACAGCCTGATGCCAGCCAAGTGTATTACTGCCTGGGAAATTAACTCCCATGCTGAGAATAATCACAGAAAAGAAATTTGTTTTCCTACAAGGGTTTTTTCCAGCTGTTTTAATGCAGACTATTTTACCCTGAAACCCAAATTGGGGGAAAAAAGAGAGAGAGAAGGAGAGACACAGAGAGAGAGAGAGGCTTTAAAATCTGCATAATTTGAAAGTGCTTAATGTAAATTAGATACATCAGCCTAATTTTATTTCAGTACTTTTTAATTGCATTTATAATTAGTAAAATACATTAATGAGCTATATAAAAGGTCAGAAGTTCTGGTGGGGGATGAACTGAATAGAGCACAGGGGTCACCAAGCGCCCCAGAACCTCGAGGTCTGCTTCCAGCCACACTCTGGACCTAGTCTATTTTTAAATCATTTGTCTTCTTCAAAAAAGGCATTTTCGATCCCAGCATATAAGAGGCTGAGGCAGGAAGACTGTGAGTCCCAGGCCAGCCTGGGCTATGTGGTAACAAGCACACACACACATACACACACACACACACACACACACACACACACGCACACACACATACACACACACCAAAAAACAATAGAGCTGACAAGCTCAGCAAGTAGGTAAAAGTGCTTGTCCAGTGACCTGAGTTGTACCCCCAGAATCCTCAGTGGAAGGAGAGAACTGACTTCTGCAAGTTGTCCTCTGGCCTCTTTACATGCAGTATAACATGCACATGCATGCACACATACACATACATGTGTTCTCACACACACACTAGTAATAAAATTTTAAAAATATTTTAAAAGTGGTGTGATCAGATGACTTCAGATGTGGAACCTCAAGTTATTGTAAATTTTTTTAGAGAATTTCACTGTGTCTGGAACTCACTTTGGAGCTCCGGATGGCAGCAATCCTCCTGCCTCTGTCACCTGCCATCTGAATGGCAGGGTATGTACCACAACGCCACGCTCACTCATTGCTTTGAATCCCCACTTGAAGCCTCCTATGAGTCTACGTCTGAGAAGTCAGGTCCATTTGCTGCTGTAGTGGGTGTTTTTCAACAAGTGCTTATGTCCTCTGACATCACCTCCCTTGCCTCAGCATCAGGCTGCAGGATAGACAGGCCTCTCTGTGCTGCTTCCCTGCCTGAGGATCCACCTGGCTCTGTGTCCCATTCAAAAGAGCAGCTTCCCTGCTTGGAACCCAAGAAGCCTCCTTGGCCATTCTACAGGTAAAAACAAAAATTCCTAATGAAAACCCAGGAGCAATAGCAGTGGAAACAATTATTGTGTTCTATTTTATTTCCAAAGATCATCCTAAAATAAGTTATAGGCCATTACAAGGCTCTGAGTCATAGGGTCCTGTCCGTGTCACCACACAATGTTCTCCAATTCCACACATCCTCAGCTGTTGGCACACACTTACTCATATGCTGAAGGAACTGACCCTGTGCACTAAGAGCCCTGTCCACTCACATCCTGCCAGGTCTCCAGGGCACAAGGGGACAAGGTCTGTTACCAGTACAAAGACACCACTTTCAACTGCCCATTTGCCCATCAAGTCCCAGCCACAGGATGTCCCACCCTAGCCAGCTCTTCACTCCCTATGCTTGGTGAGGTTCTCGCTGTCACATACAGGGCTGTGCAGAACAAAGAAGATGACAGCACACTAAAGTTTTCCTTTAGTACTCCTAGCAGATCTAAGCTTAATCAATATACCACTAGATACACCACACCAGACAGTATATGCTTCTCGGGTTGGTCACCTCCCCGAGTCTTCCTATGTTTCCTGTTTTTTCTTAAATTATCCCACTTATTTTACAGTTTCCTGCACCTACTTCCCCTTATCTGTATACCTTTCCATGTATAATATATATGACTATGCTGGGCATGGTAGTGCATGCCTCTAATCCCAAGCACTCTGGAGGCAGACAGATCTCTGTGAGATCGAGGCCAATTTGATCTACACAGTGAGTCCCAGGCCAGCTGGGGTTACAGGGAGACCCTATCTCAAAAGGACCAAAACAAAAAGAGATATAACTACATGTGTGCACACTTACAAGTATGCCCCTAGCAGAAGTGGACGACACACGCCCTGAGTATAGGAAGTACTCTATCCATATGCCCATGGACAGATATAAATAGCAGACAGAGACATAACAGGAGACACGCAATGTTTATATACTGTGGATAAATAGGATGCATACCTCAATGTATAATTACACATATATTAGACAATTACATATTAATAAAGGAAATGGAAGATACATATACACATATTGGGGAAATGCATATTCATGTTCAGAGGGCAGATGCATGTATTCTGTATATGAAACAGAACACCCATATATAGTAACAGTCTCCTACTTATGTTTTTAATTAAGTTTTAAAAAATCAGTATGGAGGCTTCTCAGAAACCAACAGGAGATCTTCCCTGTGGCTCAGCCGAACCCCTCTTGGGTATCATGGAGATACTTGGACGTCCATGTTTACTGCAGCACTATTCACAAAGGCTAAGTTGCGGAACTGACTGGCTGTCCCACAACAGAAGAATGATGGGTAAAGAAAATATGGCATATATACACAATGGGATTCTTTCAGCTACAAAGAAGGAAGTTATGTCATTGGCAGGAAAATGGATGTAAATGGATTATTGTATTATGTGAACTAAGCCAATCCCAGAATGACAAATATGGTATAGTTTCCTCATCTGTGAGTCCTAGGTTGTATGTAAATACGTATATATGGCTTGAAAGTATCGGTGAAGCTAAGGGCACAAAGGGGACTCATGGGAGGGGTGAGAAAAGGGAAAGCAGAGGGCATGGGGGAGTGTGATTAACACACAACGTACACACGTTTAAAAACTGAAAGAAAAGAAAACCTTCAACCTCCCACACTATAGTCAACATCAACCTCCCACACTATAGTCAACATTTGTTGAAGAGGGAGCAGGCTCAGTCTTGGACACACAGCTGCACCTCTGTTGAGTGTTTTCAGTCATGCTACCCACAGCCCAGTATGACACTACTAGAAACTTCCCTTTGGCAGAGGAAGAGTCTAAGGGTCAGAGTGACTTCACAGCTTGCACAGGAAGCAACAGAGACGGGCCTGAGTCAGGCCTGAAGACTGGAGGCACTGGTTGGTAACTCCGAGGCCATGCTCACACTGGTGCCAAGGGGGCGCTGTGCCCACAAGAGAAGTTCCCAAGAGGAACCTCAGAGTTCAGACCCCCGAACGATCATTACCAATTCCATCAAGGGTTAAGACTGTCCTTCTGACTACACAAAAGAAAACAGAACACCCAGTCAAAGCTTCCAGAGGAAACAGAACAGGGACTGGGGAGGCAGCTCAGTCACCAAAGTGCTTGCCCTGGGAGCATGAGGACCTGAGCTCGATCATCAGCACCCATGTCAAAAAGTTGGGCGTGGTGATGTACACCTGTAATCCCAGTGCTTGGGAGGTGGACAAGTGGATACCTTTGGACGGGCTGACCCACCAATGAAACTGCATCAGAGATCTTCCAAGTTCAAAGAGAGATAGTCTTAAAAAAATGAGGTGGTGAACCAGTGAGACACACAACCTCCATACACACACACACACACACACACACACACACGCACGCACGCACGCACACACGGAAACAAAACAACGATTTCATTGGTCCTGTTTGCTCTACATACACATCACAGAGATGAGAGAATGAATAACCACAGGGCCCATCTCCTATCCCTGCTTTCCTAACACTCATCTAATGGCAATGTGCCACCTCTATCTTGAAAGCTCCATGGGTTTCAAGGTTATTTCAACATCTCACACCTTTGCCTATGCAACATAATCTACCTGAAGTCCTAGATCCTGCACCACCTGGGAAGCCAACTCCAGCCTTTCAAACCAAACCTAACATCCCCAGGAAGCCTTCTCTGACCAGAACCAGAACTTAGAGGGAACACAGCAGGGAGAAATCAACTCTTCTTGGAGAATCAACTGCATCCAGATGTGTTGTCTGAGTTGTTTAAGGCAGATCTATGTTATGTATAGCATCAATAACAGTCCCAGCAATATATAGACTCCAATCGCTTTCACATACATTGTTTCTGTGACTTCTCAGATCAACTCAGCCAGTCACATTCATCCCTATTGTTTGGCTGAATAAATGGAGATTCGGAGATGTTGAACAACAAATCACGCTGTAACAAAGCTCTGGAACTAGTATTCAAACCCAGGATTCGTATGCTAGGATCTTGCTCACAGTAGGTACATAGTAGGACTTTGTACACAGTAGGTGCATAGTAACTGCTCCCTGGAAGAATGAAGCATATTTACTGAACCTCTCTCCTACTGTGTCCTATCCAATTAATCCCAAGCAGACAGGATGGGGACACCCTTCTGGATCCTGTCCCCTGATTCTCAGGCGCCATGACTTACGTACAAGTCAATATTTCATTAGGAGCCTATCTCCCGGGTCAGTGTAATAATTAATGACTATCTGCTGGCATGACTGCTTATCGTATTTTAGCCTAATTCCAATAAAATCTAAATGGTCTATTAATTTTCCTAATAAATTTAGATATGGCCTCTGACCACAATCTGGCTTTGATTAGCTAACAAAATATTTGAAGACGGTCCAAGCCAGCTCTTTCAAATATTTCAAGCAAATAACAGTTAAGTGGGTTTAGGATTTTCTGCATCAGCTTAAGGCTGGTGTAAGTAGCCAAGCAAGTGAACGGGCAGTTTCAGGCATGATTGGTTCCCCACCACCCAGAGCTGAGCCACACTGAAAAGACACCAGAGTAAATGACAGGAACCAAATGTGTTTAAGACAAGGAGGGAACATATCCCTTGAATCAGCAGGGGATCACCTCAAGAGTCAACACCAGGATCTCAAGAGCTGGGAGTAGAGAGGATAAGAAGATGGCTCAATTAGTAAAGTGCTTGCCTTGTAAGCATGAAGATCTAAGTTCAAGTCCCAAAACTTTTGTCAAAAGAGCCAGGAAAGATGGTGTGTGCTTGTAGTCCTGGTGCTGGGGAGGCAAAGACCAGCAGATCCCTAGGGCTCACTGCCAGGCAGATAATGTGAATGGTGCCTGAAGAATGACACACAGGGTTGACCTCTGGGTTCCATATACATGCACACATTCACCTGCACATGCATGAACAGGCATTCACACAGAGAGAGAGAGAGAGAGAGAGAGAGAGAGAGAGAGAGAGAAAACTGGGTATAGAGAGATATCCATGCTGAGACCACACTATACTGGTGTCTGAATGCTACAGCACTTAATAGAAATGGCAGGTTTTACTTCCAGAGCTCCGAGGGGACACGAAAAATGAGAGGGAGCAAGGACTGTTCTTCCCCAGGCTTCTGGCTGCCTGGCTCCTTTCATCCTTTGGGTCCCATTGTAAGTGCTACCACTGTGGGGTCCCTCCCTAGTCTCCCTGCACAAAAGGACCCACATCCCTACTGGCCAGTCCTTGCTTAATTTTCTTTATGAGACTTATCAGAGTCCTGTCTTTGGGAGTATAAAGAAGCTCTGGGAAGGGAGAGATTTGCCCAGTCCTTGGCACATGCAAGAGGTTCAATAAACATTTTCTAATGAACAAATGGTCACTGAATTAATGAAGTGAGGGCCAGAGGCTGGAAAGTAGAGGGGGGCAGTAGAAATAAAGAACCAGTCTGAAGTCAAACTGAACTGGGTTTGAATCCTGGAATTGCTTCTTGCTCACCAAAGGATCGTGGACAGGTGACTTAGCTTTGGCATGCCTCAGTTTCTCCATCTATAAAGCAATCAATATTATTTCCCACCATAAGAATATCAAGGGAAGGGAGCTGAGGAGATGGCTCATTTGGTAAAGTGACTGCCACATGAGCATGAAGGCTTCAGTTTGGATCCCTAGAACTCACACAAAAAGCAGGGCACACCGGTGCATGCTTGTAACCTCAGCCTTGGTAGGGGGTGGAGATATATCACTAAAACCTCTTGGTTGGTCAATTTAGCCAACTCGATGAGCTTCAAGTTGGCTGGGAGACATAGTCTCAAAACTAAAGGTGGAAAGAGATTGAAGAAGACACTTGACAAGGACCCTAGGCCTCCACATATATGCGCACACATGTACACACACCTGCATGCACATGTGCACATAACTTTTCTTAAGACAATATTAACGAAGTGTTGACAGATGAGATATGAGTACTGTAGCTAGTGTCACCTGTGCTCATGGAGCCAGCTGCTGCTGTCACTGTCATTAACATCTTCATCAGGGAATGGAGATACCCCCAAGACAGCCTTACCTTGCTCCTGAGACCCACCTTATTCAAGGTTGAAAACTGCTACTGGTACCACTGCCTCTGCTCCTCCACTCTCCAAACCCATATGATATTGTTTGTTCTTTCCTTTTTGTGAAATCAGGGTCTCATGTAGCCCAGGCTAGCCTCAAACGATGTAGTCAAAGATGACCTTGAACTTCTTATCCTCCTGCCTTTACCTCCCAGTGCTGAGATGACAGGTGTATGTTACCATGCCTAGTCTCTGCAGTGCTGCAGATGGACCCCAGGCTTCATGAATTCTAGGCGAGAACTCTATCAACTGAGCCACACCCCAAACCCCTGTATAATATTCTTGAGGTAACTGGTCATTTTACATACCCCTCCACAGCTCCATAATCTACAAGAAAGGATGGACTCAGAGGGAATTGATTCTGGCTCTGATGAGGGATTAATCAAGTCAGTCTTGCACCTGAGTACTTGTCTGTGGCTTGGAGAAGGCTTCCTCTGGCTCTGAGGCATGCCTCTTCCACCCCTCTCTCTCACTAATGTGAGCTGCATCCCCCTCCCTCTAGATCCAGACTTCTTCATATCAGTCTACAGGTTCAGATGCTGGTGTTTCCCTTGATGGGTATCAAAGTTCACTGTCCCTGCCTCCAGTCCTGGGCAAATCATAACCATGACAGCTCATGTCATATCATCGCAGGAACACAGAACTTCCCCCACATCACCCAAGCTAAACTGAGCTACCTTCTAGGGCCATCCATTGCTCAGCTATTTGCAGATGTGAAACCAACTGCAGTGCCCAAGTCTCTAGAACAGGATATTGATGCAAGTGGTGAGCAATAGCAGCCTGGTGCTGCTGGAACAAACAGGAGGACTAACTAGAGACAGCACAAAAACGGTGAGGTCTGAATGGATCCGGGAGACCAGGGAAAGAAGGCCATGCTGCTTCACTGGGCAGAAGAAGGGGGTGGAAAAGGATGCCTTACAGGCCTCATGTCAGATCTAAAAAAGGTCTGAAATGGACAGAGAGGAAACTAATTGCTCACAGAGGCCAGAGATCACATCTTCAAGAAGAGTTATTTGAGGAACTGAGGAGTCAGCTCAGTGGGTAGAGTGCTTGCTACACAAACACGAAGACCTGAGTTTAAATCCCCAGCACCCACATAAAATCTGGGTACAGTTGTGTGTATCTGCAATCTTGGCACTGGGGAGGCAGAGACAATAGGATGTAGGGGTTGATGGCCAGCCAGTCTAGCAGAATCAATGAACTTTAAGTTCAGTGAGAGACTTGAGTCTTTCTGTCTGTAATACATATTGTATCCATCTCTACCAAATATGGTTATCTGAGCATTGTATGCATGGGAATTTTAAAAGGCAAGTAAGCAAGGTCCTGGGTCTCTCCTTTTTCTTTTTCCTCCTCTTCCTTTCTCTCCATCACCTTCCCTGCTACTGCTCTCTCCCCTCCACCTTTGCTCGCCCCATCATCAAAAGCATTACTGTAACCACCCTGTGATGAGGTCAAATTCAATGATGCGTTGGAAATTCAGTGGCTACGACAGACAGTGGCCCGTCTGTGAGGCTGCCGTAGACTCACCTTCTATGGAATTCGGTGTCAGCACATATGGACGTAAGCACATGTGTGTTCAGCACACGTGTGTTCGGCTTTTCAGATTAGTTCTGTGGAACAGTGTGACTGTGGGGCAGGTCAGATGTCGAGTGTCAAGGCATGTGGTGAGCAAGATGAATTCACCTGTGGATGGAGGAAGATCTGCCTGAGGAGCAGGCAGCCCAGCAGGAGGGGAACCATGCAGAACACCTTAATGCTGGCTTAAGCAACTTACAAATAAAGCTCAGATTCCTGATGTTTAACTTCAATTTAATTAGCTCCTGACTGTTAAACCAATATTAAATCTAGATAGGGGCTAGTGGCAGCTCCTACACATTAGCAGCTGAGAGGCTGCATTCCTATGATGGCTACACTCTGCAGAGTAAAGCCCACCTGTTACCCAAGATCCCAGTCCACACGCCATCTCAGTGTTCCCTGAGTCACACACACCACCCCCATCTCTTTGGCTCTTGGAACAAGGAGTCAAGTCACATGTCAAGCAAGCCACTTGCTTCCAGATCTACTACCCTTTCTAGTTGGATGACTTTGGCCAAGCGATGATATAAAGTAGTTGAATCTCAGTTCCCACCTGGATCATGAGAAGCAACATGTTCCTATGTTTTCTCTCCACACCAGCAGTATTGGGTCTGCAGTGCCTAACCAAAGTCCTGGCCTATGGATGGTGGGATGGCACTGCTTCTTTTCCTTCCCTACTTTGTAGGTTCAGATACACAGAACATCCTCATTCCTGTGAAGGACCAAGATCTGTCCACCTTGTGGTCTCTGCCATGTTGTTCCCGTGGCCTTCTTTCTAGATCCTCTGGCCCTGCCTCTTACAAATCTCAGCCTAAATAACATTTCTTCTTTGTTTGTTTTTTTCTTTTTGCTTTCATGTATGTGTGCCTGTGTGTGGAGATGTGTGCATACATGCATGCAGACTCACCCTGCACTTTATTTTCTGATAAGCCAAGTAAGAAGATGTCCTAAGCCCAACCTGGTTCATGCTGGGACTGGCTGTCAATGCAGAGACTCCAATCCTAAACCCAAGTTGTATGTGTTTGGACTGAATGCCAATGCAGAGAGCCCAAATGAACTGCAGTGACCACACAGAAGAAAGGTAACATTTAGAGAAGGTAAGAGGTTTCCTCATACCCTTGCAGTTTCAGTACCTCTCCCATCAGCCAAACATGAAGAAATGACCAGAGAGGTTAAGGAGCTCACCCAGGATCACCCAGCCTGATGATATAAATATCAGAGCCAGAATCCTGGATCCCTATCTCCCAGGAAGCTTATATGCATTCATACACACACACACACACACACACACACACACTACACATAGCTGTGTGTGAGCATACACACACACACCCATGTACACACAGGCACATTCGGACCCAGGCTTCTGCCAAATGGAAAGCCTTCCAGTAAGATGATACATACGGCCCCCCAAGCACCCATGGGGTTTTTCTGAGTTCCTGTGTTTATTTTTTTTTCTGGAGCCATGCAGAGGACACAGAGAAAAGGGGCAGGACATCCCACCTCCTCTCAGAAAGACACACTTCCGTTTCAGCACCCTGACCAGCTCTGCGCCACTTCCTGTGGCATCCTAGGCTTCTGAGAAACAGGAAGGCTGCTTCCTAACACCTATGCCAACCTGCTGAATTGAGAATCAGAGTAAACCTGCGCCAAGGGAGATGTCTAATCAAGACTCAGGTTTGCATTTCCTCCTCAATGGCATGTTGACAAAACAAGAGGAGACAGAAACAAACACTGGTTAAGCTGGCTCTCGGAGGCCAGCCAGCAACAGAGAGGGCAGCAACGGGGTTAGCATGTGCCCAAAGGCAATGGAAGCTGCTTGCACAGCACCTCTGGGCAGTACTCAGAGGCTAAAAGGCAAATGTAGGGTCAGCCAGATAGAGGGGAGCCAGACAGACGCCTCCTGTAGACACCAAGACAAAACTAGAGGTTCTGAGCATGCAACAACCATATGGCTGTGGAGCTGGTCTCCAGTGTACCTAAAAAAGAGCCAGGGCAATGCTCAAGGACCTGAGTTCAACCCCCAGAACCCATGTGGAAAGAAATAAAAAAGCTGGGTATGATGGTATAGGTTTGTAATTCTAGCTCTAGGAAAGAAAGCCAGGTGGAGCCCTAGCCTACTTGGTGTGTTCTAGGTCTCAGTGAGAGACCTTGTCTCAAAAATAGTTTTTAAAAGGTGGACGGCAGCCTAATGAATTACACCTGGGGTGACCTCTGGCTTTCATATACATGCACAAATAACCTTGGCTGCTCCTCGGGCACCATGCACCTTGTGATTTGTTGAGACAGGGTCTCTCATTGACCTGGAACTTGCCAAGTGAGCGAGGCTAACTGGAGAGCAGACACCAAGGGTCCCCCCCATCTCCACCTCCCCAGCACTTGGACAGGAAGCACATGCCACCTAGCCTTTTTTTTTCCTAACCTGGAAGCTGAGGGATCAAATGCAAATCCTCACATGTGGGAAGCATTTTACCGACGAGTCATCTCCCCAGACCCTGTTTTTCACTCTTATGCTTATTTCTTTGAGACAGTCTTTTACTATGTCACCCAGACTGGCTTCAAACTCACAACAATCCTGCTCAGCCTCCTGGGTGCTGGGATCACAGGCATGCACCACCACACCCCAAGAGATAATTCTTGACATTACATAGATCCCTTTGTGTAGAAAAATCAGTGAGCATTACAGATTTTTCAGGACTATAAAAAATACAAAAAAGCAATTGTCTATAGAATTTCATGAACATTTAAATATGTTGTACTTGGTGATCCAGCTCTGAGAAATCCAAGATAGGCCTGATGAAGCAAAATTAACCTAATGTGGAACTATGACCTCAGTATAGTTCTGTGTGGTAGATGAATAAACAATAACAACTGCGTTTGATAAGAACCTTATGCCTTATGTACACTAATAATATGTGTTCATGTTGATATATGTAGAAGTAGCAGTTAGGACTTCAGAAGCTTCTACTTATATTCAAATCATAAAAGGAAATCTTCCACTCTGAACTCGGCCTCAGGCTGAGACAGCACAGAACAGATAGCCACAAAAACCACAGTCTATGATCTTAAGGAGACATCTGCTGACAATGCGCATGTTTGTTAAAGTGGGATTGTATTGGCATCAACAATATATCATGTTACTGGGAATGCCACAACCCTTATCCATACTTGCCTGAAATATCTGCCTTTGTAAAAACACTGAGTATTTGAATTCCCTATAATAGCCTTATATTTTTTTATAAAGAGTACATATACATCTGTCCTGGAAATCTCAAATCCACCAATATTGTTACTGCCAGAAGATGATGCAAAAAACCCTATAAAAATGTGTATGTACCTCTGGTCCATGCCTCAGTTTTGCTGGAGGAGGTTAGCTCAGTCAGAAGCCTGCACATAGTAAAGGATAAACTTCTTCTACTTTCAGAGTATAGTTAGAGTCTTCTTGCTATGTCACATCAGTCTCATGTTAATATCTACAAAAGGACCATCATGAACATCCCCAAATGTGGTCAAGTGTCTCCAGAGCAACTACAGCATCTGCTAAGCCAGCAGAGGCAGAGCGCGCCAGGGCAGGTGATGTGGGTGAGTCACTCCCATCTCATCCAGGGTAGAGATGAGGCATAGGGATAGGGAATCATGTTCTCCCAAACATAATCTAACCCAAACCACAAAGAACACAAAGGGCATTTGTTCATCTCATACAAGCACTGCACATGTGTGTTATGAGCTATTGGGATTTTATCATGATTTCTTCTCCAGTCTGAGCTCCCATATCTAGAGGGCTCCTGGGTAGCAATTTCTCCACATATGAAACATTCCGTCCTGACAGAAGAAATGTTTCATGTCTGGGGAAACTACATGGCTCAGGAAATAACTCACAAGTCCCAGAGAGTTCCTGAAGATTCACAAGTTTCCCTGCCCCAGGTAATACAAGCAGTTAAGGACAGCTAAAACAAGAGATTGTCCCACTGGTTGAGCTGTGCCAGAGCTGCCTAGAGTCATGCAGGACACTCTAAGGAGACAGCTTTCACGAGTCATCACCTTGGGGTGGACTTTGTGGTAATGCACTGCCTTTGAGCCATCTAGGCTTTTTTAAGGAACCCATCACTGACAATCCTGTAAGTAACCCCAGTAAACTGATTGCTTCACCAAGCCAGACTTGGGTAGAATCATTTCCTTGGTCTTCTTCATTCTTTTTTGAGATAGCACACATTTACTATGTGCATTGCACGCTTATCCAAAGGTCCACCATTTTTCAGACAAGCATGCTAGCCTTATCGCTGGGATGGCCCTTGCTAACTTTGGCCCACCTGAGGGCACCTGATGGGGTGGTCCCACTTCCACCTGTACTGTGTCACCAGTGATCACATTTTCTAAGTTAAAGTGCCATGATTCATCTACCTACCCTTTCAGTACTCTGTCCCAGGCAGATGAGTTCTACAGTTTCCCTCTCTGGCTACAAGAGGACTGTCTGGGTAGCACCTCCAGTCAGGAACTCAGGATATTCAAAGGCAACAGTGGCTCCCATTTGGGCCCCCAGCACATGGACACCATTCTCTGTGCCTCTTCCCACTGTGCTTCAACTTGTTTGGTATCATGATGACCTGCCACACCCCAGTGTAACCTAGAGGTTGGCCCAGGGCTATCACACCCCTTAGAGGTTTGCCTATCTGGAGCAAATACACACTTGTTCACAGCTCCCTAGAAAAAGTCACACTACAGGACCATAGAGCTCTCCCTGCAGCCCAGCTTTCCCTGTTCAAACTCTTCAAAACTGACAAACACAAGACCTGGGTCCATCTCTGCCTTGCAAGTCTTTCTCATGGGCATGGCATTTCTGCTCATGCCTAGTCATTCGGCTGGGTTCCACTTCCCAACCTCTGGCTACATGGCTGTTATAGCAGCTGCACTGTGTGAGTACCATAGAATGCCGTTCTCAGAGAATGAGAGTCTCTGCCATCTTAATAACAAGTAGCTGTGACTACTCCCCCAGAGACTCTCAAATCGAGCCTGTGAACGTTATGTCAGTATAAGGGAATGGGAAGGGTTATGGGATCCTCCCATGAGATTTCAGCCTCTTCTTCCTGCACGTCCCTTCTAGTTTCATGTAATTCTGCCCCAGTTGCATGTGGCCTTGGGAGGTGATGCAGTCAATGGAGTATGGAAGATTTACTGGAGGGGTGGGGAACTCATCTATGCAGCCATGGGGAAGTTGTCATCCATGCTGGGGTGAGACTTTCTGGCTATCTTGGGGTCACCCATGCTCCAGTAAGTAACTCCTTATCCATACTCCAGAAGCAAGTTCAATAAACTGGTTCCCCAAGTTGGACTTTGATGGAATCATGCTTTGGTCTCTTGTTGGTGCCCTGTCTGGGATGAACAGATGTTTGTTGGCATCTCCTCAGAAAATAGTTTATACAATAGCAAGGAAGGAAGGCCATGTGCTACTCCCAAATCTGCACCTGTTTTCCTTGTGAGACCCTCACTATTTGGTCAGAGATCAGCTGTCAGAGATGGAGGAAACACAGTGCCTAGAACCTGAGGGGCTGCCAGGGACAGAGTTCCCAACTGGTTCCCAGAATCCTGCACCATGCAAGGTGGGAATCATCTCCCCCACTGAGTCCTAAGGACTCAGTCACTCTCTGTCACAGTGACCAGCACTGCCCTAGCTGACATATGCCCTTCAGCCACAAGTGCCTTCCGGTAGGTGAGAGTCCTGCCTTCTCTAGACATAGCCTAAGCCATGGCCCATGGGAAAACCAGGCAGGCCTGTGTCTGCTTAGCAGGAGACAAGGTCAGGTTTACATGTGAATCCAGCTGTGACAACTGCAAACTCTGAAAGACACTGGACAGGTCACTTCACCTTTCTGTGTGTTGTTGTTTGCATGTCAACCATCTCCCACAGGCTCATGTGTTTGAACACTTGGTCCCTAGCAGGTGCGCTGTTTGGGAAGGCTGTTGAACCTTTGGGAGGTGGAGCTTCACTGGAGGAAGTGGGTCACTGGGAGGAGGGTAGAGGGGTTTTGAGTCTATTCAACCTGGCCTGTCACTTCTTGCTCACACTCTGCTTCCTGAGTGCAGAAGCAATGTAAGCACCCAGTCCCTTGCTCCCACCACAATGCCCTTCCCTGGCAGGTACCATGTCTTCAGATCATGATGGAAGGATCCCTTGAACTGGAAGCCAGAATAAAGCCTTTCTTCCTTAAATTGCTTCTTGTCAGGTGTTTGGTCAGAGCAAGGAGAAAATTAACTAATACACTGAGTGTCCATGTTAGCTCTGATAGAAGGGATTCTGTCAGCATAGATGACATGTAGTCTGAGTCTTAAGCTTGGCTATAACTTAGCTTCAAGAGCACACACTACAGGCACTGTGGCTGGTAAGACATCACTAGTACTACTGTACTACTATTCTTTCTGTCAATGCAGATGATAGTAAATGAATACTTAGTGTGAGGTGCTAAGTGATAACAACCTTGACCCTTAATATACATACATGGACACACACACACTACCAGGGGTGTCTTAGCTATGAATGCAGCCCAACACAAAATCATAAACTTCTTTAAATCATGAGGTTGTGTGTGTGTGTGTGTGTGTGTGTGTGTGTGTGTGTGTGTGTGTTTTTTTTGTGGCTCGTGTGTGTGTGTGTGTGTGTGTGTGTGTGTGTGTGTGTGTGATTTTCTTTTGGGTAACTCAATTATGCAGTCCTCAAGTAAGAACTTTGTAGATGACAATGTCATTTCTGTCACAGTACCATAAGGTTGGATACACCTGTTAGACACACATATGCAGACTGAACATACATGTAGGCTTGAGAGCTTTCTAAAGTGTCCTCTTCCTATAGAAATAACAGTAGCTCTGTTCCTTTCTAATCTCATCCACCACTCTCCGCACCCCACCCTCCTCCAGGCTCTGGCTTCCTGGCTTCTAAGAAGTGAGAATTAATTCATACTTTGGACTTTCAGGATTATAAGGTATTATAGCATGGCAGAGCTAAGACAAATGCCTTAATTCACCAGCTGCCGTGTATTTAATTAGAGATTTTGATGAATCCTCCCTATGCAGATATGGTCTCCTATTGGTGTGGCATGAGGCAGTGGGAGAGGGAGACAGAGTGGGAAGGATTTGGGCACAAGGACTCCAGGACTCTCACACTTTTTGCTACAGAGGACAGTTGGTCCATTGAAATCATCTGTAAGTGGAGCAGCCCTGGCCACCAGCCCTCTGCTGTGCATGTCTGATGAACATGGGTGGGTACCTCAAAGAGGCTTCTGTTTTAATTGTTTTCCTGGGATTTGGGAAAGCCCTTCACACAGGGTGGGACCGCATGGGAGCTTTACACAGATCTGAATAGTTTTAGGCTCATATTTTAATTTGTAATTTTCCTGTGCTTTTGATGGTATGACAGTATGTCTTTCTCACACAGTAACACTATTGGGATGCTGTGTGAATCTGTGTAAAAGTGTATGTCGGGGTGTGAAATAACAACATGTGTGTATCTGTGGATGTGTCTATTTTGTGAATGTGTGTATGTGAATTTGTGAATGTGTGTCAATGTGAATATGTATGTACAAATGTGTGTGAATGTGCATGTGTGAATTTGTATAAATGTACTGTAGGAGGGTGTCAATGTGTGAATGTGTGTGTGTGTGTGTGTGTGTGTCACAGACATGACAGTTTAGGAAGACTGGTTTGATCTTGGAGAAAAGTGCAATTAGTCTTTGTAAAACAATGTCTGGTTTGCACTAAATGGCTCCAATGAGAACTGCAGTTAATGAAATTTAAAATCAGGTTCTGAACAGAAGTGTTGCTCTGCCTGTCAGTCATTTCTTCTCTCCACAGGGATTAATAATGAACTCTAGGCACAGTGACATGCAGGTAACAGCTCTGGTCTTGAACTCTGGGCACCCAAAGTTGCTGCCTGGGCCTGATGTCTCCAGCCCTGGAATCATTCCCTCGAGTGAGGGATCCACAGACAGCCTTCAAAACCTCACTAAGAGCTAGTCAGCCATTGGACCTATCCTGTTCTGCAGATGAAGGCAGTATGACTCCCATTCCTCCTCCTGGCAAAGGCTGCTGGGAATGTCTTTTGTGGAAGCTCCAAGGTAGCCTGTCTTGAGCCCAGCTCTGCCTTTTCCAGCCACTGCCCAGTTCTTTAGCAAAACCCACAGCCCAACTGTGTCTTCAGCTGGCTGTCCACACCAGCATCCCAGCAATCTATAGGTGTGATGATGGTAAACACGAGCAAGTACTTATTGTGTTCTGGGAACTGTCAGAGAGTTTTACATGGGGAATTCCTTTAAATTCAATAACTATACAAAGTTAGTTGTCCATTAGGACTGCTATAACATTAGGATTGTTTGGTCCATTAGGACTACTTTAACAAAACCCCACATGCCAAGTGTCTTATAAATAACAGAAATTTCTGGAAGCTAGAAACCCAAGATCAAAGTGAGGGCAGATTCAGGGTCTGGCTTGGGGTCCATGCCCTCTTGCTGCACCTTTATGGGGTAAAGGGTCAAGACAGGCAACGCACATCTTTAGGACCGCTTCTGTTCTTCTTCTCATTTGTTTTAGTTAGCATTCTGCTGTGACATTTCTACACGTCATCATGCCTCACTCTTGCTCCTCTTCTCACTATCCCCACCCCCCTCTTCTTCTGTCCTTCTGAGGCCTCTTCTATGAGGGCACTAATACATTCCTGAGGGCACCACTCTCAGAAATTAACAAAGATTCAACCTTGCAGAAGCCTTACCTCCTAATACCATCAGACTGTTGAAGAGTCTCAGAGATACGCATTTGGAGGAAAAATAAATATTCAGGCCATACAAGTCCTGTTATGACTTCTGCTTTGCAGATGAGCACAGGGCTGAGACATGAGGTGGTATCTGAGAATGCACCTCCACCAGCCTCTCCAGGATGGAGCTTCAGTAAGTTTGGGAATATGAGCTTCCAGGGATTCTGGGAGACCACCAAGAAATCATTAAGGTAAATCATGCAAACAAGAGAAGTGCATCTTGGGTACCATCAGATTTTTTAAAAATCAGGGGAAATGGTGTGTAAAGTCTGAACACAGTTATGTTAAAATATATGCACATGTGGGTCAGATCTGGCAGAGAATTTACAATATTTAAAGCAGATATGATGGAGCTAGAATGATGGTTCAATCCTTAAGAGTGATTGCTGCTCTTCCAGAGGAACTGAATTTAGTACCAGCACCCACATGAAGCAGCTCATAACTACCTATAACTCCAGCTTCAGGGGATCTGATGCCCCCTCCTGGCCTACTCAGATACCTGAACACACACACACACACACACACACACACACACACACACACCAATATACATACACATAATTTAAAAATAAAATAATTTTTTTTTTAAAAAAAAGCAATGCTTTGTCAAAGCTGAGTGAGGTGTGTGTATTTTGCCATCATTTACACTGTGTTTACTGTGTGGGCTGCAAATCTTATTTTGGAAACTTGTAAGTATGGGAGTGTGATTGTCAGTCCTGTGTCCACAGGACTGAAGAGAAGGCTGAGGATGTCCTGTGTTTCCAGATGACATTAGCGTTTGATTGGAGATTTAGTAAAGGTAAGAGCCTCCCCGTGTGGGTAGGCATCATGTGATCCACAGGTCCCAGGTAGACTGAAAAACAGAAGGAAGACTGCATCCTCCACATTTCCCTTGCGCTGGGACATGTCACTTCATCCTCTCCTGCCTTGAGACTAGAATTCCAATCATCGCTATCCTGGCTTTCTGGCCTTTGGGCTTGGACCAAATCATGGGACCAAGACCCTGAGTCTTTAGCTCACAGTGAACTGGAGCACCTCAGGTCTCCAGAATCCACATTTCATACACATACACACATGCACACATAGGCATACATATACACACATACTTATATATACATTTAGATACACATATGCATATACACATATAAACACATATATGGATTTGGAGGGGTCAGGAGAATGGAGTAGAAAGTGAAGTCTGGTCTAGGAGAGCCTTATGCAAAGGCTATCAGATTAGCATATAAGAAAAACCAGACATTGGTAAAGAAAGCTGGGAACTCTCTCCTCATGTCAGAGTGCCTGAAAGTGATCTGTGGATCATTATAAAATTTAAAAGCACAGCCCTGGGTGAGATTTAAGGTGCTATTGGATATACAGTGCATGAGTTGTATGTAGAACCACATGAAACAGACAGAGCATGTGCAAAACCCACACTATGCAAATGAGCCAGAAGCCAAGTCTTGGTACTGTGGGGCCCTCTGAGCCACTGAACTCTGATCCAGCTCCATTCCTCCCTTGAAGTGTGTTCATTCTTAATAAATTTTCTCACTTTTCCTAATTACTATCCATGTGTCTCTGTCTAATTCTTAGTTGTGAAACACAAAAAAGTGGTAACCCTGTGGAGCTATGTGCCAAACTCCTATACTAGCCAATATTTAGTGTATAAGTGTATATTGGTCGCATTTCTCTGAAAACCCTAATACAGGGTTTTATTGGGTCTTGTATAGAGACCCAATGCACAAAGTACTAGTGTTGGATGTGGGGCCTTCTGGGGGTGCTATTTGGCACTAACTGCTCAGTGCCATTCATTATAAAAGAGTTTGACAGAAAGAGTTGATCCCTTTTCCCCTTCTGTCTCCTCCACTATGTGAGGACACAGTTCCTCCCCTCTGGTGGATGTGGCCCTATGGCCCCATCTTGAAGAGGAAGTCAGGTCCTCACCTGACAGAGCCTTAATCTTGGACTTCCCACCTCCAAAATTTTGAAGCACCCACTACTGTGCTTGGTAAGTCACCCAGCCTCCATTGTTTTGTTATGGTAGCATAAATGAACCAAGACACACTCTGTGGAAGGAAGGTGCCATATTTAGATTGTCAGTGCCATTCCAGATGGCCAACCCACCTCTCTTGTCACTCAGAACACAGCATTTCAATATGGTAGCACAATCCCCAAGAATAGAAGTCATCTAAGTACCACCCACAGGGAAGTCCCATCCTGTCATCAGTGTCTGTAAATAAAGTTTTATTGGAACATGACCACAGCCACTTATTAACAGATCATACCACCAAACAGAGGTGAGTATTGCTGCAGAGAGCATCTGGTCAGCAGAGTTCAAAGTATTTACTGTCTGATCTTTATGGAAAACCTTAGCCAATTCCTTCCCTGGAGAATGTGTAAGAACACTGCTAGAGGTGTCACAGTGAAACCATGCCGTTACAATATGCATCACTAGATATGTACACTACAGTGTACAGGGAAGAACTGACTTGCCTAGACCTCTAACCATCACCTTGTGGAGAAACCTCGTTCAGAAGCTTCCTACCCTGAAAGAAGAAGTTGCAGTCTCTTAAAGAAACTGATTCTCTACAATATCCCTGCCCCCTCTTAAAGAGATGCAAACCTCCCCTCATCTTTACTCTTTTTCCTTTCTAACTTTAGACAAGAGGCAGCAGTTCTCGCCTTCCTTAACCTTGCCCAACTTTGGGGGTTGCTGTTTGACTGCTTGTCTCACAGGTTCCCGCAGGACCCAGTTTTAGAATCAAGGAGAAGGGTTTTCAAAGTTGCCAAACTCAATTTTCACAGAGACAGAAATACCTGGCGGGGTTCTATCACATTCCCTGTCATCCCCCCCCCTTCCCATGGGACCTGCGAGGATGTTCAGGCATCTGTCTGCCCTGCATTGACAGTACTCTACAAAGTTCTCTCTGGATACAGTATAATGGACTATACGCTACAAGAAAGGTGGTGCAGAAGGGATCAGCTCAAGGCGAAGGGGTGAACTTGAACCAGTTTTCCTAGGAGCCACTTGTGAACACAGGGGTTTAACAGTGCAGTTCAAGACCAGAATCCTTTTTACTTGAACATGAGATCTTTAATGCTTTGTATGTCTATTTTCTTGGTCATTTATTTACTTATTTTAGAGAGACGTGGTCTCACATAGCCCAGGCTAGCCTCAAACTCACTATGTAGCCAAGAATGACCTTGAATTCCCAATCCTCCTGCCTCTATGTCCCAAGTGCTGTGATTACAGCCACGTGTCATGAGTTTATGCAGTGCTGGAAACTGAACCCAGGGCTTCATGCACATAAAACAAGCACTGTACAACTGAGCTACATCCACAGCCCTCAGCACTTAATTATAAAATAGACATTGTGTCCAGTGGTTTTGCTGAGCTGTGGAATCTGACCTTAGGCTATGTGGAGCTTCAATGTCTGGCTCTGTAGATTAAATGTATTTTCTACATGTGATGTTTTCCTCTGACCTTGGGTTTATGTTCAGATCACACGGTCTGATGTCAAAGCGCATCTGTATTTATAGACTCTTCTTTGTCAGACTATGGATGGAATGCAAGGTGGGACAGGAGCCTTACAATAACCATCTATCTCCTTAGTACATGCAGTATTGTGAAAGCTAGAGCTTGGTCATTTGTCTATTTAAAGGAATTTATTTTTAATTAATAAAGTCATATATATATATTTATGGTGTTGTTTTAATTTTACTTCCATCTTTCAGCTCCAATTCCTTACTAGCACATTTTAGGCTCGTAATAAATGTTAAATGAAAGAAGGGAAGAAGGAATGAATTTTATCTCCTCTCTACGCTTCCCTTTACCCAGAAGGAATAAAAATATGCTAGAGGGCTGGGGCAATGGCTCGGTCAGTAAAGTGCTTGCCATGCAAACATGAGGACCTGAGCCCAATCTCCAGAACCCATGGAAAAAGCTGAGCATGGTGGCAGATGTTTGTGATCCCAGCACTGAGAAGGTCAGATCCCTGGGGCTGGCTGGCCAGCCACTGTCACCTAGTCAGCAGCACACACACACACACACACACACACACACACACACACACACACGGGGTAGGAGGGATCAACTTTTATTATCATCCAAATTTCCCTTTCTCACAGGAAGACTTGAACTCCAGTAAATGAAGACCCTCACAAGGTTTCGTCTCAAGCCAGGTGAAAAAGGTTTAAAACATCAGCCAATGTTTCAGGCCGCCACAGTAGCACAGGATTCTAAAAGCAACTCCAGGCCCCCAAAGAAAGGAAAGAAAGGAAACATGGCCTGTGGAAAAAAAAAAATATCCCAGAGACACCTCACTAGAATGCGAGATCTCAGCCTTGCGAATACAAATCACAGACAGGCAAATGCTCCTTGAAAATATTTATGATGGGACTTCAGCTCCAACCCAAACAGCCTTCTCAGAGCGAGACAAAACCATAAATTATTTCCGAGAACATTGTAATGCCAGGGGAACTCACTTAATTATCCATTATCCCAGAAATGTAGGCATAATGTTAATTAAAATGAAGGGGGAAAGCCATTTCCATTTTTTATTAAGATTCATTGGGCTCTGGAAGAGCTCTCTGCCCTGAAGGCTGAGCCAGGTGATAGAGAGCTGTCTCTGGGAGCCTAAATCAGTACTCCAGACAAAAGCTGGGGTATTGCAAGGTCAGGAGGGGCAGCCTCCAAAGGATGATCTGCCTGACCCTCACTCCCAATAATCCAAACCTACCAATGCCTGATTTCTACTATTAGAAATGGTTTTTCAGGCTGGTGAGATGGTTCAGTGCATAAAGGCATCTGCTGCCAAGCCTGATGATTTGAGTTTGATTCCTGGAACCCACATGATGGAAGGAAAGAACTGACTCTTGCAAGCTGTCCTCTGACCTCCACATGAGGGCTGTGGCACACAGGCACCAAACCCTCCAACCCCCAACAGGCACACAAGATAAATAAATAAATAAATAAAATATAATAGAAAGTTTCTTCTTTTCTGAGTGTGTACATGTGGGAACACTGAAGCACATGTCTGCACGTGTGCAGGCGCGCATACATATGTGGGTGTGGGTGTGTGTACATTCACATGTAAAGAACAGAGGTCAACCTCAGATGTCATTCCTCAAGTGCTCTTCACCTTTCTCTTTGAGACAGTCTCTCACCTGATGGATCTCACCCATTCAGCTAGGCTGGCAGGCCAGAGAGCTATGGGGATCCACCTGTCTCCATCCCCCGAGCACTGGAATTACAACCATTTGCCATGACATATGACTGAGTTTTTATATGGGTTCTGAGGCTTCAAACTCGGGTCAGCACACTTGTGTGGCCATCACTTTACCAGTCATCTCCCCAGCCCCTTTCATCCACACATTGCCAGCTCCCTATTGTCTCCAACCTCCCCCACTCAAAAAAATTCAATTGCAACAAGCTATGCCCAATATTCATCAAGCTCCAAAGATGGAAGGCAGTTAATCCATGGCTTCCATCCTTCTCCTTCCTAGGGCCTTGAGAAGACACTGAGGCCAGCTCTGGGAACTGACCAGGGGAAGGGGAGCAGATGGAGGTCCACCCTTAAGGTTCCATGGAGGTGGAATGAGGCAGCTTTGCTCATCAGCTTTGCTGATGGAACACAATCTTATGAACATCTGCATGTGACCAGCTCATTTTTTGCTTTCTCCCTCTCTGTTCTGAACATCCTGGCCTGACCTGTAACAGGTCCTTGGGTCTAGGGCTCCTCTGTACCATCTCCCTTCTGAACCTCAAAAAAGACTTGAACTGGGAGAGTAGAAGGCAAGGAAGATGGCCAAGGGGCTGAGAAAGGTCCAGCAAGCTGAAGGGGACTTAGAAGTTATGACACTCAGGAAACCAAGTGGTTCTGGGAGTGCTATGTCCTGCAGTAGTGCCCAGGTAGCCCAGAAAAAGAAGCAAATAACTTTGAGTTGATTTAAGAGTGTAGACTGTGTTTCTTTGTCTACAACAGCACACCATGTGTGCTGTGACTTAGAGATTTCTGGTTTTGTGTGAGATGTGCTTAGGGAAACAGGTAGTCAGTATGTTATTCTTAAAATATATATTAAGGGCTGTGGAGATGGCTAAGACAGTAAAATGCTTGCCTTGCAAACATGAGGACCTGGGGTCAAGTCCCCTGACCCACATAGAAAGCCAGGAATGATGGTGCTTGCTTGTAATCCCAGTGGTGGTGAAATGGAAAATGGGGACAGGTGGATCCCTGGGGCTCACTGACCAGCTAGCCTAGCCTACTCAGCAAGTTCCAAGCCAATCAGAGATCCTGTCTCAAACAAAAGTGGAAGGAGTCTGAAGAATGACACTGGAGGTTGTTCTCTGAGCGCCACACTCATGTGCACATGTGCACACACACACACACACACACACACACGAATAAATACATATTAAATCCTCCGACCTATAGGAAAGAAAATGCCCCAGGTGTCCTGGAGCATCACACACAGTAGGCACTGGTAAATGTTTATGGGATGGTGACAGCAACATGCCTGATTCAACAAGTTGATAGCTGAGTTATGGGTAGCCACCAACCCACTAGACTAGGTTGCAAAGTTGTAAAATGGCTCAGTGGAGGAAATGGAATAGAGTCAGAGGGAATCCAACACTGGTTGAACTGCATGCAGACAGAACCAGTGTGTGTTCGCAACACTGCCTCTGTGGATAAGATTTCTGAAAGTACAGACACACTAAACACCAGCTCACAGACCACAGTGGGCTATGCGTCTGTTGGTACTAGTGTGAGAATGCCTGAAGAAACCAGCGTATTACCCATAAAATGTGAGTCTGTCTGCTGAGGGAGTCTTTCCCTTCCCATCATCCCAAGCCCCCATCATGCACCTCAGTTTCCTCATCTGTGTGGTGAAAATAAACCTACTGTTCTCCTTCCCTACACAACACCTAACAGAACATGTTCAAGGTCTTGGTAAGCCATCAGTCTACATATGAGGCAGCCATGTCCCTGCTGGTGGGAAACACATGTACTGCAATGCGTTTGAAAGGAAACCTGGCAGTGTTTATTCAAATACAAAATCTGCCATGACCTTCAATCTGACAAGTCTGACTCTCAGAAATAATCCTATGCATGTCTTTGCTCACAGACAGGAGGCGGGCTTCATTCCATAGGTCATGTCAGAAAAATTGGTTGTGCCTGCCTGCTTTACTAGTTAAGAAAGATTTGAATGAATGATTTGGATCAGAAAGAGTTCTGTGATCCATTAGGGATGTCTGCCATAGGCACAAGAATAGTCTGTGATATATGTAGAACCTTCTCCTAAGCTCTTCACATCCTGCTAAATCATTGGACATCAAACAGTGGAATAGGTCAGTTCAACACAGAGCTTTTAACTTAGTATTATAGGATCCAAACAACACATCTGTGCACACACTTGTGCATGTACCCTGATAATCATACAAGCTACTGTGGCAGAACCTTATGCATTCTTGCTCCTTGGAACAAACTCCTCCTCCAGCAGCACAGGTGGGACCACGTGCTGGGTAGGTGTTTCTGGGGGCTGAAAGAGGAGGGTCTACTGGATGCTTCTGCCCCTTGCAGCCCCTACAGGTGATGGTTTTCTTAAGCTTGCTCAGACATTTTGCCTGTGTCCACACAGCTCCATTTCATAAGGACATATTCATACTGAATGTGTCCCCCATGACTCACCCCCATGACTTCATTTTCACTTGGTGACCTCCATAAAGACCCATCTCCAAATAAGGTCCCATTCTGGCAGACTTCAAGTTAGGACTCCAAAATACAAATTTCAAGGGGCCACAGTTCAGTCCTCAACACAGTCATCAGGTGTCTCCCTCCCAGAAGGTCGGGTTTCAGTCTCTCACCTCCCTTCTACTGTATCCTATTAATATTTAATTGACTCTAATTATATCACCCCTTTGACCTTTTGGTGGTTTTCACAGGCTTTATTAACAAGGCTTTCTGCCAGCATAACTTTGAGCTTCCTATTCAAGCCCAAGGCACCTCTATTGCTCCGAATCCTACCCCACACCCTCCCAGCCTTTGATAATTTTTCACCCCTTTAAACATGTAAAATGGAGCTGAGGTCAGAGCTCAGTTGGTAAAGCGTTTGCTGCAACTATGAGGCCCTGGGTTTGGTTTCCAGGACCTTATAAACCAAGCAGGGTAGGAGCATACACTGATCCCAGAACTTGCAGGGAAAGAATCAGAAGCTCAGTGTCATCCTTGGCTACATAGTAAGTTTGAATTCAGCCTGGGCTGCATAAGACTCTGTTTCAGAAACATTTTTTCTTACGCCAAAAAAAAAAAAAAAAAAAAAAAAAACACCAACACTCAGAATTAAGAGTCTAGGCTAGATATGGCAGAAAACTGTCATTCCAGTACTTAAGTACTCAGGAGGCCAAGGCAGGAGGATTATGAATTCAAGGCCACCCCATTCTACATAGTAAATTCCAGGTGAGCTTGGCTACAGAGTGAGGCACTGTCTCTAATTAATTAATTAATTAATTAATAATCTGATACCTAAAAACAGCTCCACAAAAGCCATTTTCTTTTTAATTTGCATTGGTGTCTATTCACTGTACATGGCGTTGGGTTACATATGAGCATCTTCATTCAAGTACATTATGCACTTTGAGTGTATTGCCTGCATACACCTACTCTAACCTCTCTCACACATACCCAAAAGCCACTTTATAAAGTTCCCAGAACCATCAGAGACCCGTTTGGATCCCCATCCCTGCAACACTCACAGGGGGCCCTGCCCAGCTCCATTGCTGCCCCTTCAGCAAGCAATCAGAACTGCCCAGGAGGAGAGCACAGGGAAGCAGACAGGTGACCACCCTGAGTGGCCGCCACCATTGACACCACCACCTAAACTGGGCCTGTATTTTATTTGAGCTAAACTCACTAGAAAAGCCATGTGTTGCATCCAGTGCAGGTAGCCATCCCTCAGGCACTGACACATCTCAGCTTGGGGGCTGAGATCCTAAACCAAGACAGCACATTGATGTCACCTTCCAATAGCTTTAAAAAAAAAATCACTGAGGTCCCCCCAAAATCTCTGCAATGGTTTCTCCAGCAGCCCAGGTGCCTTAGTGGATCTCATGGTCTGCGCATTATTGAGCCACCTTTGCTAAGTCCAAGGTGACTGGACCAAAATGAGCTCCACTTCTGCTCCAAAATCTAGGTGTGGAGGTAAGCCCTATAGAGCATGCACACTCATCAAGCATGTATGCGTGCTGCCAAAGACTCTGACAATGAAAGTTTGAAGAGAACACTTATTTAAATATAGTCTACTCCTGTAAGTGGATGTGGGTTATTTGGGGATAATTGCAGATGACGATGGACTGTGCTTTCACTCTGCTGGGTGGTCCAACTGTTTCTTAACCTCTTCTCACTGTGGAAAATAAAATTTTTTTCATGTGCAGAGAGAAAGTAATGAGACTTCATTGAGGCAAGGGTCAAGAGTATGAGGCTTAAGTACTGAAGGGAACTATGAACCGGATCCTCAAAGAGGGATGCTGAGCACAGGGAAGAAGGCGGGCAGAGCTGAAAGGCCTTCATTTCAGTACTGCTGAGTATTAGGCCCAGCAAAGACGACTAATGAGGGTCTTTAAATATCTAATTACAGTAAACAGCCTTCCCCTTTCAAATCCAAAAGCTTCATTTATGCCTTTTTTTAGTCAAGAGGGAAGCCATCCTATAAATACCATGGAGAAGACACAGAGCATGCTCTGACACGTCTGTGGTATCCTGGGAAGGCTTGTGACAATCCAGGAAGCCGAACATGAACAGGAACTTGATGCTCAAGCAGGGTAAGACTGAGACATCGATGGCGGTGGGGTGGATCCCAGTAGGGAGTCACATACCCCAGGTTCTACTCCTTCCTAGCCCTCAGGTCCTCAGATGCCTCCCTCCAGCCACAGCCTTCAGGTCTCAACCTTTCTCTGAAGTACGATGGCTCTGGGAAGAATCTCATCTTCACCTACCCGGACACAGAGCATGTACCCCTCCTTCCAATATAGTTACATCAGCAAGTAGCTCCTGCTTACCTATCCTAATATCAAAAAGAGAACCTGGGCCCCAGGAAATAAGAGGGGTGCTGTCTTTCTTACTAATTCTAGAGTCTTTCACCCACCCATCACCTCCCTCCAAGCTCTAAACTTCAAAGGGTTATGAGGCAACATGGTATGCCAGAGAGTCCCTGTCTGAAATGGTGGGCTTGCCTTGTAATTCCATAAAGACATAAATTTCTATTTTGGTTTTGGGTAATGTTTTGTTTTGTTTTTGAGCTGGCTTGGCACTCATTTTCTAGGCCAGGCTGGCCTCTGTCTTATAGAGATCCACATGTCTCTGCCTTCTGAGTGCTGGGATTAAAGGTGTATACCACCATACCCAGCAAGACATAAATTTCCAAATCTTAAAAAAAGGGAGGGGGGTTGTTGCTGGAGAAAAGGCTCAGCAGTTAAAAGCACTGGCTGCTCCTATAGAGGACCGGGGTTGGATTGCCAGCACCCACATAGTGACTAGCAACCTTCCCTAACTCCAGTTCCAGGGGAATCCAATGCCCTCTTTTGACCTCTGTAGACACTGCACAACACGGTTACACTTACACACATGCAGGCAATACACTCATACACATAAAATAAAAATAATAAAACATTTTTAAAACAACAAAGATCACTTAGGACCTGGGTTTGAGCCCCACCAAACCAGACATGGTGGCATGTACTTACAACCCCAGTGCTAGGGAAGCAGAGACAGGCAGATCCCTAGGGCTCACTGGGCAGCTTGTCTAGCCTACTTGGTGAGCTCTAGGTCAATGAGAGACCCTGTCTATCAATCAATTAGTCGATCAATCAATCAATAAGCAAGCTGAACAGCACCTGAATAATGACACCCACATTGTCCTCTGACCTCCATATGCATGTACACACACACACACACACACACACACACACACACAGTCAGTCTGAAACAAACCAGAAGACAAACACAATTCTGAAATGAGATCATAGAAACAAATGCCTAAGGCTCATTGTCGGCTAGAAGCCTTACAGTCTGACTCTAAGTAGATGCTTGGAGCCTAGATGAGTCTGGAGATCTCAGTTACCTAATGCAACATTAAGAGCAATGAGCTAGGGCTAGAGGGGAGGGACAAAGGGTAGACAGCCTCCAAGGCAGAAGGAAGGAGACAGAAGGAGAGGAGCCATCATTTCTCTGATTTCCCTACAATGTCAGAGAAAGGAGAGACAGATGGTGAGGTGGGATAAGGGTCCATCTTTGGCATGCTGATGCCCACAGACTTGGACTTGGGTTTAGTTCCCTCTACCTGTCCACTAATGGCCATTAGCCAAATAATTACCTGAACTCCGATTTCTCCAATCCTCAAGAAAGATGAACAAAAATCTTCCTGCCTACCTTTTATCATAAGCATCAGCATTTTTATGTGTTTGTGTGCATGTTCATGTATGAACTGCAGGCATGTATGTATAGACCAGAGGAGGATGTTGACCATTCGTGTATTTTGTTGAGACAGGCTATCTCACTGACCTAGAACTAGCTGGGTGGGCTGTCCATCAAGCCCTGGAAATTCTGTCTCAGCTTCCCCCAGCACAAGGATTACAGGCATGCACCACACTTAACTTTTTTTAAAACTGGATTCTGGAGCTTAAATTCCAGTTCTCCAATGGAACCATCTCCTCAGCCTCAGCATTTTTTATCATTACAATACACAGCCACCCCAGAAGAGGGCGCTTTTCACATGGTACCTCGCTGACTTTCCATGGTAGACTTAGGAAATATTTTCTCCATTTAGCAGATAAGAAGGGTAAGGATCAAAGGGTAAGGCAACTCACCCTTCAGTAATCAGACCAGGATTCCGTTCAGGATTGTAAACCAGCACATATTACCTGTATCTTCCCAAATATGTCAGTGTCTGCAAATAGTCACCGGGAATCCCCCGAGTGGGAGCTCACAGACTCAAAGAATTTACACGTCTTCTCAAAAATATTCCAAGTCCAGAATTCCAATTTTCTCTCTTTTTTGGAAGCCTTCCATGTCCTCTGGCCCTTATAATTGTTCTGCCTCCTTTTCTGTGAGGAAGGGGAGGAGTATGCACAAGACTGGCACAAAATCAAGCAACACCCCAGCGTGGCTGGGAGGGGCTCACACGTCTCCACCCCTAGCTGAAGAGCTAGTGTTTGGCTGATGGGGAGAGTCAGTTCTTTCCAGGGGTGTGGCTCCTGGTGGGTTGTACTTGTTCCAGTAGATGGCTCTCCACCCATACACCTACAGACAGCACTAACTGAACTCACTGTTTTTTTTCTTAAGAAGACATGAAATTGGGAAAGAGAAGTGGTAGGGGTGCTGGGAGGAGTTGGGGGGAGTGGGGTGGGTAAATAAAAATACATTGTATATATGTGTGAAATTCTCGAAGAATAAATAAAACTTAAAGAATAAAAGAGCAGTCTTAGCTCTGATTGCTAGCCTCATCCAGCAAGGGCAAAGCCAGTGACACCAGGCAGAACGTTCCTCAGTCCTGATTGATAATGATGAGGTTTGATGCAATGACCAAGTTCAACCCACTGACTGCTGCCAATGGATAAATAATGTACAATGCCAATAATGATGTCTTCTTAAAGCATCCTATGACAAACTCTTAGCAAAATACAATCATTTCTTTGAATACTGGATTGCCCTTTGGCCCTCCTTCCCACCCAAACTCAACCACAGTTGCTATTTAAGGAGTGAAGGCATTCAGCCTGACAGGAACTCTGCCTCACGTATTGCTGTATAATCAATGCCCAGCATACAGTAGGTACTTAGTAAGTGCACATGAAGGCAATAGATGTGTCAGAGGATTATGCTGTGAATCCTGAGGAAGGTCTCTAAGGATCATGGTTCCTTGCATCTGAACCCACAATGGTGGGGTATGGTCTTGCCCCAAGGGAAGAAGAATGCCCTGTGTTTCCAGACAGCCCAAGCAGCTTTAAAAAAAGAGTTTGGTTGTGCAACCTTGGTTGCCACGGCTGGGCTTTGCTGCATTCACAGGTGTGTCTAGCCTTTTGATGTCGCTACATGACACTGGAAGCCAGGATGGAGAACAAAACAATTGAGTTACAAAAAACTTCATGAAAATCTCATGTCTTAAATACATTTATGATTTCAGTTGGACTGTGTTAAAGTTCATTTTCTGTTGCTGTGATAAAACACTCTGACCAAAAGCAACTTAGGGGAGGAGAGAGTTTACTTCCTCTAACCCTTCCAAGTCACAGTCCATCATTGAGGGAAGTCAGGGCAGGAATTCAAGGGAGGAACTCAGAGGCAGGAATCACAGAGGAATGCTGCTTACTGGCTCACTCCCAAATTCATGCTTAGCTAGGTTTCTTATGTAGCTCAGGATCACATGTCCAGGGAATGGTGCTGCTGGGCCTACCTACACCAACTAACAATCAAGACAATCCACAGACCAATTTGACATGCCAACAGACCAACCCAATAAAGGAAATTGCTCAATTCAGACTCATTTCTCAGTGACTCTAGGCTGTGACAAGTTGACAGTTAACTGACTAGAACAGTATACTCAGCTGTCCTGGGTACACATGAGGCAGGGGTTGGCACATGTGCATGTAAAAGATGCCCTGCTTCAGAGTTCCAGGCACTAATAAGAGGAACCAGGAAGGGAGCATGCACATGCATATGTGTTGGGATCATGAGTTGCCTTGGAAATGTATATCTATTCCAGTGGCATGTCTGCCATTCCCAGATTCTCTAGTTCCATGGCTCCCCTGGTTATCTTCATTTCTGGGACACAGAGGATACCAGAAATGAACTTGAAATGCCAGAGAGCTTAGCCCAGTGGGATGGAGAGACCAGTTTGCTAGCACATATGTAACAGTCACTAATAGCTTGAGGTTCCACCAACAAATCATCAAGGTTTCTAGAAATTTCTAGGATCAAACCTGAGCTCCATTACAGACACAACTGGGATTTTAGGCGTCATGAGAGGGTAGAATGGTTAGTTCCAGGTGTTGTGGGCCCAGGGACGCTGGAGGTGAACTAGAGAGCTACAGTGGCTCACCTATCACCGAGCAGTTGCACAACCTCTTCCAGGTTATAAAAGACTCCCTCACCTTCTAACTCCCAAATACATCCATCATTAGCCAAGCATTTAGTGGTGCTAAGCACAGCCATGAGGAAGCACCCACCAGGTGCAAGCATTCCATTAGAGAAAACAAATCTGAGACAAAAGCAACATCTCCCTGCTGGGCAGGAAATGCAGCTTAGTTGTTAGAGTGCTTACCCAGCATGTAAGAAGCCCCAGATTGGGTTCCCCAGAACTGAATACATGTGGCACGGCCATGCTATCCCAGCACTGAGAGGTGGAGGGTGAAGGATCAGAAGTTCAAGGTCATCTTCTGCTATACAGAAATCTGGGGCCAGCCTGGGCTACCTGAGATCCTGTCTGAGAGAGAAAAAGAGGATGCCATGCCAGAGCCGTGTAAATAAGTACCTGAAAATAAAACAACAAACCTGAGAAGGGACACAGGAGGTGCTGCACTGGACAGTGGGGTCAGAGTCCTATGATCCCAGGAGACAGCTGCAGGCAAAGACCTGAAGTGATTCTGGCTCAGGGCTCACCCATCATCTTCCCTCTACAGTGACCCTCAGCTCCTGAACCTGAGCCAACTGAATCACCACAGGTAAATCACTTTTAAAACCCAAGGGGTTTTTTTGGTTTTTGGTTTTTGTTTTTTAAAAACCTACACCCTTGGAGTAAGTGTTCTCAGATTTGTGCTGACTTCAGGAGGCCGGCAGACTGCCTTGGTAGCAATTTTTAAAAATAAAATGAAAAGCAATTATGTTCCATCACAGCAATTTTACTTGGTGAAAATCGAGGCAGTGCAAAAAAAAAAATTTTTTTTTTTAAATAAATGCAATCCCTTTCACCCCCCGAGGGACTCCTGGGCCAGGGGCTTTCCTCAGTGCCAGCAGCCAGCTCAACAACCCCCCTCCCACCACCTCCAGGAAATGGACCTAGCTGTCTGCACACTCCCTGGGGACAGGGGGGCTGGTACCAGTGTGGCTGGAGCCTGTCGCCCTAAGTATAGCCAACTAGGACAAAGACAGGCAGACAAAGGACAGGCTGCCTGCGTTTCCCAGACATGCCACTTTCTAAGCAGGAAGCAGCCGCACCAAGCCTCCTGAGGTCTGGGAGTGTTGAACCACAGTCAAAAAAAAGCTGAGAAAGACAGAGAGAAGGGGAAAGAGGCCGCTGGAATCTGTGGCACTTTTAACCTAGCCAGACGCCCAAGGTTCTCCTGACTGGCACGTTGGTACCCTACTTTCTCATTTTGTATAGCCATGACCCACCTCATTTCTAACAAGTCCCTCTGTTTGAACATGAAGATTTTTTAATGTGCAAACAGTACATGCTCAGAATATAAAGGAAAAGGAAAGCTGGACATAAAATAAAAATTGCACCCATGGTGTCATCATCTACAAAACTGCTCATGTGTTGCTGTATGCCTTCCAGGGAGTTGCTTCCTCGTTTCATTTATGGATACAGATTTTTATTGTATTTTTCTCACATTTAGTGTAAAGGTTCTCCTGACTGGCACGTTGGTACCCTACTTTCTCATTTTGTATAGCCATGACCCACCTCATTTCTAACAAGTCCCTCTGTTTGAACATGAAGATTTTTTAATGTGCAAACAGTACATGCTCAGAATATAAAGGAAAAGGAAAGCTGGACATAAAATAAAAATTGCACCCATGGTGTCATCATCTACAAAACTGCTCATGTGTTGCTGTATGCCTTCCAGGGAGTTGCTTCCTCGTTTCATTTATGGATACAGATTTTTATTTTATTTTTCTCACATTTAGTGTATGTGTGTGTGTGTGTGTGCATGCGTGCACTTGTACATGATGTGTAAGGTGGAAGCATGCATACATGGAGGTCAGAGGACAATTTTCAGGAGTTGGTTCTCTCTCTCTGGGTCTGGAGAATTGAACTCAGGTGATCAGGCTTGGTGCCAAGTGCTTCTACCCCCATCCCCACCCCTCCCCCCACTGACCCAGCTTGCTGATCCATGGATCCAGATTTTTTGTAACAAGCTGTAGCCACACAATGTACTAAGTAACTTCTCACTTGAAGTACCGGAAATATCTTCCAGACCAGTGTAAATGGTAGAATTATCCAGATGAATTTATCAATTCATGTTAAATGGCTGCACCAGATTCCATTTCATAGCTAGATCATCATTTATTTGACGTTTTATTGTCTCCCATTATTGGAATGTTCCTTATTATAAACAATGCGGCCATGAGCATTGCATCGCTTTCTCTTTCATTGACTATTTATAGAGCCTTCTGCGACTGAGTTTGCCAGTGCACCCTTAATTATCCCTCACAGGTGAATTTCTGCCAGTACACTTGCCAGGTCAAAACACCAGCTTGTATTTAATGTTTTTTAAATAAGCATATTAATCTTATTGCCAGATTGCCCCCAAAAAGATTGCTCTAAGATGTATTTCTACCAGAGCCTAGGAGCTAGCCTGATTCACTCCCATGATACCGCCTCTCTCTCTCTCTCTCTCTCTCTCTCTCTCTCTCTCTCTCTCTCTCTCCTTCCTTTTTCTCTTTGGTCAATTTTTTAGGAGGAAAATAACATCTCCTTTCACTTTTCAATCCTTCATTGCCTTGCAGCCTATGTATGCCGGCCATTTAATTCCTCTATGTGTGTGTGTGTGTGTGTGTGTGTGTGTGTGTGTGTGTGAATTGCTTATTCACAGTTCGACGATACATCTTAATTAAGTCTAGGATGAAGAGGAAAGAATAGAGAAAATTAATAATTATTGAGTCCTTGTTATTTGCCAGACAGTGTGTGCTACTGGCTTTGTGGGGGAATTCATTTATCCTTACAGAGGGTCTATTATCATCCCGGCTTGATGGCTGATTATGACACAGCTCAGAGGTGTGCACCTGCCCGAGAACACTTGGGTGTCCCAGCTCTCTTCCATCACTGGCTCCTGGAAAGCCAGGAAAGGACCAGACCTAAGATGCTTTGGACCTAAGTCTCCTGTGCAGTTCTCTACTTTCTTATCGTTGTCACTGTTATTTGGGGATAGTCTCATGTAACCCAGGCTAGCCTTGAACTCACCGTGTAGCTGAGGCTGGTCTTGAACTCCTGCTCCTCCTGCCTATACCTACCTCCCAAAGGGCTAGAATTACAGTACAGGTGTGTGCCACCGCACCTGGCCCGAAGCTTGCCCATTACAGCACACAGCTGTTTTGTTCGTTTTCTGACTTAATAATAGTCTGCTATGTGGGTTCACCAGCAATTTATTTACCCATTCATTTGTGGATGGAAAATCGAGTTGATTTTGTGTTTGCTCATAGTGGGTAAGGCTGCTACTAGCACATGAGGACCTTTCATGTCTAGGAGTCTATATGTAGGAACAAAATGTAGTGTTTGCTTTTGTTTGCTGGTTTAGTCCACTGTCAGTTTTACCAATTTTACCAATTCATCCCCAGGACTTAAAGGTCCCAACTCTCCCATTTGCCTTCATCTTGGGGTTCCCAAGACAGGAGGCTTCCAATACTAAAGCTGAGGACACTCTGTTGTTATAAAATGCATCCTCTGAGCAAAACAACTGCCAACTTCATCATATCAGCTGTGCCTCTTTTCAAGAGTCCATCAGGAATGGGTCTGGGACCTACTGACGTTCCCTCAGAGGAGGGGTGGGGAGAGTCATTGGATGCTCACCTGAGATTCTAGCCACTCCTCCCAGCCCTAATTTCATGTGATTCTTGGGAAGTGCTAGAGTATATAGGCTGAGGGAGATAACTGAATGGGGCTTCATCTACGGGGTTATGGGGAAGCCGTCATCCACATTGGTGAGTACTTTCTAGTGCAGCTGCTTTGAGGTCACCCACATTCCTGCCCATCTCTGTGAGTAAGCCCAGGAAACTTATTGGTTCCCCAGAGGAAACTGTGGTAGAATTGTGTCTTGGTTTGTTATGGGGTCCTTATGAGGAAGGGAAATGTTTACTTCTCCCCAGGAAGGAATTCTCAAATGACTGGGCACATCTGGAACAGTTGCCCACCCTACCAATATCCAGAACATTCCTTAGCACATTACAGCTCCTCAATAAATACCAGTTAGACAAAGATTCCTGCCATCTACTCAACATTTACTTGATCATAACATGTCTCTGCATATGGAGGCCCAGACTTTTTTGTAACCCAATGAGGTAGCAATCCAGAAGATTCTAGCAACCTGAATTCCCAGTGCAGCTGAAGCAGACACAAGTGGAAAAGTAGAAGTTTAAACAGGGAAACTGTACGGGGTCAGGACAAAAAAGCTCTTTGACAAAGATATCCAGGAAGCATCAAGCTTCCTGGATGTGCAAGAACTTCTTTCAGTTCTGCCTTAGGAGAGACCCAAGGGAGATGGCTCTGTGAGTAAAGTGCTTGCCACAAAAGCATGAGGACATAAATTGGGATCACTGTAGAGCAATGGTAATCTCAGTGGTGGAGGGAAGGTAGTACAGACAGGCAGATTCTTCAAGCTCCCTGGCCAGCCAGCCTAGCCAATCAGTGAGCTCCAGGTTCAGTGAGTAACTCTGTCTCAAAAAGTAAGGTGGAGAATAATTGAGAAACACATGTGAGGTTGATGTCTGACCCCTCCCCCACCAGAAATACACACATGTGGGCATACCCACATGTACATGTGCACACACGCATGAACAAGTATTTATACCATATACACATACACAA
>NW_008334203.1:394314-398526 GCF_000622305.1 Nannospalax galili | reverse complement strand
TAAATAAATAAATAAATAAATAAATAAATAAATAAATAAATAAATAAGATTGGGTGATGCTGAGGGTGCAGTTCAGTTCAGTGGTAGAGTGTTTGCCTAGCAGGCATGGGGCCCTGAATTCCATCCCTAGAACCACATAAATAAATAAAATAGAGAGGGAAAAAGCTGCAGGAATTGTTGACAAGACACTGAACTTGGAGTTTCTATAAGAGCCTATGCGCTTCATGGATCTGAGTGTCTTGATGCAGCTCTGTAGAAGGAGATGTGCGGGTGGCCAGGAGTGGTCCAGAAGAGTTAGAGACCTAGAGGAGTAATCACAGCAGCAGGAGCATCAGAGGACAGGTGCATCAGCACAGGGTATTCACCACTGTGGACACGGAGCATTTATACTCAGGGATGCCCTCAGGACTCCATACACTGTTCTTAGATGCTGTACACAGACATCAGGCCATAGGCGATTTGGATATTCTAAACTAAACCTTGACCTCTTGCAGAAGGCATTCAGGCTAAGGAACCAGTTCCCTGTGGATACTGCAAAGTATAAATGTCTCAGTGAAAGTGAAGAAAGGTGTTTTCAAGAAGGTCAGTGCTACTCACACATTCTGTTTTCTGTACATCTGTTGGGCTGAAGGAATTTGCTCAAAGCTGTGAGACTCATTCATGGTGAACCGTAGCTGGCACTTCCTCCCACTGCCTCCCACCCCCTCCCTCAAGTTCCACTAACTTCCTTTCTGGAAGCACACATCAGGTGGAGCCAAGGTTGAAGTCCCATGAAGGGTCAGTAGCTCTTTTCCCACCACGGAACATGAGGAAAACTTTGTCCTCTCTTGGAGAAGATACTCTCGCAGCTGAGCGTCCCTACCCTTCCTCTCCATGCCCCCAAAGCAAACACCCTGAGTGAAATGAGTTGTCCAATTCATCACTCCCTGTCGTTCCTGACATCCAACACCTTGTATTTGCCTGATATCATTTCTTTATTAGCAATCGGCTCAACGGCGTTCATAGAAGCTTTCCTATTCTGGGTCTTAATTTTGAACATTTCCAGTTTCCATGGAGACACTACATTCTTGCATTCTAAGAGTGTCACCACACAACAATGTGAAAACAAAGAACCTTCACAGAAATGGCTCACTTTGGACATCACCAAGCAACACCTCCATCGGCAGATCAGACCACTGTGCCGTGCTCCAGGGTTAATTGCTGAGGCTAAGTTCTCATCTTTCTCCCACAATCTGAGACATTTTCCAGGCCCAACCTGGGGACCAAGCTCACATTTACAAGAGCATCTCTGGGTCTTGCTGCTTCAATTATCGTACCGCTGTGATAATAGAGTCAGGAGGTAACTATGGCAACATTATTCCAAGGATAAATACCACAATATAGCCTTCAACTTTTTCCCCCCATAAAGAAAATGAAGAATTGAGAACATGCAGGACTAATAGCATCACTTGTTAAAAAGCCAGCGAACAGTGGAGTTCAGAAATCTGTAATGAGCAGAGGAGGCTTTCCTGGCTCAACTACTCACTTACTCTGTGCCCCCACAGAGGAGACAAGACTAAATAGGCAGCCTCAGAATCCCGAAGTGCTGAACTTGGACCCCTTTAGACATTTGCAGGTGTGTATCAGGAAGTCCCTGAGATGCTTCCACAAGAGGCCCAGTGTTGTGGGCAGGGGTGAGTACTGATCACCCAGAGTGTAGGAGATCAGGATGGGCTGTCATGATGTAGACCGAAGCATAAGGAGACCTAAAGGTAAGAGTCCAGGACGACAGTTTCTGTCACCTTCATTCTATAGCTGTCGAGGTTGCCTTGAGGTTAAAAAAGTCCCTGAGATGCTTCCACAAGAGGCCCAGTGCTGTGGGCAGGGGTGAGTACTGATCACCCAGAGTGTAGGAGATCAGGATGGGCTGTCATGATGTAGACCGGAGCATAAGGAGACCTAAAGGTAAGAGTCCAGGACAACAGTTTCTGTCACCTTCATTCTATAGCTGTCAAGGTTGCCTTGAGGTTAAAATTGACCAAACTGAGGGGAGCACAGGCATGAGACTCCGAATGACCAGAAATGAAACAGGTGAGTTGTAAATTCTGCTCGGTAGCTATATGAGTTCTTTTCAAGCACTTGACCTCTCCGAGTCTCAGGCTCCCCATCTGAAAAGCAGAGATGATGACTAACCTCAGAGTCTTGTTGAAGGGATTCAATGATATCACCTAAGATCCAGCCGCCAAAACCTAGCCCTTCCTGAATCACATCAACATGGTTTTTCCCATAGTTCCTGTCACAAAGTTATGACCAATGAAGCATGACCTGGAATTATGAATTCTTCTAGGCAGATGTGATGATTCATCTTGATTGACAACAGGATTGGATTGAGAGGTGCCTAGGAGATTTGTAAAGCACTCTGGATGTATCTTTAACAGAACATTTCCCAAGACAATTCAGTCATGAAGGCTCTGACCTAAAGAGTGATTTGTTCTGGGGCTGGGCTCAGTGGGTACCAGCACTTGCTGTGCCAGCAGGAGGACCTGAGTTCAAATCTTTAGAACCCACATACAAAGTTGGTATGAGTGCATGTGTACCCTGTAACACCAGAGCTGAGGAGGGTGAAGACAGAAGGATTGCTGGTGACTGCTGGCTGCCAGCCTAGCTCCAGGTTCAGTGAGAGACCCTGCCTCAAAAAAATAAGGTAAAGAGTAATGGAGTACGATGGACACCCAAGTTCTATGCGTGGCCTAGATACTCACACCTGCCTATATATGTTCACATATACTACACACACAAAGAATGGTTTATTCCATTGATAGGTTTAAACTTTGAGTAGACTGTTATGAGATGGAACCGGGGACTGTGGAGTCTGTTGAAGAAAGCAGGTCACTGGGTGTGTATCCTTGGGGTGAAGTTTGCCCTGGCCCCTTCCTCTTGCTGTTCCACTTTGCTGCCTGTCGGCCATGTTGTGAACTGTCTGTTTTACCACACTGTTTCCAAAATTATGGGCTGAGACCTCTGAAGCCATGAGATACAGAAATCTTCTCTCCACTAACGTGTTTCAATATTTGGTCATAGCAACGATATAATTAAGTAATGACTCATTACAGACTCCCTACCTGTGCTTACCCATACTCTTTCCCCTGAGCTGGGTAAATGTCAATGCCAAGGTAACCTTAACCGTTATAGAGTAAAGATGGTAGAACCCCAGTCAACCTGGGCTCAGCCAACTCGAATAGCCTTGCAGTGTAGTATCCCCCCATCCTTTACCAACAAACACTCCAATTAAAGCATTAATGATAAAAACAAGTACAATTCTACCATGTTACAATAACACAGGTTAGGTGGTCTATTCACTATGTCATGTACCACAGTTCAGTTCCTGGCACTGACTACACACCATGACCCCTTACTTGCATGGGTGAGAAGAGGCCAGTCTTGCTGCAAGGCTGGCCCATATGCCACGAATTCTGCCAAGTAACATCTCTATAGATTTCACAGAGTTTCTGTGATTCATAGACTTAGGTATAAGCTTTTCTGCTACAATAAGTAATGAAGTACAAATTGAGGAAATTAGTTATCAATTAGTCATCCGATGGTTGGGAAGGCAGACAGCAGGCACAAATGGGGCCAGATTAGTTAAGCCACGATAAATTTTATTGCTCTACAAGGAATGAGTCTTTACTCATTACTTCTCAAATTTATCTTTATTATTAGGTCCAGGATATGAGACAAAGCCTGGATGTGGAAGGAGGTAAGAAAGCCACCAGGGAGTTTGGGAGATGGGACAAACTTCACAGTCAAGATCATCCCTGGTAAGGTTATTTCTGAGCAAGCACTGTATTGGGGGTTAGCCTTTTCTCACTGCTATCTCTGGAGCATTTCTGGTTTTCTTATTAATTAATTAGCATACCATGCTATGACCACATGGTGTTAAACATGTCCATCCACTGCAGGAGGTAACTGGCAATTGTCTGCTTATCTGGAAGATGTAAGAACAAGTCAAAGTTTCATGGGGAGAACTTGGAACCTTCTGGAATGCCCATCCTGGAAACACCTCCTGGGTTTTTTATTTCTCACCCAGGGCCTGGCACATTGGAGAAGCCTTTGCTTGATGTTTCTCACGGTTCTCCATTGTACTAACTATTACAGCTTCCATGGCTATCTCTGAGCATTTCCAAAGACTACAGCCTGTCTGTACATGTTGCTTATTTGGTTTTGTGTTTGTTG
>NW_008334203.1:340416-394242 GCF_000622305.1 Nannospalax galili | reverse complement strand
TATGTTGTTTATTTGTTTTTTTGTGTGTGTGTGTGTGTGTGTGTGTGTGTGTGTGTGTGTGTGTGTGTGTGTGTGTGTGTGTGTCAGGATCTCATGAGCCCAAGCTGGCCTCAAACCCACTATACAACCTAGACTGGTCTTAAAGTCCTGCTCCTCCTAGCTCCATCCCCCAAATGCTGGGATTACAGGTGTGTGCCACCACCCTGGCTCCTGCCCATCCTGGGCACCCTCTAACACTCTTCATTACGTTCTCCAGCTCTGAAAAACAAACATGCACAGAAGTTGATAAAATAGGTTGCTCAATGGAAAATGATATTCTTTCATGGTCAATCAAGGTCTTTTAAGTCCTAACTGATCAAGAGAAGCTACTAGCTTGGTCTCTGTGACACCCACATCAGACTTTTTGATACATATAACATGCTTAGAATTGTTCCTTTCCCCCACTGTTAAAAGAGCATTGGCTCTTATTATCATAAAGTGCAGGGGGTGTTTAAATGTATGGTTTGATGGTCAGCTTTCATTGCCAACTTGACAAAACCTAGAACCACCTGGGAAGTGAGTCTTGGGGGATTGCCCATATTGGTTTGACCTAAGAGAATGTCAGTGGGGGAGTTGTCTTAAGTTAATTGATATGGAAAGATCCACTATTTTGAGTGGTGCCACTTCCTAGGCAAGGGTCCTGAACTGTGTAAGAGTGGAGAAATGGAAGTGAGCAGGTGAGCATGCATGCATTCATTTCTACCCTTGACTGTGGCTGTCATAGGACCAACTACCTGAAGTTCCTGACACCTCGACCTCCCCACATAATAGACTGTGATCTAGAAATGTAAGCTGAAATAAATCCCTTCTGGCCAGAGTTGCTTTTTAAATCATTTATTTATTTTTATGGGTATAAATGTTTTACATGCATGTATGTATGTGCATCATGTGTACGCAGTGCCCGAGGAGACCAAAAGAGGGTGTTGGGTCCCCTGGAATTGGAGCTACAGATGGTTGTTAGCTCCATGTGAGTTCAAGAATTGAACCCAGGTCCTCTTCAAGAGCAGCCAGTGCTCTTCATTGCTGAGTCATCTCTTCAGGCCCACCTAAGTTTCTTTTTGTGAGGATATTTTATCACAGCAAAATAAATGAAAGCAGGACAGATGGCTTCAGCAGCTGAGTGGACTTGAATGAATTTGTCCAATACTAGGAGACTATTCAGAAGCCCATGCCTTGGTCCAACCTGACCCTCTTGATCATCATAGGGATTGACACATCCAATCAAATCTTCACTTGGCTTCCAGAGCCAACAACCAAAGAACACATGTTATAATAAAAGCCAACAGACACATAGCACTGACTATGGACAAGGGACAAACACTAAGCATGTTACATGTGTTAATACACTTAATCCTCCCAAAAACCTTATAGTTAATGCAGCATTATTACTTGAATTTGAGGCTTAGAGGGCTTAAGTAGATTGTGTAGGCAGAAATGAAATTAAAAGACATATGTTCCAGGGCTATGAGATGCCTCAGTAGGTAAAGGTACTTGCTGCCAAGCTCAGTGAGCTGAGTTCCATCTCTGAGACCCACATGGTAGAAAAAGAAAACCTATTCACACAAGGTGTCCTCTGTCCTTCACAGGTTTGCTGTGGTACAACACACGTGCATGAACATGAACACACACACAATAAATGAATAAATGAATGAAAGAAAGAAAGAGAGAGAGAGAAAGGAAGAAAGGAAGGAAGGAAGGAAAGAAAGAAAGAAGGAAGATAAAAAGCACGTATTCCAGGTATGCATTCCTGAAAGAAAGAAAGAAAGAAAGAAAGAAAGAAAGAAAGAAAGAAGGAAGGAAGATAAAAAGCACGTATTCCAGGTATGCATTCCTAGTCTATTTCTGAACTCTGTTCTTCCATTGATTAATTTGATTTTGTGCAGATTGTATGCAACTGCTTTAACTAATTTCTTAAAACTTTCTGACCAACTCACATCTGGGTTTGTGAGCTTTTATTGTATCCTGATGATTAAAAAACTTGATACAACACCAGGCATGGTGGTGCACACCTTTAATCCCAGCACTAAGGAGCAAGAGGCAGAAGCAGGCAGAACTCTGTGAGATCAAGGCCAGCCTGGTTTACAGAGAGTTCCAGGCCTACTGGAGCTACAGGAGACCCTGTCGAGAGGAAAAGAAAGAAAGAAAGAGAGGGAGGGGGAGGGAGGGAGGGAGGAAGGAAGGAAGGAAGGAAGGAAGGAAGGAAGGAAGGAAGGAAGGAAGGAAGGAAGGAAGAGAAGAAACCCACCTAGCATGTCCCTATGGAGATAGGACAGGATGTGGTCTGGAGGTGAGAAGAAAGCAGAATCTGTTTGGAGAAAAATCCAGAGTCAACCTGGGCTATGTAGCAAGTTATAGCTAGCCTGGGTTGCATAGCAAGACACCCCCTGTCTCAACAAACAGACAAAAGGCTGGTTTTAACTGTTTATGGTCTTACTTTTTGCACTGATGTGATACTATACCTTGATAAAAATAACTTAAGGAAGGTAGGGTTTCTGTTGGCTCACAGATCCAGGGTACAGTCCATCATGGTGGGGAAGATGTGAGGCTGCTGGTCATAGCACTCCCAGAGTCAGGAGCAGAGAGCAATGGATGCTGAGGCTCAGCTCACTGTCTCCACTTACCCATTCTGGACCCAAACCCAGGAATTGGTGTCACCACATTTAAGGAATGTCTTCCCACCTCAGTTAACCTAATAAAGACAATCCCTCACAGGCCTGCCCAGAGGCTAATTTCCCAGGTAATTCTGTTAAGTTGGCCAGGACACTCCTATTAGGCCAACCCTGGTCAAATTAGAGCACAGTTGCACTCAAGAGCCTGACACTCCTACAAAGTGCTGAGGACCCAGCATGACAATGTGCACAATCCACATTTGTACAGAAAGTCATATGCACCAAAGTTTGTGAACTGCTAAGCTAGATTAGACCATAAAGAAAGACTGTATGCTGATGTCAGGTACTTAGAGGCAGGTGGGTTGTGGACACAGTAACTTGCCATACCCACTTTCCCTTGATTTTTCCACTAGGATACTGGTGACCTCATCACTGTCACTGACTTTATCATAGACATGGGAACTAAATGAGACTGAACGGTAGTGCTGTGCTGGTCAGTGCTTAACAATTGACACTCTGGAAAGGTGATAGGTACCTTAGACTGTTTCCTGTCTCCTTGGTATAAAAATGTTCAGGATGGCCAATTCTAAGCTGCCCACATGATATCATCTAGCTGGTAGATTTCATTATAATTTCACAGCCAGCTCTGGCTAACCTGAGCAAGTTGGCCACAGCAAGCCCCTCCAGGAAAGGCCCTACAGACAGCTTTTAGTAAGAAAAGCAACCCCACTTACCATGAGGGTTCCCAGGGTCTGGCAAATAGATATAGTGTTGCAGCTTTCTTGATGAAAAATCTATCCAAATTCTGTATAATTACATTCTTAAGTTTTTGAGGATAAATGAGAAAATAATCACATTTAGTACACAAAGTGTAAAATCTGTAGACAAGATTAGTCCCGTCTTAAATGCTCTATATAGTCTCTATTTCTAGAATTTTACTAAGCATGTTGCAGGGACTGAGGACCATTGCCAAGTTTCTCTCATCTTCTCTTTTCTCTCTGTCTCTCTGTCTCTATCTCTGTCTCTCTTGGTCTCTCTCTGTCTCTCTCTCTCTCTTTCTCTTTACACACACACACACACACACACACACACACACACACACACTTTAACTCTTGATTGAACAGTCGTCTGGTGTAAACATCCTTCTCTCAAGCACGTGTCTCTAAGTTGCATCATCCAGAGAGAGTGAATTTGGAGTGCTAGGCCCAGGCTTGTCTTGGTGGCTTAGCAACATCATAGAGGCCACACTTCTTCACAGCCTCCTTACAAGCAATTCAGACAATCAAAGCGAGCCAGCCATGTTTCCAGAAATCTGGGTACACTGCATGCTGTATACTTTGACTACCATTCTTCCCAGAGAGAGAAGAGAGGGACCCAAGAGGCAAACAACTCCTGCAGAATTCAGGATGGGGGTCTAGGGGCAGGGGTCAAGCAACAAGGCAAATTTGCTGAACAGATTCACATAGGAGAAAGAAAACCCAAAACCAAATAGAACTTCAAATGGTTTTCATTTCAGGTGTCTGGAGATGACACATACCATCTCAGTTTTGAGTCAGCATTTCCCTTCCAGTTTAAGAGTGAGCATTAGACACACTGCTATGCAGTTCCTCTGAGCCATCTACCAACATCAAAGGTCCCTCACCTGAAATGAAGTCTTGGACCCAACAAGGCTCTTCTACCCAACCTCTGTGTGATTCTGAGCACCAGAGTCCATCCCTTGGTTTCACCTCCCCTCAGTAGACCCCATTCCCCAACTGTCGGAGACCAATGACAGGGTGGTACCAATCTACTCAACTTAAAGCTACACTGGAGACAATATCTTCCCTGTCCTGTGGGGAAGGTTTCTGCCTACTTGCTTTCTGGTGGTGTCAAAGAGGAGGAAGAGAAGAAGGGAAAAGGGGGCTGGGGGTAGGGGAAGAGGAGGAGGAGGAGGAGAAGGAAGAAAAAGAAAGATGCCTCAAACTGCCCAGAAGATGGTCCCTATCTTGATCAGAGTGAGAAAACCACAAGCCCCTTATAATCATGGCTACCAGAAAGCCCTATGCCCCATGCTCTGAAAATCTCTCATTATGTGGACACTGCATTTTTTTTAAAAAAATCTAATTTAATATTTTCCCTTACTTTTGAAATTCTCCCAGGTATCATGCTGCTAGAAATTGGCCAGAGCAGAGTATTCTAGTCAACAGCAGCATTAGCATCTGATTCCTGTTAATCCCTAAGTACTGGAAATAGCACAGCTCACATTTAGCAGAAGGCTAGCTTTTGATACAGCAGGCATTAGGTGTTGCAGATATCTAAGAAGGCTTCTACCTCTCCTACCCACCCTCCACTTTTTTTTATTTCCTTTGACAAAAGTTTCTTCTCAAAGTTTCACTTTCAATATAAAATATGTCCTTGTGAAAGCTGTTTCAACTGTCACCACTTTAACCAGCCCAAATTTATGGTAGCATTGAATTTTAATGGAGGCATAAATGTCCCATGTAATGGTGATATATGCTCTGCAATAAATTGTTATGGAGAAATATAAAAATAAGTGTAAGATAAAAGATTGTGTGTAAAATATGTTTTTACATCTCCTTTAATGATTAAAAATCATACAAACTTGATATTCTAAATCACTCAGAACTGCCATGGTGCTCTGAGAACATCAGCCCCCTGAAATACTTTCACAGGCCGATCTGATAAAGCTGTGCTCAGAAATCTCACCAGCTTTAATGAGGACGTTTAAGATGAGTTTTATGTTGACGTGGGAAAAAAAATAATTAGCATTAAAGAAGATGGACACAGCGGTTGGCATGACCCTGTACCTTGGGAATGATCCACAGACACTGACAGTGCTGATGGTCTGCTGGTCTGGTGGCTTCTGCTGCTGTCTTGAGGGCGACCCTGCCACTCCCCAGTGTCTTAGTGACTGTCCAGCTCCAAGGACAGGTGTGGGCAAAAGGAAGAGACAGCGAAAACGGGGAAATGAAGTGACAGGCTGGCAATGAGAGAAGACGCAGCCAAACCTGCTGCAGAGGATGCTGGGCTGTTCTCCCAGTTCCGCTTCCTGTGTCACCTTGGACAAGTGACCCCACTCTTCAAGCCTCGGTTTCTCCTTTCACAAAATGTCCATCTTTGTCTATAAAGTGATAACAGGACCAAGATAGGGACACTTTTTCCTTAAGATTCATCCCCATTTGGGTATTTTCACTGGCACTCAGAGCACTGGAGCATCCATCCTGTCATGGTCTGAAAGTTAAATGTCACCCACAGGTGCATGTGTTTGAATGCTTGGTCCCCAGCAGGGTGGTACTCCTTGAAGAGGTTATTGAGCCTTTAAGAAGCAAAGCCTTGTTGGAGGAAGTGAGTCACTGGGGGACCAGCCTTGAGCTATAGGCTGACTCCAGTACCTGTCCAAGCTCTACTTCCTGATCTGCAGAGATGTGAAAAAAAAAAAAAACCACTCTGCAAGTTGTACAGTCAAGGAACTCCACACTGCCACACCTTCCTGCCAAGACTGACTGTATCACCTTCAACCATGAGCCAAAGAAATCCTTCTTCCTTTAGGTTGCTTCAGTCAGGTATTCTAATACATCAACAAGAAAAGTAAATAAACACCCTGACTCACTGTTCCACCACTCACTTGGGGCAATATACTCCCGGTGTTCCTAGTCACTGTTCAAGGATGGACATGTGACCCTCAGTAAGGCTGATGACAAGAAACCCTTTGGAAATAGGAAAAGAAACTTTCTTTTTAAAAAATTTTTTTATTTATTCATTTTCACTTTATGTGTATGAGTGTATTGCCTGCATGTATATAAATGCATCATGTCATGCAATGCCACAGAGGTCAGAAGAGGGTGTGGGAGTTCCCTGGAACTAGAGTTGCAGACAGTTGTTAGCCACCATGTGGGTACTAAGACTCGAACCCTGGTCCTCTGCAAGAGCAGCCAATGCTCTTAACCACTGAGCCATCTCCCCAACACCAAAGAAATTTTGTTTATTGCTAAGCTTCACCCTGGGCTTCAGTACACACAGCCCCTTGTCACCATGGCAACCCAAATAGTGAGAAGCCCTGTCAGAAAATCAAAACAAAAACTATATCCTAAATGTTTTTTTGAGTCCCTGGACCCAGCTATACCTGAAGCTAGATCTTTCAGAGCATGATGTGTCGTGTTTGTCATTCTGGGTTTGGTTTAAGTCACTTGTCACAAAATGTGTCTAATCATTAGACTGATTCACGGGTTTCATCTAAGGCTGAGGTAATCTGCACAGTGTGATAATTAATACCAATTGTCAACTTGACAGGATCTAGAATAAGCTAGGAGACAAGCCTCTGGCAGTCTGTGAAGGAGGTTCCAGATTGGGTAAAGTACTGGGAAGACCCACCCTAAGTGTGGGTGGTGCCATACAATGCCATCTGGGGTCCTGGACTGAATAAAAAGGAGAAAGAGAACTTAGCACCAGTATTCATCTCTTTCTACTTCCTGATTGCACATACAATGTGACAAGCTGCCTCAGTTCCTGCTGACATGCCTTCTTAGTCACAATGCTCTACATCCTCAAACCATGAGCCAAATAAGCTCTTCCTTCCTAAAGTCACTTTTTTCAGGTATTTTATTTCATCAACAATAAAAGTAACCATTCCATACAGGGAGCCATGGAAAGTCCACAGTGAGTGCTACTTGATGCTGTAATCACTGTAATCATAAAGTCTGTGGTCAGTGAGTCATGCATCTTGGGGTCTGGGTTGTATAGCCTCTGCCCAAATCCAAAGATTCAGCCAAATTTGCTGACCTGCCCCATGGCTGGCTTCTCCTTGCCTATGACTGACTGTCTAGGTCCCTGATGGTATTAGCACTGACCCTGCCTCCCAGAACAGCCCCAGATTGTAAAGCCTGAAAGTCAGCCTCTTCATGTTTGCTTCCTCCACTGGCTCCCCACAGCCACTCTGCCCTCTCTATCCCCAGGATGTGGCTCCACTGCCAATGAGCTCCAGGCTTCTGTTTGCTGTGGAAAAATACCAAGTTCAATGAGAGCTGCTCATGGCATCAACCTTCCTGCAGCTGGCCACACACGCTCCCTCCCAGGGCTTGGCAGCTCGGCAGCCTCCTCCTACCTCCTCTGATCTAGCTGTGGACAGCATCCATTTATTTTTCCCACTATTTTTATCTTTTTAATGTGCACAGCTTCTGCTCAGAAACCTGGACTGGAGCGTGCTAAAATGGGGTCTAACCTGGGGCAGCAACTCCCATCTTCTCTCTATCTGTACAGTGAGAAGGCTATATGTCCCAGCCCCACATGCCTGCCTTTTCTTAAGCCCCAGGAATCCCCCATTTTCAATCTTAAGATGCACAGCAAACTCCATAACATGGGGCTCTCTTAAATGTCTGTGTGTTCTAGAAGCTTCTCCAGATCTCCCTAAGATGGCAAGAAGATGAAGATCAAAGTGCAAATGGCCATGTGCCCCCCCACAGGCATCTCTTTGCTTGCCTCTCTAGCATTTGTCTCTTGCTCTGGCTGTACCTCCTCCCCCAGCTAGGGTGCAGCCTGTATTGATGGCTGGGCTTCTCCCCTTCATTTCTCACTACTGTAGTGCCAGTGCCCATGAACTGGGAGCTCAACACATATGTGTATTGACTGTGGAATATTTGACTAGACCCATCCTCCAAGTTCAAACTGGATACGTGTCCCCCTGTTCATTTGTTTATTCATGGTTTCTTTAACCTTTCTTTAAGATTTATTGAAAATTTTATTTATGTGTATATACACACATCTATACACACCTACAGAGGCCAGAAAAGGGTGTTGGATCCCCTGGACCTAAAGTTACAGGTAGTTGTGAGCCACCTAATGTAGGTGCTGGGAACAGAACTCCAATCCTCTGGAAGAACAGCAAGCACTCTTAACCACTGAGCTATCTTTCCAGCTTCTAATTTTCTCTTTCCTTGGCCACATTAGGATTACATAGTTTCATTAAGCAAAAGAGACATACTTCCCGCATTCAGTGAGGAGAAAGATAAACTTCAACCATGAGGGATCACAGGCTGGGTCGCTGTTAGAACAGTCTAGGAGTGTTGGGGGAGCAGGGCTAAAGGACATTTTCTGTACTTGGGGTTTAGCCATGGCCATCTGGAGGAAAGAGCACTGGGCCCTGGGTATGAACAGCCTCCATCAAAACTGACCCACAGAGATCCAGGCATATTTTAAGTATTTCCATCTCGCTTGCCTTCTGCTAGAGTGGTGATACCCATAGCCAAGATGAAGATCAGATAGTTAATTCCAGCAGTTAGGACTTGGGTTTCTTTTGGGGTGAAGGGAGCATATCTACAAAGTCATATCGGAATCCTGATTGGCATGCTATACACTGCAGCCCAGATTCACACATTCCAGCCAAAACTCTACAATTGAACCAAAAGCAATGGAATGTGCTTTATATTCCCTTTACCTTAAAAAATAGCTCTACAGCGACCTAATTCATACACGGTACCTGTCATTCATTTGAAGTGTCCTAGGCAATGGATTCTGCAGCCTCCATCACTACATGAGGGAGTTAGGGGCAGAGAGCAATGGTCCAGAAAATCCCAAATCTTCCCTTAGAAGAAAGCCAAGATGTTCTGACATACCATGACTAGGCAGGGTTTGTCCAGTAGGGGCTGGAGAGGGCGGGGCACAGGGAATAATAGGCAATGCTAAGCCAAAGTATTTTTAAAATGACATGGAGCTTGTATAACAATCTCAACAGCCGACATACAACATCTAAAAAACATGGGAGACACTCAGCAGCAGCAGCCCTGTTTCACCAAGATACTTACAAAAGATGGAAAGACAGGGACAGAGGGAGCAAAGAAAGGAGGGAGGGAGGGAGGGAGGGAGAGAGAGAGGGAGGGAGGGAGGGAGGGATATCGAAAAAGAGACAGGAAGACAGATTCATAGCCATACCAGAAGATGGAGGGAAAAGCAGAGATACAAAGAGATAGACACACACAGATGGAGTGAGGCAACGTGGCAGAGACAGGCAAATAGACATAGAGACAGATGAGCGGAGAGACACAGTGTGTGCTCAGAAAATGAATCAAGGACATTTTTCAAAGTCTACACTGTCTTTGTCTTAAACTCTTCAACAGAAGGTTCAGGTAAGCCCCACCCAGGCTTCTGCCAGGTGTTCTAGGTGACAAGGCAGCAGAGACTTCCCTGCAGAGGAGCAGAGGGAGGGAGGGGAAAGAAGATGGAACCAAAGCCAGGACAGGCCAGGGCCCCATGTGGCTGAGGTTGACTGAGTCCTCCTCCTGGTCCTCATCTCCCCTCCCCTTCTCTCCCATAAGGAAGCCACTGGTTCACTTAGAGAGAAAGAGAAGAGAAGAGAAGAGGAGAGGAGAGGAGAGGAGAGGAGAGGAGAGGAGAGGAGAGGAGAGAAGAGAAGAGAGAGAGAGAGAGAGAGAGAGAGAGAGAGAGAGAGAATGAGAGAGAATGAGAAAGAGAGAGAGACACACAGGGAGAAAGAGCCTACAGACAGTGATGTATCTGAGTCTAACACAAACGAAGCAGCCCAGAATTCCCATGCCCTGAATGCTGAACTTTCTAGAGCACAGGTCTTACAATCTACCTAGCACTTCACTCCTGACCACAAAGGCAGAACACTCAGTGGACTGCCAGGGTTTATGGAAAGGGACACAGAAACTCTGCAAGGTTATGCATAAACATCTTCCCCAACAGAATCTAGAATTTCCTAGGTGACAAGCATATTTGAGAGAGATGTTCTAGATTAAGTTAACTGAGGTGGGAAGATCCACCCTAACTATGGGCAGCACCATTCCATGGCCTGAGGTCCCAGAATGAATAAAAAGGAAAAAGCAAATTGAAGGCCAACGTTCATCTCTCTCTGCTTCCTGACTACAGATACAATGTGACCGGCGTCTTCCACCATTTCTTTCTCACCATGATGAACTGTACCCTAGAACTATGAGCCAATGTAAACCTTTCTTTTCTTGAATTTCCCAGGTATCTGGTCACAGCAATTAGAAAAGTAACTAATTCATCCCTCACCATCACCACAGTGAGTAATCAGGAGAAGCAAATGTGAATGTGGATGTCCAATCACCCTGTGAACTCTTAAGGCCAGCCCGTTTCAGTCACCATGCCCTCTGCACACACCAAAAATCTGGCAAAAGTCAAACACAAATTTAAGGGACACATACCTGTGTTCATATTCTCTCTCTCTCTCTCTTTCTCTCTCTCTCCCTCTCCCTCTCCCCCTCTCTCAGATATGCACACACTCTTCCCATCTGGAGCTCAAGGGGGAAGTGAACATGTATACACAAGTCTCCTGGAACAAGGTACACATGCATTCTCATCATACTTATACTTACAGCTAAGCCCTGCTCTGCTCTGCTGGGTACCAGACGCTGGCATGCATACATGACTAAAACAGGACTGAGTTGGGGAGCAAGAAGGAAGTGAAGGGAAGACAGGAGAGGAAAGTCGTCCTCCAAAGTGAAGGGAAGACGGGAGAGGAAAGTCGTCCTCCAAAGTGAAGGGAAGACAGGAGAGGAAAGTCGTCCTCCACAGTCTTAGAGAGAGAAAGCTGATGGAAGAGGAAGAGGACTGTTTGGGTTACTTTCCCCACTGCTGGGACAAAGCATGTGACAAGAAGAAATTAAGGGTAGAAGGGTTTGTTCTGGCTTAGAGTTTGAGGGAATCAGTCTACAATAACAGAGAATGCATGGGCACAAACGCATGAGGCAGGCTGGTCACATTGCACCACGATCAGAGAGCAGAAAGATGAATGGATGGTGCTCAACTGGCTTCTTTCTCGTTTCTATTCATTATGAGATTCCAGCCCAAAGAATGGTATTGCCCACATTTAGGGTGGGCTTTCTTGCCTCAATTAACCCAGCCCAGAAACTCCTTCACAGGATAGGCACAGTGATTTGTTCCCATGATGATTCTATCCCCACCAAGTTAACAATCAAGATTACCTGTCACAAGATTCGTGAAAGCCTTGCTCACCATCAGGAACAGCTGAGATGGACAAGAAGGCACTGAGCTGAGAAGGGTCCGCTGTGGTCTGAGAAGTTCAGGTCACACTGCCTAGGTAAAGTAATGCCACAGGAACCATGAAACCTGGGGAGGTTTCAGGGGTCTCTCGACACCTGTGAACTGTCTTCTTTCAGCTGAGACAAGGATGCTGCTAAGATGGTACCACGATGCTTCCTAGTCAAACGCACTATTTCTATGTCTATAGATGTCCCTGCCACAGAAACCAAAGAACTAGAGAAAACTGGATCAACTCCACATTGCACAGAGTGGCCAGACTCTGTTGACTTTAACCTACTTTTCTCTTGTGGGATCTTTTTCCTTGGATAGGTCTTCCTCCTTTGCTCCAGTTTGTGCTGTAGTTTGGGTCTGGAATATCTCCTGCAGTTCATGTGTTGGATACATAGTGCCCAGAAGGTGTCGCTGTTGAGAGGCAATGTGATCCCCAAGGTGCTAACTTTAACTATGGGTTAATCCATTAATTTCTTGAATAAACTGTTAGGCGGTAGAAACCAATGAGGAGAATTGGGTCCCTCGGGGAGATTTCGAGGGACGTACCTTTCCCTTTGACCTCCTCACCCCCTCTCTGCTTCCCAGATGCCATGAGGCAGCCAGCTCCGTGGTGGCATTCCCTGCCCCCCACCATAATGCTTCACCTCACCACAGCCCGTGGCCATAAGGCTGAGTGAGCATGGGATGAAATATCTGAAGCTGTGAGCCAAAACAAGTCTTTCCTCCTTCAAGTTGTTTTTCTCAGGTATTGTCACAGCAACAAAAAAATAGGACAGTTTGGTTCCGCTACCTTCAACTGTACAGCTACTAGGTACCAGGCCTGCAGTTAGCCTGGTGATGCAGAGGCTGATATATTACCCTTGCCTCAGATGAGCCCAGTGTCCAAGGCAGCAGATAAATTATGAATCCATCTGAGCACTGTCCATATATACCTTGAACACTTGATACCAAAGAGGAAAATATCAGCCACGTATCAGCCAATCTAGTCTAATCTCCAGATCAATGAGAGACTGTCAAAAAATTACCAAGGTGGACGATGCCTGAGGAACAACACCCAAGGTTGTCCCCTGGCAACCACATGTATGTGCACACACACAGGTGCTCCACACATGCACAAACACACAAATACACGCATGTACTCACAGACAAAATTTGCCAGTGCAGAAACTGAGGTTCACAAAGGCATGAAGCCACACACAGCTAGAATTCAAGTCATTGTCTCTCTCTACTCAGCCCAGAGCCCGTGCTTTGTCCCCTATGGCTTGCTGTCAGCTCTCATTTCTGCATATTCTGACAAGTGCCCTCCAGCCAGTTCACTCCCACTCCACAGTCTGTGACTTGTGGGGAGATAGTCACATCACCAAGAAGCTCTGAGCTGAGTTGCTCTGAGCCTTCTGGGCTGAGAATCCAGTCCAGCACTCATTGTTAGTTTCTGTAATTTTAATGAGGAAAGGCCGCTCCCCCTTGGCTCCAGGTCTTTAAATTCCTGAATTTTAATAACCAACTCCACTGATGATTTACAAATTTCAAGGCAGGAATTAGCAGAAATTCCATATTTCATAGACACTGAATTGGAACATTATCTCCAGCCAGCAGGTACCAATTTCCTATCAAATAGTGAAATGCCATAATTATCAGTAGAATTCCATTCAAATTCTAAAGTAGATAAATAACCAATGGGAATATCATTTATTCATTAGAATATGAAAAAGGGGAGAAATATTACCCTGTTAAGGGCTGCAAGGAGGCCGCCTTGTGGGGGAATGCCGGCTGGCTGATGCAGGCTGGAGGATTCCAGCTTCATTAAGCTCTCAGCTCAGCAGGAGAGAGAAACTTCCATTAAACACCTGAACAGATGAGATAATGGGCCACTGATTGAGAGGCTAATGTGTGAGATGTGGTGGTGCCTTCTTATTTTGCTTGCCATGGATAGAAGGCATATATTAGAAATTGCTGGAAAATTATCCCAAACTCCCTGCCTCCTAGTGCAGACTCCACTTCTAGATCTCAGTAGAGTCACCCTTCCTGTTTGTTTCTTTTACTACTTGGCAGCACAAATACCTGATGGACATGTAGAGTCTTTTCTGCTTTTATAAATCTCCCTGGTACATCTGAAAAGATCTCCTCAGATGAGACATATTATTAAGTTCAGGCCTATATTCTTAAGCTTTATATGCCAGTCCCAGAGGTAAGGGAATCCCTCTGCCTTTTACTCTGGATTCAGGAGCCTGAGGTTCAAAAATGAGGCTGGCCACAGACTGCATAGCTTTAAGGTGTGTAAGAACTGACAGAGAAGCTACAGAAAGTGTACCAACTTCAAACCTGGCAGAATGATAATTAACATATGATGAGCATATGCTGATGATGGTTATAGTGGTGATGGTGATACTGACAGCAATGATAGTAACAATGATGCTAATGATCAAAATGGTAGCAGTGATATTGATAAGGATGATAAAGATGACAACAATGATGGTGGTATTGGTGGAGATGGTGATGGTAATGATGGGGATGATAGTAATGTCAACAGTGGTGATGGTGAAGTAAATGGGCAATGACAGTAATGAACAGGGTGTTGGAGATGGTGGTATTGATAAAAATAGTGATGCTGATGGTGATGGTGGTGATGCTGGTGACGGATGTTGGCAATAAAAACAACAATGGTAAGGGTAGAAGTGATAATTGTGATGAACAGTGATACTATGCTCATGGTGATGATACTGTAGATGATGGTGGTGGTGGTGCTGATGCCGATAGTGATGATGGTGATGATGATGGTGATGGGACATACTGGTCACAGTGATAGTGATGAAACTAGTGTAGGTGATGTTGATGGTGGTGATGATGTTAATGATGACAATGATGGTGGTGATGGTAGTGACAATAGTGGTGGTAGTGGTGACAAGGACATTAATGGATGACACAATGTGGTCATAATGGAAGTGACTGTAACGTTACTGGTGATGGGATGACGACTGTGATAGTGATAAAACTTGTATAGGCCATGTTGATAGTGCTGATGATGATGTTAATGATGACAGCAATAATAGTGGTGATGATAATATCCATGGTGATGGTGGTAAGGAGGATAGTGATAGTGGTAATGATAATGGTGGTTGTAATGGTGTTGATGATGATAGAAATGAAGACAGTCATGGAAATGGTGATGATGAAAATGATGATGGTAATGGTGATAATGGTTGAGGTGGGGATGGTGATGATGACAGTGATTATAATAGAAGTGATGGAAATGGTACTTATGATGGTGGTGGTAGTAATGAAGGCAATCATGAAAATGGTGGTGGTTACAGTAAGGACAATAACAGTAATGGTGGTGATGCAGATGATGGTGATGTTGATAGTAGTCTCAACTTGTATTATTTTGCACTCAGGAGAAACTCTCTTAAAGGTATTGATCAAACCCAGGACCCTGATAGGATAACAAGCTTATGAAAAGTTCTAATGCTATTTGTGACCAGAGGCTTATCCAGTGCCCTGTGCAGCTTCTCAGGGTACTAAAGCTGACAAGCCCCATTCTAAGTACCCAGTAAGCTCTTCTCCCCATCCTTGAATCTCTCCAGATCCTTAACCTTGAGCATGAGGAGGCTCCAGATTTGCCTTAGGGCATCAAATTCCTAAGAATCAGGTTTGAAAAGAAGATAATAGAGTTAGCCTTGTGGTCAGCTTTATCTTCAAGGTCATATGGGCCTGCCTCACCATGACTGGATAACAAAGTGACTGGATAACAAAGTGACTTTTACAACCTTCCAAAATTCCTTCCTCTACCACCAAAGCCAGAACATAAACACTAAACATGCTGTCTTGCAGATAAATTCTGAGTACAAGTCCTCTGCACAGATCACTATGAAAGACAACCTGAAATGGACCTGAGTCAACATGAAGATGTGACAAGTGCAGCCCTCTCTCTGGGTGCAGACTGGGTGGGCAGGACGGTCTTGCCACAGCAGCTGATGGACCTGGTTTCTCTCTCTCTCTCTCTCTCTCTCTCTCTCTCTGACGGTCTTGCCACAGCAGCTGATGGACCTGGTTTCTCTCTCTCTCTCTCTCTCTCTCTCTCTCTCTCTCTCTCTCTCTCTGTATACACATGCACCTGTATGTATGTGCATGCAAAGGCCAAAGGTCTACCTCTGGCATCATTCCTCAGGAGCTGTCTACATTGATTATTGAAACAGAGAGTTTCACAGGCCTGGTATTGCTGATTCAGCTAAGCCAGCTGGCCAGTGAGAGCTAGGGTTACAAACATGCATTACCACACCTCACTCTTTACATGGGTTCTGGGGATCAAACTTGGGTTCTCAGGCTTGAACACAAGCATGTTACTGACTAACCCACTCCCCAGCCATGAACCTGGCAGGCTTTCTTCAATGGCAGCCTCTTCTCTGACCATGAAACAGCAATTCCTGGGGCTGGGACTGATAGTAGTTTGGCACTGCTTTTCAATAGTGCTGTGAGTCTCCAAAACCTTCTCATTAGTCCTAATAATAGAATAAGCAGAGTGAGATGTGTCAGTTGTCTGTAACTGAACTCTCATTTACATAAGTGTAAGAATAGAATAAGAGTGCCCTTCACATGGACCAGCCCACGTAACTGGGTAGAGTTCATGGTCAATTCTTTCTTTGCTTGAGACCATATGTAGAAAACTTACATGAATTAAGTTAGTGAGTTGAGTAAGGGTGCAGATATTCTTGAGTTTCCCAGAGAAATATTATTACTGCAGATATTATTAATGTTATTACTGCTGTTATTATTTTGTGGGCTAGAGTAGCTCTCAGTTCCCACACCCCTCTATCAGAGTCTTCATGCTGAGTGTGATTTTGATGTTATGTCTCCGACAAGCAAGCTACTGACCTAGCAGATGCCTGATGGAAAACCAATAACCTGTTTTTGTGGCTAGAAGAAAAACTCACTGTGCTGAACTTATTGAAGAATTGCAAAATGATTTCCAATTTTTTAGGCTTCAAGAGAAACTTGACTTGCTCACATTTTTTTTTCTTCCAGCTTGGATTTGGAACTGAATCAGTAGGTATAATGCATTCCCATAGAAGGTACTAGAATTCCTACTGGATAAACAACAAATGGAAGCTCAGGAAGTTCAAGTCATTGGCCCAAGGACATGTAGCCTTTAATTGACAGAATTAGGTCTGCTAGTCACCAAAGGCCACACTCAGTTGTTCCAGTCAACATTACCACTGCCTCCCCAGCACTTTTACCCCACAAGAAAAACATCCTGAAAGGATTGAGGATTGGGACCACTTGGGAACTCACACCTGTCAGAGATGTTTGATGAGAGCCAGGGCTACAGGTTCTACAGGTAGAGCTCATCCCACTTTGTCAGCTTAAGGCAGGAGAATAAATTGCATCTAGGTGCCCCTTGGAGGGGTTGTTGACAGGCACATCCCCTGGACTAGATGGAGAGATTTGAAGAAGATCATGGACCTTTGCCTGAGGTAGGGAGATGCAGTGGGGCCACCAAGGAGGGATGAAGAGCAGCTCCTCAGAGACTACATGTGGAACTGCCTCTGTGCAGAAAGAATCATATCCAGGTGAGTCTGAGCCATAGGGAGGGAAAAGGCAGGAAGCTCAAGGAGGAAGATTCTGGGGAAATTTCCAGAAACCCAGAGGCCTCACAAAGAACAGGAGGCCCAGGCCCAGGGGGAGAAATGTTAACAGAAATGGCGTCCCACCTGCTCCTTCATTTTAACCCCAGGATCTTTTGCAATCCCATGGAAACTTGCTAAGTGAGCAAGGTGGATGTTTCTACTACCTGACCCATGCTCTACTGGATCCTACCTCTTAAGAATGGCTTCTTTGAATATTAGAAAACCAAAAGATCAGCAGGCAGGGGGATAAATAGTATCAAACTATCTCATATTCATGTATAAAAAAATCTCAGAATAAAACTACTTTGTACAATTTTTAGAAAGAATGGCTTCTTTGGGCTAATATGCCAACCAATTGTCTTCAAATATGTAAATGAAATGCAAATGACCATCCAGTTATTCCTCTGCTCTTCTGAATTTTTTCTTAGGCACTTTCAACTCAAGAGCTCCCAGCCAGCATGAACAAACTGCAGACTTCGTCCGCGGAACCTTTGCTTATCCATGAGCAGGCAATAAAATGGTCTACCGTACTGGGTCATTGGGAGACATCCAAATGCTGAAGGTTCTCTGCTCAGCACCCAGAACACAGAAAGGGCCTGACAGACTCTTCTCCACTGTCTTCTCTTGCTACCATCACACATGAGTCAAGAGCTGAGAGGATCAAACGATCTGATGACAGAAAGGATGTAGCTCTCACTGCAAAGCATGGATGATTCATACTTCACTAGTGACATCATTAAAATATTTGTAAAGCTCTCGTGTTGCAACATCAGCAGTAATAATTGCTATAGTACATTACTATCCACAATGCCTATAGTTATCAATAGTACCACAAACAAACAAAGCCTTGTACAACACAGCGTGAGTGCTAAGGCATGGAGAGGTAGGGTCCTGCCTCGGCTCCAGACTGTAGACAGGGTCTTGGCCCTAGCTGATATAAGGACATGGAACCATCCCAGCAGCAGAGCTACTGAAGAATGAAGGACAGCGGAACGACGAAGACCGAAGTCTGGCCTGTTTGGGGAGACCTTGGCAAGAACAGTTTGTTCCCTTCAGTCCAGGCCTGGGAGACTTGAGTTCTCAGCAGGATGTAACTGCTTATCATATGGCTCATGGAAAAAAACCCAGGCCTGACAAATCTGCCTGAATCTCTTCATACCTCCCAGGATCAGAGACAATGGTTCTATAATGGGTAATTTATCTGTGTTTGGGGAAAGCATCTGATCAGCTATGACAAAACTGATTGATTCGCAAAGGCCAGCACAGCACTTTAGGAAAGGGAAATTAAACTGGGGCTGAAGGAGTTTAAATCAGAGAAAGCTATTCTTCTTGAAGCAAAAAAAGCTCTATTAAAAAAAAATAAGGTGGAGAAATCAAAAAGGAGGTTGGGAAAAGCAGGATTTAGGTCTGGCCACTAGACAATGTATAGAAGAAGCCATTACTAAAGGAAATATCTTTGGTTGCCAACCTCAGGGATATGATCCTGTGTCAATTAAATGTCTAATTTGTCACACTGGCAAAGTGAGCTATTCAGAGCTGAGTAGTCAGCTTCCAACCACAGGTGCATGCTCAGGTCAGCGTCCTCTCCATGGTAGGAGCCATCCAGGGCAGAGACATACAGGCCTGGCATCACAGACCAGCCAAATGGGGAAGAAGCGACAGGTGCCTGTGTCACAAAGAAGCTCAAGCGCTTGTCAGGAAAGATAGCAGCAGATTGCTGGGGCACCAGTGGCACTGCCAAATCTGCTGAACCTCAATGGTGCCTCTCAAAGCCTCCTCATGCAGAAAGTAGAGATCATGTGATCATTGATCATTCTTACAGGCTCAAGGGAAGAGGCCACTGAGAGGGCTTTGGCTTCTCTGGTCACTTTTCTCATTCCTTTGTCAAAACACCTGACAGAATCAGTTAAAGAATAAGGAGTCTGCCAGACGTGGTGGTGCACGCCTTTAATCCCAGCATTCAGGAGGCAGAGGCAGGTGGATCTCTGTGGGCTCAAGGCCAGCCTGCTATATAATGAGTTCTAGGACAGCTGGGGCTACAGGGAGACCCTGTCTGAAAAAGACCCCCCCCCTAAAAAAAAAGAATGAGCAGTTTGTCTTGACTCACAATTTGAGGGTACTGTCCATCATGGTATAGAAATTGTGGCAACAGGAGCTAGAACATCTGCTCACATTGTCCTCGCAGTGAAGAAGCAGAGAGAGAGATAAATGCTGGTGCTGAGACCACTTTCTAGTTTTAATTCAGTCAGGGGCTGTTTTACTTTCTTTTATGTTGCTGTTATAAATCATTCTGACCAAAAGCCACTTAGGGGAGGAAAGGATTTCTTTGACTTACACTTCCAGGTTATTGACCATCACTGAGGGCAGGAACGCAAGCAGGAACCTCCCGCTGGAACCATGGAAGAAACTGCCTGCTGGCTCACTCATAGGCTCATGCTTAGCTAGGTTACATCCTAGGACCATTTCCCAAAGACTGGGGCTGCTCACAGTGGGATGGGCTCTCCTCTATCGATTAACAATCAAGACAGACATTGTCACAGGCCAATTTGATGTAGACAATTCCTCAGTTGAGGCTCTCCTCTCAGATGACTCTAAGATGTAACAAGTTAACAAAGCGAACTAGGAGAGGGATCCAAGCCACTGAATGATGCTGTTGCCCACACTCCCACATTTAAGATGGGTCTTCTCACCTCAGTCATTGTAGACACTCGTTCACAGACATACCGAGAAGCCTGCCTCTTTGACAGTTCTAGATCCTGTCAAGTTGATAAGCAATACCAGCCATCACAGGACATTTTGCCATAGTCCTTCATCAGCACCCTAGATTCTGTTACCTTGTGTCTCAGCCTTGTGGAAGGCCCCAAGAGTGTGAGTTCTGGGAACACTTCAGAGTCTCTGCTGACATGGCTACTCTCTGCACCAGCATCTCCTGAGGCTCCCTTTCTACACTGAGAATAATTGAAGCAAAGACCTCTCCCACCCAGTGCATTGTGCAACCTCAGGCCCAGCCTCCACATGTGTCCTTCCACTCCCATAAGAATGACCCCAGTACAACTCCGTGCACATGACAGGGACCCTGGAGTCTCCATGAGAAGGTCCAGGGAACTGACTTTATCAGAGAAGGAGGGTGGAAAGAAGAGTTCCTTGAGAACTTTGACTTTTCCAAGATAGGGATGACATCACCCACTTCAGTGGGCAGCTGTAAATATCCAACAAAGGAAAGAACACACTGTACCCAGTGTGGCACTGGACATACAATAGGTACATAGAATCACAAGGATCTTCCCTGATACCTCGCTCTCCAGCATTCCATCTTATTCTCTGCAGTGGGGAAGCCATATTGTATATAGCAATAAGACAGACTAACCCTGACAGGGTGCTGGTTCCAGCACACACTAGTATCACTAAGCCTCAGGACAAACCCATGAGGGTTGAGCTTGAGTAAACAGACGCTGAATGCCTCAGCCAAGCACTCACAGGCAGCAGAGGGTCCAGAGTTCAAACCCAAGCAGTTCCTACTTTCATCACCATGCTCACCCCACTGAAGATGAAGATGAAAAAGCAAATGGAGCCTCTGGTAAAAACATTTGCTGAGCACCTTCAGCTCCTGAAGGAACCTAGCACCTCTATCATATGTCAGGGAGGGCATCTTTCAATAACCCTGCTGGACCTGCAGAGCTGTAAAGGGCTTGACATAGCCTCAGTAGCAACTTCCCCAGCAGGCTTTGTGCTTTGGTGTCTCCAGCCCTCAGACTTTGGCCAAAGTCACAGAGTTGAGGTTGGATCTCCCACCCATCAGCCTGTTCTGCTTGAGACTTTGGGGCAGTCCTTGACGTTTGCTTGACCACTGAAGCAGCATCTTCCATGGCTTCCCTGTCTCTGTGAACATGGTAGTGGACCAAGAACATGGCTGCCTGATGAGGAATGTGCAACGGTTAGATGATAAGGGCAGAAACCCCAGGCTACAACCAGAGCAGATGTCAGAGAAGAGTAGTGTGGGTAGGAAATCAGATCTCAGCAGAGTCCTTAGGAGTAGATTCAAGACACTGAATCTGAGAGCTGGGGAACAGCTAGAAATAAATGAGGCAAGGGGCATTGTAGGTACTGGAGCCTACAGTTGGGAAAGCACTAGATGTGTTGGATAAAATACACATCCAGGGATTAAGCCATCTAAGGGTCCCTTTCAGATGCTCACCCTCAGTCATAATACCACTGTAGGGACCTTCCCCAACTATTCCACCAGTGAAGAAATCAGTATGGACCAAACCAAGCCCCAACACAGGTTGCTGGTCTCTTTTCTGTACGTCACTCCCTGATGCACCAGAATACTCTGACAGATGTAATGGGTCCACTCATGTCTGGATTTCTCCACCACAAGTGTTCACAGAACAGCCTGGCAGCCCTTGACTAATGACTTTCAAATATAATTACAAACATATTTCAATAGAAAGTACCTTGCCAAGTCTATACTAGCAAAGTGAAATTAACCTTCAAACAGTAGTGGGACAGCGGAGAATCACGAGGGTTTGTATGCAATGAGATACACTATGGTCTAATTATGCGACAATAACTCACCTCATTAATCTCCAAGGAAACAATACTGACAACAGTTAAACACTGTAATTAACAAACTGTTTCAAACTTGATTTTAATTTTGTAGGACTTGGTGATATTATCCAACTGAACTGTGGAAGAGACAGAATGTCAGTAAAGTAGCCTGTTTTTTTTTAAGGGCTCTTGACTAATGGGATCCAGTACTCACAGGTTGATCCTACCAAGCAGGGTTTCTGCTCAGAACCATTTGTGAGCAGAGGAAACAGGGTGCCACAAAGATTGCGTGCACACATTGGTAAGACCTCCGAAGTGAGCCCTCCCCAAGATGTAGCAAGCACAAAATTAAGTCTGTGTTTGTTGACACTTGGAAATCTGTGTTCAGTCCTCTGGGTGGGGAATATTTAGTGTTGAGACACTCCAGTTGAAACTCCTTGCCGAGGTTCAGTGACCAGGGATGTCAAAGGTTAGACCATCAGGGGCATGACCATTCAGAGTGGACAGATAATAGAACAAAGAATCAAAGGGGCTAGAGAGATGGTTCAGTGGGTAAAGTGCTTGCCATGCAAGTGGGAGGACCTGAGTTCAATCACCAGAACCCACATAGAAAAGCTGGCTGTGGTGATGCACATTGAAAATCTCAGCACAGGGGAGGAGAAGACAGGTAGATCCTTGGGGCTCACTGGCTACCCTGCCTAGTGGTGAGTTCCAGGTCAGAGACCCCATCTCAAAAAACCCAAGGTGGACACCACCTGAGAAATAACAGGTTGACCTCTGGCTTCTTCACACACCTGAACGCATCCTTATATTACCCTATATATATCAGAGAGAAAGAGGACAGGGGAGAGAGAGGGAGGATGGGAGAGAGAGAGAGGAGAGGGAAGAGAGAGAGGGAGAGAGAGAGAGAAATAAAGAACCAAACTGTGATCGTCTCTGTAAACGCAGAGAAAGTATTCAATGAAGCCCAACAACCTTTCATGATTAAAAATAAATAAATAAAAAACAAAAAACTCAATCTAAGAGCAGAAAATCACACAGCCAAAACAACAAAGAAAATTTATGCAAACACCCAAGACAGCATGACAAGACCAGAGACAAGACAAAGATGCTCCCTCCTGCCACTTCTGGTCCACATTATATGGGAATATATGTCCTAGTCCAGCCAGGACATGTGGGCAAGGAAAGGAAATAAAAAGCATTAAAACTGGAGGGGAAGAAGTCAAGCTATATAAATATCAAGAGGAAAACACATACACACACACATACATGCATTCACATGTACACACTCACAAACACTCAGTCTCACACACATACATATATACTATACACACACAGTTTCACATACACTCTTGCTCTCTCATACACACTCACAAAAACACAGTCTTACACACTCACACACACACACACACACACACAATCAGAATTGATAAGCAAGTTCAGTAAGTTAGCAGGATCCAAGATCAGTAAGTGAATATCAGCTGTTTCTCAACATCTGCAATGAACAACTTGAATTTAAGAAAACAATTCCCCTTAAGAGAGCATTAAAAAGAATAACATATGTAGACATGAACTCACCAAAAGGACTGCAACACGGGTGCATAGGAAACTTCAAAACATGCTCAAAAGAAATTTGGAACTGCCTAAATAAAGAGAAATTCCTAAGTCAAAGATTTGAAAATTTAATAGTAAGAGTAAAACACTCCCCAAATAGATCCAAGGATTCATCCCTTCCAATATCTAGCTGCCTGCTTCGCAGACACTGATGAGTTGACCTGAAAGTTCACTGAGAAGCATGAAGGGCCCAGAACACTAGGAATCATCCTGTGAGTGCTGAGGAGAGTGACGGATCCATACTCCAACTCCAAGTATTTCACAAAGTCACAGAAACTGGTACAGCATGGTGTAATCATAAGAGTGAACAGAGAAATCAATGGAGCAGGGGATAGGAATGGATCTCAGGGAAGAGTGCTTGCCTAGCATGGGAAAGGTCTTGGGTTCCATCCCCAGAAAGCCAGAGAGACAGAATGAGACAGAGACAGAAAGACAGAGAAGGAGAGAGACAAAGGAATAGAAAGACAGAGAGAGAGACAGAGAGAAGAGAGGCAGAAGATGAGAGAGAAGAGAGACAGAGCCAGAAAGGAGAGAGACAGAAACAAAAACAGAGAGAAAAACAAAGACAGAGGGACAGAAGAAGAGAGAGACACACATAGATACAGAGAGAAAGAAGAGACAGAAAAAGAGGCAGAGGAGAGAGACAGAGGGAGAGGAGAGAGACACAGAGAGAGGAGAAAAATAGAGACAAAGAGAGAGACAAAGAGACAGAGGAATGAGACACACAAAGGCAGAAAGACAGAGAAAGGACAGAGAAACAGAGATCAAGGATAAGAGACAGTAATAGAGACAGTGGGAGAGAAGAGATAAAGAGAGAGGAGAGCTAGAGAGAAAGAGAATGTAGAGAGAGAGAAAGAGAGCAGTGAAGAGGCAAAGGATATCAACGATACAGAATTGAGAGTCTGGAACCTTTACATCAATACTCAGTTGATTTTGGACAAGGATATAAAGACTTTTCAATAGGAAAGAACCACTTTTTAAGCAAACAATATTGGAATGGCTGAAGTCACAGGGGAAAGAGTGAAGCTGGACCTTCCTTCACCATACTCATAAATTAACACAAATGGACCACAGAACTGCGTATCAGAAAAGGACCTGGGCATGGAGCTGTGTGATCCTGGCTAGGCTGAGCCTTGTTAGATGTGGCAAGGAAAACATGAGCCAAGAGAGAAAACTGAATCAGAATTCATGAAAAGGAAAACCTTTTCACCCACCACATCACCCACTAGGAAAATAAAAGACAATCCATAGGACAGGAGAAAAATATGTGAATATCACACACCTAAAAAACGGTATCATATCCAGAATATGGGTGTGACTCTCATAACACAATCTTACAATATAACAAGGGCTGAAGAGATGACTCAGTGGTTAAGATCATGTACTGCTCTTGCAGAGGACCTGAGTTCAGTTCCCAGAACCCACACTGAGTGACTCACAACTGCCTGTAACTCCAGTTCCAGGGGATCTGACACCCTCTGGTGGCCTGAATGGGCACCCATACTCATGTGTACCAATACTCCCCTACATATACACATAATTAAGAATAAAACAAAACCTTTAAGAATAAATTAAAAAATAAGTAATAGAGCTTGAAAAATGGAGATGGAATGTGGGCAAACTCTTCTTTGAAGAAATATAGAGGACAGGATGTTCATAGGATGCTCAGCATCATGAGCCATTAGTGCAAATAAGCCCACACTGAGCCTCTGCTTCATAGCCACTGGGGCTTGAGACCACAGCAAGTGTTGGAAAGCCTCCACTCACAGCTCATGAGAATGAGGTACATAATGCATGGTCACTTTGCAAAACTATTTGGCAGATCCCCAAATTGTTAAAGATATGTGAAAAACAGAGTCATCCTGTCAATAGTGAATGCACTCTGAAGTACATACTTAAGAGAAAGCAAAACAAGTATCCACATAAAAACTTTCACACAAATTTTCATGGGCATATTATTCATAATAGCCAAAACCTAGAGGAAAAATCTAAATGCTAAGAAGGGCATGGAGGTGCACACCTGCAATCCCAGAACTTGGGAGGTGGAGGCAGGAAGATCAGGAGTCTAAGATCACTACCGCCCTTCATGGTATAGTGATTTGAGGAAAGACTGGGATACATGAGACCCTGTTTCAAAAAAAAAGATCATAAATATATCAGTAATGAACATGGATTAGCAGATGTCCCTGCTGTAGGATATGGAGTCCTTTGGGGATACACCCAAAAGGTATATGACTGGATCATGTGGAAGATCTGCTTCCACACTGATTTCCATATTGACTGCACCAGTTTTCACTCCCACCAGAGGTGAATAAGTGTTTTCCTTTTTCCACAGCCTCACAAGCCTTTGTCATCATTTGTTTTTTTGGCTAGGGTAAGATGAAATCTCAACATTTTAATTTGTATTTTCCTGATGCCTAAAGATGTTGAGCATTTAAAAAAAGCAGTTCTCAGCAGACCCCAATTCTATCCAAAGGAATACTGACAATGGATTGCCGTAGATAAGGAACAGCTGACCCTCCTGGAACAGGGACCTCTGGCTGACTAGATTTACCAGAAGGGCAGACAGGGGGGAATGGATGAGGTTCCTGACAACACAGTGGACAGTGACAGGGATGGCAGAGTATGGAGCCTCTAGTGGGAGAGGAAGGCTGTCTATCTGATGAGTTTGTATTCATGCTCAGATGCCGAGGAGCTCAGAAGGTGGGTGACTGTGACCAGTGATAGTCATGTATATAGAGATTAGAAATGCATGTGAAAACGTCTCAATGTCAATTGCTTTGGAATGAATTTTTTTGTAAAAAAAAAAAAAAACAACAAGTATCTTCTTGAAGTCCCTCAAATTAAGGGAAAGAATAAGAACAAATCATTCTGGAAGAACGCAAAGGAAAATAGCTTTAGATACTTAAGTGACAATAGAATTTATTCTCATAATTGTTTTAATAGCTTTTGTATAATCCTCATCGCTATTATGAGATATAAAATGTATTTATCAAATCTGTAATCATTATGCCAAAAAATCTGAATTACTGTAATATTTTGCATATTGTTAAAACTGTAACTTTAATTGTAAAAAAAAGTTCTTGAAGAATTAATAAATGCATTAAAAAGTAAAAAAAAAAGCAGTTCTCAGCTACTTGGTGTTTCATCTTTTGAGACCTCTCTGTTACTCCTTGCCCCTATTTTTAATTGGGTTCTTTGATTTTTTTTGCAATGTTTTGTTTTCTGAGTTCTTTATATAATCCATATAGTAACCTTTTATCAGATGTATAGCTGATAAAGATTTTTTCCTATTTTGTTCCTTCGCTAGAACAATGGAAGCTTTATAGTTTCATGTGGTCCCATTTATCAGTTGTTGGAATTAATGCCTATGCTATAGGAGTCCTGTTCAAAAAGTCCTTTACTGTGCCTGTATGTCCCAATATATTCCCTGCCTTCTCCTCTATTGGGGTATGTAGGTCTTATGTTGGATGTTTAGTCCATTTGGAGTTGAATTATGTGTAGGGTGAGAAATAGGAATCTAGTTCCATTCTTCTACATGTAGCCATCCAGTTTGACTAGCACAATTAGTTGAACAAACTCTCTATTCTCCAATACATGTTTTTGGCCCCTTAACAAAGAATCAGGTGGCTACAAGTAGATGAACTTAAATCTAGGTCCTCAGGTCTATTATGTTAATCAATGTCTCTATTTTTATGCTAGTACCATGCTATTTTTATCACTACAGCTCTGTAGTACAATTGGAAATCAAGGATGGCGATGCCTCTAGTTCTTCTTCTATTGTTCATGTTTGTTTTGGCTATCCTGGGGTTTTTTATGTTTCCATATGAAATTTGAGATTAATATCTGTGAAGAACATATGTTTATTGCTGCTCTATTCATGGCTAGGAAATGGAAACAACCTAGGTGTCGATCAACTTATGAATGGATAATGAAAGTATGATACATTTACACAATGGAATATTGCTCGGCTGCTAAGAAAAATTAAATTCATAGGTAAATGGGTGGAACTGTAAACAACCATCCAAAGTGATGTAACATAGACCTAAAAAGACAAACATCCCAATGTTCTCTCTCATAAGTGGATGCTAGCACTGGATCTTTAGATATGCTCATTTAAGTTGGAAAATCCATAGGGGTCAGGAAACTAGTAAGGGGTCATGAGAGGGAAGCTTCATAGAAGGGGAGATAGAGTGCAGTGATATAAAGGGGGACGGCGAGTAATGGAGTAGGAAGGGTTCAATGGGAGTGATGAATGGAAGGGCAGGGCAGGGAGTATGGGGAGGGATAACTAACACTAAAGTCTTTCAAAAAAGTCATGTGGAAGCCTACCAGTATTGAAGTTTCATATATATATCTATCCTACAATAGGGGTCATTTCCCCTACCTACCAGATAGGGCAGAAAATAAAAAGCCCAATGACAGGAATGGATTTCCTCTTTTGAAATTGTTGACCAGGAATTGCATAAACTTCAAAAATTACTAGCTATTACCTTTGTTCTTGGTTACCCATCAGAACTTAGTGTTAAGACCCTATGGCTGAAGACACACTTGTAGTGGTTTGAATGAGAATGTCCCCCATAGGCTCCAAGTGTTTGAACATTTTTGTCCCCAGTTGGTAGTGTTGTTGTGGGAGGTCTTAGAGGTTGTGGCCATGATGGAGGGAACACATCACTGGGGGTGGGCTTCCAGAGTTCTTAAGCCTTGCCAGATCTCCAGTCACTCTCTGCTTCCTGTGCCTGCTTGAAGGTGTGAGAGCTTAGCTTCTTCTGCTCCTACTCCAGCCACCTCTGCTGCCATGTCTCCCCACCATGATGGACTCTTGTCCCTTTGGAACCATAAACTCAAATAAACTCTTCCTTTTATAAGGTCCCTTGGTCATGGTGTTTCTATCACACGGACAGAAAAGAAACTAATACACACTACATATGTGAGTCATAGAACAACAAATAAGGAGAAATCAAGCTGGTACTGACCTCAAAGCTTCATCTCTACTGGCTAGTTTCATAGCGCTAGAAGGTGCTGTGCATGCTACCAGAACAGAAAATTAAGCATCTGTCTTGTCCAGCTGTGATCCCTGTAAGCTATAACAACCAGCCTGGCAAGATATGCCCACTAGTGCAATAGTAGTGTGAACATTATGTGAGTAATCAACCACCTTCTAACTAGATTTAGGGTTTAATTCATAAGATGTAGCCCACACCTGGCATTGTTATCAGGGTCAAGAACCTGTGACTAGTTAGGTCACAGAGCACAGGGGAGACCCAACTACTATTATTCTGTTAAATCAACATAGTATTGAACCAGCTCCAAAAGAAGTATCGTTATGCCCATACATTAGTGTATCTCTTAATTCCCACCAGAGGAATATCTTGCAGTGATGGCAATTAACGTAAAGATCCACAGCTGGTCAATGTGCAGAGAATAAGGACTGTGGAGTGTTCACCCCTAAATGAGACACCTATATCACACACTCTTCTTGCAAGGCTCCAAGGTCATTGTGGAAGAGGAGTAAAAAGATTGTAAGAGCCAGAAGTGCTGGATGAATATAAGGAAACCATGTTGTCTGGATACCATGGGGCAGTTGCATATATGAACCCATAGTTCTTAGGATAGCATGCACAAGAGCTGTGCAAACCCAAGCCTGACAGGGGCCCAGCATGGATGGTAGAGGTAGGCAGGAAGCCCCAGCCCTAGCTGAGAATCTATTGGAAACTGATGGGTACTAGGAAAGGGAAACTCAGTTTTCTTTAAGGGTACGATGCCTGGTAGGTTGACCAGACTCCAAAGGATGGATCCACACTCAAGAACATATGGGGAACACAAATTGGACTTGATAGCCCTTTTTAAAAATGAAAAATAACAGAGGACTTGAAGTCAGTGGGGTACTAGGGCAGGGATGGAAATGAGAGATGGGGTCTGAATGTAATCAAAATATATTGTATGAAATTCTCAATGAATCAATAAAAATACTAAAAACAAAACACAACACAAAAAAGAAAAAAATAATGCATATTTTAAAATTATTATTGCACCAAATTTCTGCATTTCTGCTGGATCAGAGTGTATTTGGAGTTCTCTGACATTCTCAGATAGAAAAGCACAGATGAAGATTTCTCATTTCTAAAGGGAAAGCAAGAAATAGAGCTGAAATCACAAATTACAGAAGCTGACTCTCTACTGCTAACACAGCTCTCCTGATGCTAGGACAGGTTCCCAAGAATATTCTGGAGTCTCCACACTAGCAAGCTCAAACCTTGATCCTGAGAGACAGGCAGCCCAGCCCAGAAGTACATGGACCTCTGAGAACAGAAAGGCTCCGGTCTAGAGTCCAGATCTGCTGCTTCACCCTGGAGTCTTGGCAAGTCACTGACCTGCCCAAAGCCTTGGTTCATCCCTCATAAAAGATGAGGGCTGGGGGATGCTCTGCCAATAAAGCATTTGCCTTGCGAGCACGATGACCTGTGTTCTCAGGGAACTGAACCTGGGTGTGATGCTACATACTTATAATCCCAGCACTGGGGAAGGAGAGACAGGTCAATCCTTGGGGCTCACTGGCCAGCCAGCTTAGTCTATTTGGCAAGTTTTAGGCCAGTGGGAGACCCTGTCTCAAAAAAAAATTGGTACATGACAACTGAGGTACATAACACCCAAGGTTGTTTCTTTCTCTCTCTCTCTCTCTCTCTCTCTCTCTCTCTCTCTCTCTCTCTCTCTCTCTCCCTTACACACACACAGAAGACTTTTATTCAAACAATCCATGTAACAAATGGAGGGTTAGGGAGATGACTCAGTGGGTAAAGTGTTTACTGCTTAAGCACACACACACACACACACACACACACACACACACACACCACATACACAAAATGCACACAAAGGAGAACTGGGTTGGCAAGATGGCTTGGCCAAAAGTTCTTCTCTGACCACACACATGCCATGGTACTCTTCTCTCCCTCTCAACTAATTAATCTATTTATTATTTAGATTAATTAATTAAATTTAAAGAAATGGGCCCAACACAGGGCCCATTTCTGAAGATTACTTTAAAACTTAAATAGTAATGCCTATGAAGCAGTGACAATAGCCCTGCAAATGAATGCAAATCCCATCATCAGCGGGGTCAGACCATCACCATCTTTCCTGCTCTGCCCCCTTCATGTTTGTTCTCTTAGATAAGGAACAAATTCAGGAGTTATTAGAAAGCTGCTTTATCAGCTGAGAGGAAGCAAACACAGCTGTATTGTCATGATTATTGAATGCCCTGGGCCTACTGCACCACTCAGTAAATATTTGTTAGAAGAACAATGAATCTGCAGATGAACTTGGACCCCTTTCCTCTGCTGCTTCCCTTGGTCCATGAAGAGGAAGCTCTTACAGTAGGAGCATCCCTTCCCACAGTAGTGGGCCTTCTGTTCACACAGGCATCTTAAAAGACTCCTGAAACCACTGCCCTCCAGCCTCTGCTTCTCTCACCCGCCATCCTGAAAAATTCATCTTGGACAAGGCAAGCCCTTAGCCTTCCTGCCTTGACCCGGAAGTGACAGCACAGAGACTATTTCTGCAGAAAGCAGGGAAGGCTACATTTCATAATTCCATGTCCCAACACTTGAGTGTTGGCAAGAGAAAAGGACAGATTAGTCAGGAGACTTTTCTACCCAGAGCAGTGCAATACATCTTAAACATTTGCACAATACATCGGTATCTCCTTGAAGAAAGTTTGAGACTTGCCATAAATATCATCCAATGTGGTGCATGTCAGCCAGAATGTCCCCATTCTTGAGTGAACATGGGGACAATATACAGTGGGGATGGCAGTGACTGAGAACATATTTAGTAATCTAATCACCCAGTGGACACCCACAATTTATAGTTTAATCGTCCACGAGGCATGGTTTCCCTGTAATTGAATTAGATCTTGAAATAAAGCAAACCTGATTTATATAGTAGTTAATGAAAAACACAACAGGATCTGTTTTCTTGTCTGTAACAATAATCCAATGGTTAGGGCTCATGTGCTGCCAAGGAGTGAATCAGAGCAAACGATTTCAAGAAATCTCAGGTTCACTGCACAGAGAGGCTGCAGGCATGAGATTGGACCAGCCGGAAAAGTCATCTTCCAAGTTTATGTTCAGTGAAGGCAGATGTGTTGTTTGACTTTAATCTGCCCTGGGCTTAGTCAGTGCAGTGCAATTTCAAGTATAGTTACTCATTCACCCGGTAAGTGTTTAAGGACCTTCTTCTTGCAACAGCATCTGTTGCTCAAGATAAGAGCCAACCCAATGACCTTGGCCTGATTCTCTTCCCGTCTCAACCTCAGTTCCCAGGTCTGTGAAGTGGAGACAGTAATAGTTCCCTTCTCAAAGCAAAGCTACGCTGACAGAAATTCATCTATGCAGTGTGTATACCATAATATAAATCTTTGTGTGTATGTGTGTGTGGCCTGGACCTCACCAAGTAGGCTAAGGCTGGCTAGCCAGTGAGCCCCAGGGATTTGCCCATCTCAGCCTTGCAGTGCTGGCATTCCATGCATGCCCCACCATACTGTTTCTTATTTTGTTTTTGTTTGTTTTGTTTTGTTTTGACATGGGTTCTAGGGATTGAACTCAATTCCTTTTACTTCGAAAACAAGCACTTCACCAACTGAGCTATCTCCTCAGCCCTACAATATGTCTTATCATTATAATTTCATTATCATTTCCTTGCCCACAAATAGTTTATAGTTTCGCAAGCTGACAGACTAAAACTGTTGATAGACAATGTGGCAAAATGGTGATGCATCCTGCATCTGTCATCTGTAGCCACAGTAACACTGAGTAACAAACAGTACCATTTCAGTGACATTTAATTGGAGGGAGTTATTATTTGTACATCTGAGGTCAGCCAGGAGCCAGTCAGGTATCTCTGCCTTCTCACCTGGCCTTGCTCATGTGTCTGAGGTAGGCTGACTTTCGGTTGACCTATAATGATTCAGCCAGGTATGGCTTTATTCCATGTCCTTTGTGTCCACTTCCTGTGACCAGTCATTGGTCCAGGCCAATTCACGGGGTGATAGGCACAGTTCAAGACAGTGAGTAAAATACACAGGAAGCTTGAAGTCTAAAGCAGGATGTCATCCCTGCCTTGTCCACTGGCTGTGCACAGATTTGTGGTGGAAAGGCACAGCAGAAGGACTCAGCCATGGGTACTGTGTATGTGCCAGTGGTTTGATATATCTGTGCCCAGAGATGCCATAGAGGGAAAGGACCCCCCCCCGGGCTATTGTGACAAGAGGACTCAAAACCTCCTTGGTGAGTCCTGATGAAAAAGCAGGGGCTCCCCAGGACACCCGAGAATCTATGGTGCACAAAAGCAAGCGCCTTGCTATCTTTAACTCCCAAGCACTTAAAGAACCCAGTGAATGAGCTGAAAAAGGCCAACAGATATGAGCTCTGTCTGAACATCTCCCACACAAGGTCACTGGAGGACAATAACTCATCCACCTGATGTGGACACTTTGAACTTCTCCCTGACTCCTAATGAGGAGATCATCACACCCTCACACAAGCTAACCATCTTCACTCTTCAATGAATGATACTCTCAGGGTTCTTCCCTTAACAACTTAGGCAAAATCAAAGCAATGTCTCAGACAAGATGATTAAGGCACATGAAGCTCTCTGTGATGCTATGTGTACCATGTGTCTTCAGAGACCACAAGGAAATGGGCTGGGGAGATAGTCAAGTGCCTACCTTGCAAGCATGAGTGTATGTGTTCAATACCCCAGAAGTCATATTAAAAAATAACCAAGCATGGTGGCGTGCACTTGTGATCTCAGTGCTAGGGAACCAGAGACAGGCAGATCGGGGGCTTTTTGGTCAGCCAGTCCAACCTAATAGGCTAGTTCCAAGCCCATGAGACAACTTGTCAAAAAAACAAGGTCAGAGGTACCCAAGATTGACCTCTGACCTACATATACACATGCATACATGTGCACCAACACATACGTACAACCTCACACATACAAGCATGCACATATATGTACAAACACACACACACACACACACACACACACACACACACACACACATACAGCGCAAGAAACAGAGCAAGAATTTTCCCACAGTCTCTCCTCCACTGCACCACAGCCAGCACTCCCAGCCGCCTCTCTGAGAATGTACCTTTGAAAAGGATGAAAGGCCTGCACATTTCCAGATCAACCAGCTTGGACTTTTAGATCCTTCAAAATGGTATCATTTGGAGAGACAGACATTCTCTGTGGGAACAAAGAAAGAGCAAGCTGGGGGTTGGGGGCAGAGCCCAGATTAGCTCAGGCCAGGTAAGTATTATTACACTTCAAAACAGCATGACTGAATCCAGGGCAAGTTCTACCCATCTTTACAGTCTCAAGGGCAAGTAGAGCCTCTGGACTCCTGCTTCTCATCTACGTACTTAGCCCCCTGGCTCTCTTCCCCAGTTCCTTGTCTTGCACCTTCTTCTCCTCCTTATCTCAAAGGTTGTAAATGATTAATCCAAATAGAGTGTATCATTTTGGCCTCAAATATCAACAGAACTCACCTAAAATGGCTTAAGTAAAAGACAGGAAAACAGAACTGTAGCGATGACTCCACAGTTAAGAGTGGTTGTTGCTCTTCCAGAAGACCCAAGTTCAGTTCCCAGCACCTACTTTGGGCAACTCACATTTGCCTTTAACTCCAGGTCCAGGGGATCTGACACTCTCTACCGACCTCCATAGGCACTGCACTCACATACACATAAAAAAGTGAAAATAAATCTTGAAAAACAAAACAATAAAAGAAGGCTGGTCACATATAACAAGACATCCAGAGATAAGATGGTTCAGAGTGGTTACATCAACTAGCATGGCATTTCGGATTCTTTCCTAAGGGGAAGGTGGGCTTTCTCCATATCCCCTACCCAGAAATGTTCCTTATTGACTAAAATAATGTGACATCATTCTTAAATGGATCACTAGAATTTATTCCAAAGATTGCCATAGAGATCCACCATGAAATAGCCTTTGGAGCTGGATGGGGTTCTATCTCCATTGAAAAACATGACTCCAGTATGTTAAAATCAACAGAAATGCCACATTATTGAAATGGGATGAAGTGGCAGATAGCTGGTAGACATTTCAGTACATCAACCAAAGGAAGTAGCCTTAAGAATAGAGAGTCTGGGGCTGGAAATACAGCTCAGCTGGTAAAGTGCTTGCTTAGCACACATGAAGCTCTGGCCACTGCATTTAAAATGGGATGTGGTGGCACACACTTGCAATCCCAGCACTTGAGAGGCAGAAGCAAGAGAATCAAAATTTCAAGGTCATCCTCAGCCATGGCTGAGTCCTGAGTCCCTGTCTCAAAGACAGAGAAAATAACCAAAATCAAATTGTAAAAACAAACAAAAATTAGGGAATTGAAACAACAGAGAGCCATGAAAATTTCTTCAGATAATGCAATGATTTTCCTAACATTACAGAAGGATGCTGTGAGGATGGGTAGGAAATTGCCAAGATTTAACAGATTCCTGACACTGAATGACTTGACATTGTTGCTGTCATGGTTACTGCCATCACCATCATCAACATGATCACCACCATCATCATCATTATCACCACCAGTATCACCATTATCATGGCCATCATTGTTATCATCTTACCGCCATGGTCATCACCATCATCACTATCATTATCATCACCATTATTATTACCACCATCATTACCATCATCATCATCACCACCAACACCATCACCATCATTGTGACCATCACTGTTGTCATCATTACCACCACGGTCATCACCACCATTATCATCACCTTAATTATCACCATCATTGTCTTCATCATGATCATAGACATAATCATCATCACCACCATCACCACCAACACCATCATACCTTCATTACCATTATCATAACTATCATTGCCGTCACCATTATCACCATCATCATCACCATCCCCCTGAAAACCTCCAACCTGACAAGTACAAGTTGCTTTATATACACACATGCTTCCTATCCATAGATGTCTTTCTCAAGAACTAACACTGATGGATTCCACCTTATGATGGATTACCATTTTCCTGATAGTAAATCCCCAATGTCTTACTATGGCCTACAGGGCCCTACAATATCTGGTTCCAGTTCCCCTCCCAAACTCATCCCTACCAAGCTCCACTGGCCATCTTCCTACCTCTCTGATATGCCCTTCTTTCTCTGTCACAGGGCCTTTGCTCATGCTCTTCTGGCCACCTGAACTAGCTCTTTCCCCTGGTTATTGATTTCCCTCTTTTCCTTTGACTTTGAACCAAACATCATATCTCAAGGAAGCCTTCCCAAACCTCATAAGCAGGAACATACCCATCAGCTATCTATTCTCAGCCAAGAGGTGAGGCTCTGAGTGGTTAAGAGCAGAAACTGTGAGGTCCAGCTACGGGAGCATAGATCTGAACTTCATCACTTGCTATGTGTGGCCTCAGGCAACTTACTCAACCTCTGTGCCTCAGTTTCCTGATGTGGGCAATACAGATGCAGCAATAAAAATCAGTAACAATACCCATCCCCAAGGGCCATTTGTAGGGATAAAGGAATTGCAAATGGTATTTGAAATAATATTGTGCACGTGGTAAATGATAGGTAAGCTTTTACTAAATCAAATTAGCAAGCTGCCCTGAACCTGCAGAGAATCTCTTAGTCTGCAATTATGCATTCCCTACCATGATCATTTGATTATTCCATGTCTCCCCTTCCAGATCAACCACCCCTGGAATCTTGTGACATGTCTCATTGTGCCTCTTATCACAGCCCAGCTCCAGGCACAAGGATCTGGCCCAGGATCAGTTTGCAAGAAATAAATATTTAGTGATGAGGAAAACTTAGCTCATAATGTAAGTCCAATTCTCCTTTGCTTCCACCCAGAGTAGCACCCCATCTCTTCCTAGTCCTACCTGGTCTACAGCCACAAATATATCAGAGAAATAAAACTATCACTAACAAGCCCAGAAAACACCAGGGCTCCCTGAGGACCCAGAGCCAGTAATGGGCTCCATATTGCTTCAGATGTTCCAGACCACAAAATGATCACGTCTGAGATAATGTGAGCGTGGTTAACCCCAAATTCCTCCACTCACTCCCTTGCATGGCACTCTTTTCAATATCCTGTGTGTCAGCCCTCCATGACCACACAGTACAGGATGCAAGCCTTAATCAGAAAGGAAAACATTAATTGCAGAGCTGCCTTGAGAGGACCCAGGTGCCAGGCCTGCCAGCCTTACAATGAAAGCAATTAAGGCAGCATTGAGACTTGTGTTAGCGCAGCAGTAGCCTCAGCAAAAGCCCTTTCCACTCTGCCTTGAAGGCTCGAAAGAAGGCAGGTGATGGGAGACCCTAGCAGAAGAAAGTCACCACCTTTCCCTACCAGAGAGGCCAGTGAAAGCAACAGGAAGTGTGGATGCCAAGTCTTGCTCCCACCCTTGAGCTTCTCATTCAACATGCTGCCTGTACTTCCCCATCTGTAAGTAGACAGAGCAAAACCATCTCTGCTGTTGCTGAATTTTAGGCCCCATACTCTCCTATCTCTATGTAGACTTTTCCTGGGAATCTTACATGCATCTTAGATGTCAGAGCTCAGAGAGTCGGAGCTGTCCCAGGTTCTGACCAAACAGGTCCCTGGGCCAACACCCCTTCACAGAGGTCTTAACCTCTTAGCTGCTTGTCTGAAAGTGAGGGTAATAATACCTAACTCACAGATCCATTGTGAAGAACACATATGCCAATACATGACCCACAGACTGTAGGGATGTTTTAGGCATGAGTCCAGAGGGCAATGGCTAGATTTCCAGATTCTTATAACCCCAAAGAAAGAATTGGACAAGAGACACATAGAGAGTGGTAGACATAGAAGCCATGTATTAAGAAAGTGGAAGGGATTCCTGAGAATAAAAGTGGGCTAGAGAGCTGGGACAGGTCCAATGCTGAAATTCCCAGGCTGAGCATCACAACCCTTTAGAGGTCATTTACATAGCACTTGCCTTCTCCCAAATTTTAATATTACATTTTTCTTATGCATATTCTTTACTTTACATGTAGCCCTGGTGGGAAAAGTATTCCAGTATTCCTCTGTCATTTTTAAAAATCATGTGTTAACCTTGATGTCTCTTTCCCCTTGCCCTAATCCCCTGCCACAGGGACTTCATAGCTGTTAGTGTAAGGGTCCTATTATTAAGGACTTTCTGTATGTGCAGTGGAATAACAAGTGTTAGATGAGCATGTCCTGAAGGAGACAGTGTCATTCTTTGAGAGAGGACATCATGAACAGTACTTGACACAACTAGCTAACAAGGCATTTTTTAAAACAGGAAGTGCTAAGAGGAAGCCCAGGAGAATGGGAGACAGGTTAACACCATAATCAACACATGTGGGCCAAAAGATGCCACTGCCTCATGGAGGACTCACCTAGGGATGCTCCAGGAGAAAGGAGGATCATGACACAGCATCCCATAGGGAGAATTCATTCTGAATTCTCACTATTCTGCTAGGTGACTGAGCCAGGTTTATTCATCTCAATGAGGTCACATGCTCAGGCTCACTGATAAAAGCACAGAAGGACGAGCTTTCCTCTTCCCAAAAGGACACTGTGGAGCTCCTAGGAAGCACCCCTCCCCAACACCCTGAAGCACCCTGAGTTTCTTCATCATGGCTACACTGAGCCACAAACCTGACTTTCTAATCTGCCTCTCACTCATGGACTCCCTTGTGGGTCTAAGCAACCAGACCCTGAGGAAGTACTCACTGAGCTGGCATCTTCAGAACACATAAACTCAACAAGAAGCTCAAAGAGCACAATGAAACTCTCCTATGTCTGACCCCTCTTTGCTAGTTCATGGTCATCTCTGCTTTTCTACGAAAATTGGATAAATTCTCGATAACAGTCTTGTTTCTTGCAAAAGCTAGGAGCCACACAGCAGCTCCTGAGTCTCTCATCTCATAAATTCTGCTTTCAGAAAGCACTGATCCTCTCACAAGCCCAGTGTGACTACCCCCAAATGGATCCTTACTGTTCAACCTTGTGAAGTGCACACCATGCTGCCAGTCCATGACAGGTGGCATGGGTAGGGTGCACAGAAACATCTGATTGTATGCTGGGGCGTGTTGGAGAAGTATGCCAGATACATAAATTGGGAAACATGTAGTTGAAGTAGAGGAGTCAGTTTGTTAAAGAAGCATAGGGGTGGGGATGCCACCTCCATGAAAAGGTACCCATGAGGAAATTGTGCTGCTCAGCTAGAAGCATGTGGGTCTTGGCAACAGTCTAAGAAGATTGCAGTCAGAATGCTTGTTCCCTCCAACTCAAAGCTTGAGGAGGAATCCTTGCTTTTCAGTGAACCACCAAAGGAATCCATATGGACCGATGTTTAAAATGTTGTTTTGAACATGAAGGACTGTATTTCCTGCCTTTCATCTCTAACACTTGCAGCGGTGCCAGACACTCCATCTGCCGGACACATTTTCTGAATGAATGATGTTATAATGAGTACATCAATTAAATCCAATGAATGAATATAGTCAGACAAGTTCACACACAAGAGGATTGTGTTTCTTCCCCCAAATGCCCCGTCCGTTTGTGACTGCCTTAGGTTTGCAGGAAGTCATGGATTCTAAGAGGATCCCAGACTGTAGGGAAGAAATTGTTTCATTGGTCTCAATAGCAATGCGTCTTCATTTTCTTTCAATAGCTATAATTCACTGTGCAGTTGGCATTATGGACATGGTATCAAGCTTAATGCTCAGAAATTCCTCCTGTGAAGCCGGTCAACATTTGAGAATGGATGGAGAGAGGCACAAGACCCCACACCTAGGTGAGGAGCTATTGACAGTTGACGGATGCTGGGAGAGAGATAGTCATTTTTCTTCAGGTGTATGACCCCAGGTACACCGCTCATGGTTGAGCGGATGCCCCCACCATGCCCCATGCATATATGAGCAGCATTAATTGGACTCAGTGAGTTATATAAAAAAAAGAATACTACATGAAGTTGGGAGGGGACATGCTCAGGGTGAGAGGGGTTGAAGGGGGTGTTTGGGAATGAATGTGATTACATGATACATGTCTATTACATGATACATGATATTATGATACATTGTACACATCTATGAAACGCTCAAAGAATAACTTATAAGTTCTATTTGCTCATAGTTACTAAACTCCAATCAGCTTCAGCTGAGGTAGGTACTATTGTCTCCACTTAAATAGCAGGAGACTAAGACTTAGCAAAAAGCATTGTCCAATTAGCATTCAGTAGCAGAGGTGAGATTTGAACCCAAATCTGTGACTGCACTTGAGCTGCTAAATACTACCACACTACTTTCTGAGAAATCATTGCTGTGTGTCTTTTCAGTGCCATGTTTTGTGTCATTCCCATCACAGAGGTTTCCTCAGTACTCACGAGAACCCAGTACAGTCTTAGTAGCATACCTGTTACAGCTTGAAGATGAAATGATGTCCATAGGCTCATATAGTAAAGCTGAGGACCTCAGTTGGTGGTGCTATTCTGGAAGTTTCTGGAAACTTTACAATAAAGGACCTGCCTGAAGGAAGGATGCCATTGTGGGAAGGCCCTTAGGGGTATCTTGTCCCTGGCCCCTTCCTGTCTTGTTCACTGCTGCCTTTCTGCCATGATGTGAGCCTGTCTGCCACACACTCCTGCCACCATGTTGTTCTACTCAAGCATCCATGGACCAAACCCTCTGAAACCATGAACCAAAACAAACCCTCTCTCCCTTAAATATTTTTCACAGCAACACAAACACAGATATTATTTCTGATTGATAGATGAGGCTGTTGATGCTTAGAAAAGCTAAGATTTCCACTCAGGAGGTATGTTCCCAAGCCTCACACTGCACAGATGCCATTTAAATCTTTCCCTGGAAACTGCCTTTGAAGCAGTGCATTTGGAGCCCAGGTATCAGAGAAGACTTGACGTTTGCCCTTCTTACTTTCTGAGTTCCTGGCAGATAACTGGTATATGGGTAGGACTTGGCAGGTGGTTATTGAACTCCACCCAGGTTCAACTACATTTATGAACAAGAGCTAATACTCAACTATTCAAGACATCAAACTCTGCCATTAAAAGAATGCACCCCCTTCCTCAAGGCTCTCAAAGAATGACTGACTTGGAAAGTGAAACACATCAGAAGCAGTAATCACAGGAGCTATTTCTTCCCTCCAAACAGCTGCAGCAGAACTGAGAGGTTCCAATTGTACACAACCAGGCAGCAAGTGCCCGCCTTCCTGTCTGTTTAAACAGGGCTTGGCTGACTTTGAGGATGCTACAGAGCTAGGAGATAAGAAAGAAACTACTCACTGATGAAGTTCATGTGGCCTGGGAACCAAAGGTTCTGAAAAAGTCCAAATCCCAAATCAGTGTGGTGGGTGATGACTGCATCCCCTACATCTGGGTGCACACTAATAGTGAGCTAGTAGAGGTGAGTAGGGACAGGCAGTCATTGATTCTGCACAAAATGCTCAGTTTCTTCTCCCTGCTGAAAACAGCATGCATACAAAATGCATTTAGATAAAAGAAAAAATGCAGGCAACCTGCAGGTAGGACTTGGTCAGGGGTAAAGGAACCACACTCCAAACCCTCCATCTACCCAAACCCAAAATACTCACACCCTTCTGTCTGGTTCCAGCAATTCCTCCCCACCCTCATGGAACATTAAACCCTTCCTGCAAAGTCTAAAGGAAGCCGTCTGGAGAGGAATCAACCATCAGGGGAAAAAATAGCAAAACTCATTTCATTTGGCAACCGATGCTTTAGGAAAGACATAAATATTGGATTTGCAACTTTATTTTCCTCCAGAGAAACACTCTGGAGAAAATTAAAACAATGCAAGATTTAATTATTAAAAGCCAAACATTCCTGTACATATTTTTCTGGCCCAAAGTTTTAAAAACAAACTCCCAGAGAAAATACAATTTTAATGACTAACTCCCTCCCACCCAGATGAAGTCTTAAATCATCTCTATCATGACTCACCGGGCACAAAGGAAGGCAGAGCACCAGGGAAATCAAAGGTCGGCTTCCTGCTACAGGAGAGAGAGGGAGCACATGGGAGATATGAGAGAAATGACACCTTCAAATCATCTTGGCCAGGGGTGGATTTTTCACATACAGCTTTTAGGCTTTCTGTATGAGGCAATATATTGGAATGAACCAAATTGTTCACCTGTGCACATTTTCTTCTCTTGTGTAAAGGTTTGAACAAAGAACATAATGAAAGGATGTAAGATGACCAGTTCATTCATTCAATAGAATGTGTTTCCTGACTCCTTATGGTGGTAAGCAGAGAAAGGGACCTCACTCATCAATAGATGTCCAATGCTAGGGAAACGGGAGCAAAATTCTGTCTGCGAGGCCCCCACCTGCTGGACTTCCTCCTCTGGACCCAATACATTAAGCCTCCTCTTTCTTTTTCCTCATTGCTCAATTACTCGATGAGCCTAAGTTGGTCACTGTCCTCTCCTCTCTGTCTCTGAATGATCCTGACTTTGGGGGTTAATCCTCCATCCCCCACACCAATCACAGAGCTGATCAAAGCCGTCAGATGCCTTCATGTGAAGATTTATTGGTTTCCATGCTTAGGGAAAGAATGTTAGGCATTATGGAAGATGGTTTTCAAGGACAGAGGTCAAAGGTTGAGGGTATAGGGAGATGACTCAGTCAGTAAATCAGGTTGCCTTGCAAGTATGAAGACTTGAGTGCAATCCCCAGGACCTATGTAGAAAAGCTGGATGTGGTAACATGTGCTTATCATCCCTGGATCCCTGTGGCTTGCTGGCCAGTCAGCCTAGCCTACTTGGAAAGTTCTAGGCCCGTGAGTGGCCTTGTCTCACAAAACAAGACAGATGACACTTGAGGAAGCATACCGGAAATTGCCCTCTGGCCTTCACATGTGTATCAGTTACTTTGTTACTGTGATTAAAGAATAACAAGGCAACTTATGAAAGAGTTTACTCTGGCTCATGGTTCTAAAGGGATAAGAGTTAATCATGGCAGGGAGGCAAGGCAGCAGTCAGGCGTGCTGGTAGCAGCCAAAAGCTGAGAGGGCACATCTTCAACCACAAAAACAAAGCAGAGAGAGCAAAAAAAGGTGGGGCAAGGCTATGAACTCTCAAAGCCCACCCCCAGACACACTTCCTCCAGCAAAGCCGCACCTCCTAAAGATTCTGTGAGCTTGCAAACAGCACCACCAACTGGGGACGAAGTGTTCAAATATTTAATCCTTCGGGGGCCTTTTCTCATTCAAATCACCACAACATGCATGTGCATGCATATCTATGTATGTGCACACACAATTGGAATAGTCTATGCAGCCTATACATGTAAGTTCAGACTACTCTTTGAAGAGGTACAAGGTAAATAGGTAGATAGCCATACAATAAAAGATGAAGATACAATTGGGCACAAACTCGGGTGGAAGGAAGCTTCCTGAGAAACAGATGTTCTACATATGCCCTCTTCCAGACATGAGCAAGTTTTCTACAGCCTCATTCTCACATGACTCATGGGTTCAATTATAGGCCTTTATTCTGACAATCTCATGACTCCAAAAGTTGTCTAAAACTTGACAACCTGGAAAATGGCCAGATCACAGCCTCTTATATGATGTCAGGAGCACACAGGAGAATCAGGTCAAGTTGAAGATGGCGGTAAGAGGGTCTAGCACCACTGGAGCCCCTCAGAAACACAAAGGCAAAAGGGTGTGGTAGTGCATACCTGTAATCTCAACACTGGCTGAGGGCAGAATAATTGTGAGTTTGTATCCAGTCTAGGCTACATAGTGGATTCCTGTCAAAAATATGTGCATATACCATCTAAAGATGTCTAGAGAAACTAAAGTGGCTGCCTACTTCCACTCAAGTCAGATGTGGTGCACTAAAGGCATCTTGAAATAACTTAAGGCAAAAAGAGTAAATAAACCTGGGATGATTTATCTCCCAGGAATAACGGTGTGACTGCTGAATAATTACATGCACCAATCTTTATTAGTATGCAAAGTAGCTGGGCCTGGTTGGCTCCCAGCACTGATCAAAGGACAAAAAGCCAAGAGAGCTCTGCACATTCTCATAAATCACACCCCCCACTCCCTGGGAGCAGGGGCGACCCCCAGACCCTGGGGCCTCACTGTGGACTCCTCTTCTCTGAGAGATAAGCAACCAGCATTTAATTTCTCCCTCCCAGTGATGGATTAGGCCTCTGGAGGAACTCCAGAGGAGTTCAGAAATGGTCTAGGCTTCTCTTTGTATAAGTTTTATCTAAAGTATAACCACTCCATCCAGCAGTTTCTGTGGCTCATGGTGCCTCCTGCTCGTGTCTGTCACAGCTCAGTCAGATGAGCTCTGGGGTAGCTCAACTCTTCTTTGCTGGGCCAGGAAGCTGCTCAAAGTGGCCAGTGAGAAAAAAGTTGGAAATTCGCTAGTCTACGAGCCCAGCTTGACTTCTACTGAGCAAAGGGAGAGAGCTGGAATAGCCCAAATAGGGATGGTTTAAATGTCTGTAGCACTAAAAACATGCCAGGTACCTTTCACACACATCCAGTGCACTCTTTCAACACTTATGACAAGCTGTGGTATAAAACTGTTATTAGCCCATCTTATAGATGAGGAAACTGAGCCTTAGAAAATTATAAGGCAGCTGTGGTCATCACTAGACCACTAATACTACACTGTAGCTCAGAGAACTGAGAAATCTGCTCATACGGTATTCAAACTATAATCCAAACCCAAGTGCACAGGCTCAAGCACATGTGAGTTGCTTTCTGTCTTCTGAGCATGGTCATTGCACTCATGAGCTCACAGCAGCTGCAGCTGCCTACATAAGACCTGTACAAGGTCAAGGGAGTTAACATTTACAAAATGGATAGAGGAGGGGCTAGCCAGGCTCATGCCAAGCTAAGTAGCTATTGTCTGCTGGGGAGAAGAGTCCTTTCTCTCCAGGACTGTGGCCCCTGACAGGTTGCCCATGCCCCTGTAGATGGCATGTATGAAGCACCAACTGGACTCAGTGGGTTGGAAAAAAGAAATTGGACATGAAGGTGGGGGGACACATGTTGGAGGGTGTCTTGGGGGTGACGGAGGGAGGAGTGAGGGACAGGACAAAGACAATGTATATACATATATGAAATTGTCAAAGAATAAATTTTTTTTAAGTCTATGAGTGAATGGAGCAAAATACCCACGTTTTGACTGTAGTTAAAATCCTTAAACGAGTTTCCATGCTCATAGAATTAAGACCCAGATCCCCCCAAGGGACAGTAGGATGGCCTTGGGAAGGAGTCCCTGGCTTCATTTCCTGTCCATCTCCTCTTGCTTTCTGGGTTCCAAGAATCCTACCCTCATGATAGAACTGGATAGAAGTCAAGTTCTATCCAGCACAGAGTTGGTCCTCTTCCTGGGCAGCAAGCCCCTGCCTTCTTTGCCTGATCAATTCTTCCATATCTTTCACAAAGATGTCATTTAAATGTTACATGCTCCACAGAGCCCCTTTCCCAATTGCCCCTCCACCCCACACCACCAGACACACACTCAAGTCTGTTCCCCTGTGTGATAGTTAATACTGATTATCAACTTAACAGGCTCTAGAATCACCTATAAGACAAAACACTGGCATGTCTGGAGGGAGTTTCTAGATTAGGTTAACTGAGGTGAGAAAGCCCAATCCTAACTGTGGGAGGCACCATCCCATGGGCTGGGTTAGCGGAATTAATAAAAAGAAGAAAGTGAGCACCAGATTCGGCTCTCTACTTCCTGACTATGGATGCAATGTCATCAGCTGCCTCATGTTCCTGTCCCTATGACTTCCCTACATGATGGATTTTACCCTTGAAACATGAGGCAAAATAAACCCCTCCTTCCTTAAGTTGCTCTGGTTAGGTATTTTGTCACAGTAAATAACTAATCCACCCTGGGTATCTTCCTGGGATACAGCCGCCTTCTCTCATAATACACAAATAGGGTTTAGAGCCTATTTCTTCCAAGCCTCTTTTATGCCCTAGACTGTAAACACCATGAGGGCATCCATCACTGTTTCCATAACAGTCAATACTGGCCGTAGTACCTAGGATATATTTACTTACTGACATACTAAAGGAACAATTTTAGGATATACCATGATGCATATCAAAGAGTCCCAGAGTTTGACAAATTGTTACAGACACAACAAAATGAATCCATCTGCCCATATTTATATCCATTCCATTGATTTGAGCACAGATGGTACTATCTAAACACAAGAGCACTTATTAAGCATATCTGTCAACTTCGTATTACTATAACAAAACACCTGAGGGGATTAACTTATAAAGAGAAAATAGTTAACAGGTCTAGAGGATACAATCCAAGATCTGGTAGCCCCATTGCTTTGGAGCTATGCTTAAGGTACTGGGTATGTCAGATAAAACCATACATGTCATGATCCGGGGAGCTGAGACAGATTACATGACATCAGTGCCCCACAGTAGCTCTCATTACCACCACCATGAAGTCTAAGCCTGTGACACTTGGTCCTTTGGGAGACAAACATATTCCAACCACAGCAGCAAACTCAGGTCCACAGTAAGCATAAAGTTCATGAGATGTCAGGCCCCATGCAATGTGTCCACGCACCATGTCAATCTAGTCCCCCAATACTCTATGAGGTCATCAGCATTATCACCCTCACTTTTTAGGTGAACAGCTTATAGCCATTATCTTATCATAGTCTTGCTGTTAATACTGATTCAGGTTATAGAAATTCATTACTGAAATACACCTCAATGATAGACAAAGCCGGGCGGGGGAGGGTTAAAACCCACCTTGACTCCTGTTAGCCCCAGGAACACTAGGACAGCATGGTTCCAGTGATGCTTGTGTTTCCTGTCCCTTCTGGGGAGCCTGTTGGCACTTCTCTGCTGCTCCGCCAGGTCTTTCTCATGGGAAAGCTCCCTGTACCCTTAACTAGAAGCCGTTTCTATTGTCTCAGCAAACATATCCACTGAGCTGTTACCTTCCCCCACTGCTGTAGAGAAGACAGAGCATGAGACAAGACAGAGGTCTCTACTGTCAATCTTTGTGGTAATCAGAAACATCCCAATCTCTCTAGTAAATGAGAACCTAAAACTATTCAAAATTGGTGTTGAAGCCCAAGTTCCTGGGCATCCAGACAATCTATCCTTAAGGAAGCCACAGTGTCAGGACAAGGCACCACTAACCCTACTGGAGTGATCAAGGGCATATAACTAAGATTAAGTGGATTTTTACTGAGGCAAAATATGCAAAACATAAATTTTACTTCTCTAACAATTTTTAAATAGATAAATATCACTGAATATATTCATGGTGTTGTGAAACTACCACTGTTGTCTAGTTCTAGAACATTTTCATCATCTTCTAAAACCCCACACCATAAACACTCACTACCCATGACCCCTCAACTTCATCCTTGGGGTACCACTCATCTCCTTCCTGTCTCTGTAGATTTACCCATTAGATGTTTCGTACATAGTAACCTCACAGTGTGAGGACTTTTGAGTCTTTCACTTAGCATCATAGCATCAAGCTTTATCTGTAGTGCAGCACGTGTCAGTCCTTCGCTCCTTTTTTCAAAGATTTATTTTATTGTTTAATTATGTGCATATGTGTGTGTCTGTTTGTGGGTATGTACACATGAGTGCAGATGTCCACAGAGCCCAAAAGAGGATGCCAGTTCCCTGGAACTGGAGTTATAGGTACTTGTGAGCCACCCAATGTAGGTGCTAGAAACCAAACTCTGGATTTATGCAAGAACAGTAAGTGTTTTAACTGCTGAGCAATCTGTCTAACTCCCCCTCATCTTTTCTGTGGAAGATTAATTTTCAGTCATATAGACACACTATGTTTTGCTTTCATTATTATTTAGTAGACATTAAGGTTGCATCCATCCTTTGACTGTCATGATCAGTCATTCATCTACAGGGTTTTCTTTTCATAGCTTTTTTTTCAATTTTTGGGGGTATACATCCAGGACTAGAACTTTTAGGTAATATAGGATTTTGTTAGAGACAGATAGATAGAGGAACTATAAGCAATCTACTTTAAAAAAAATAGTACACGACATATATAGCTTTCAAGGAAATTTTACAATGCTAAAATTGACTCAAAAATCAGGAAACTTTATGTCAATAACCATAAAAACAAGTTGAGGATCCAAGTTACATTTCTGTTCTAATACCCACACAGCAAAGCAAAAGCAAAATATTGCAAAAATGTTTCCCTGCGGGGAAATTTTACCAAATTTTCAAAGATCAGATAATCTTCCATTTTATATCAATTCATTCAGAGACTCTAGAAATAATATCACAAGTAATCCAGTGATATTTCCTTGTATCAAATTCAAATATGGACAGACTAAGAAGAGAAAATTAAGAACCTTGGTCATTTAGTATAGATATAAAAGTCTCAAATAAAACGCTGTCAATGGGCTGAAGAGAAAGCCCAGGGGTTAAGAGCACTTGCTGCTCTTCCACAGGACCAGAATTCAGATCCCTAACTGAACCTCCAGGGGATCAAACTTTTTTCTGGACTCAAGGGCACTGCACACACATGCACACAAATAAATAATAAGTAAATAAATCATTTTGAAAACCACTATCAATGGATTCATCAGAGTCCCAATGTAATCACACATTGTGGTTAAACAAGGGTTATCCTGAGAATCTAATAACAGTTCTAAACCAGAGTCCAAGGAAGGAAGTGCACCACATTAAAATAGAAAGGTAAGAGTCCATGATCCCAACAGTTGCTAAAGAATGGGTGTTTTTAAACTTCACCCACCCACGGCTCATGGACCATTGCAGAAGAGGGGGCAGAAAGATTGTAAGAGCTAGGGTTGGTGCGTGAACATAAGGAAACAGAGGCTTTCAGACCTCTGGGAACTTGTTCACATGAACTTGCAACAATAGTGACAGCATGCACAAGACCCATGCCAAATCAGTCAGACAAAAACCCAGCACAGAACAGGAGAAATGGGCAGCAGGCTCCAACCCCAGCCAAGGAACTGATTATTATAGAGTGAGAGAGAGTAAATCCTCTTTAAAGAAGTGACTCTAGATAGGCTGACTAGACTTCAGGGAATGAACTTGCACAGAGGTACATCTGGGTACAACTGTTTCTCCAAATAGCACCTAACATATATGACAGAATACATGAAATCTGGTGGGAGGGCTATGGGGGTTGAAGATGGGGGAAGGGGTCTAAATTTGATTAAGATCTATTATATAAAATGCACAAAAACTCAATAAAACTCAATAAAATGTCCAAAAAAACTCAATAAAATGTCCAAAAAAAGGATGGGTGTTTTATAAAAGTTAATACCTACTCACTGGACATGATGGCACACTGCTTCAATCCCAGCACTTGGGAGGCAGAGGCAGGCAGATTGTGAAATCTCCTAGCAAACTAGGGACCATAACTAACTGTCTTCACCCAGTGACGTTACCTCCAAAATCTAGTGCAAAGACTGCTTAAAGATGAATCTATGACTCCAGTAACACCAAGAATATAGAAAGAATTTCCATTGCTGCTTCCATTCATCATGACAATAGATAATAAAAATGGTGGAGAGAGGTAAAGAGGGAGAGAGAAAGAGGGAGAGAGAGAGAGAGAGAGAGAGAGAGAGAGAGCCAAGATAACATGCACAGATAATATGGCTCCCGTAAATAGGACATCCAAGGTCTATAAGTAAATTATTAGACTTATCAAGAGTTTAGCAAAACTTCTAGCTAAAGATCAACACATAAAACTAATAACATGATTTCTAAAATCAAGCAATTCAAAACTATATGAGAAAAAAAATCCTATTCATATGCTACAAAACCCTTCAAGGTTGGGGCTGGAGAGATGGCTCAGTGGTTAAGAGCACTAGCTGTTCTTGCAGAGGACCCAGGTTCGGTTCCCAGTACCCATACTGCAGCTAACAACGTCCATAACTCCATTTCCATGGGATCTTGTGTCCTCTTCTGGCCTCTGTGCGCATTGTATGACATGGGTACACTTACATCCATGCAGGCAATAAATACACTCATATACATAAAAAATAAAAATAATAAATAAAAAATATTAGAAACCTTCAAGGTACCTAAACTTTTCTTCTGGTTAAAGAGAGAGAGAGAGAGAGAGAGAGAGAGAGAGAGAGTTGTGTGTGTGTGTGAAGGAGGAAGGGATGTAGGGAGAGGGGATACGTAAGTACAGATTGTTCAGATTACATAGATATGGGTGTAGATTGCTGAGATATGAAGGGAACTTCTCAAAATGGTGAGATACTATTCATATCAATACCATGATAATTATTTTGTCAACTTCCACATACTGACCTTGAAAACCATGTAGAGGTGCAGAAGACTAGGAACAGTGGAGATAGTTTTACTTTCAAGTGTGAAATCTTGGCCTTTGACCTTGAGAGTTCACCCCCACACATTTAGTTTGCACAGAAGGAGACAAGTTCACCCTTATCTGTTATAGACTTGTTTGAAAAAAGCAAAAAATGAAATAACCTGAATGGTTATTAATAAGAGACTAGATAACAAAACCTGGTAGAGTCATACAGGGAACTGTGTAGAAGTTACATTGAGAAAAGGCCAGAGTTACATGGAAAACACAAGCAAATGAAGATGTGAAGGAAAAAGGAGCATGGAATGCTATATTTGTCTGTGGATTCATAAATATTTAGAAAACAGCTGTGGGAATCATCAGCAGACAGCAAAGGGGGAGAGTGGAGTGAGGAATGGTACCCAGGCATCAACTTGAACATGATCATTTTCTCTAGACTTCTAGAGAAGCAAATACAAAATGAAAAAATGGGATAAAGCTAGCAGGTGGGCAAAGGAAGTCCCTTACAGTATTCACTTCCAATTTAGTGCCAAGAGTATCTCACTTTCTGGATTTGAATGCATTATCCAGACCCTCCAGGAAGTCAACGTTTAACCTAATTAGATAGCACAGCTGGGTCCAGGTGTAATTTCTTTTCTTTCTCTCTTTTGTTTTTATGGTATCTATTTAAGGTGTAGAACAAGAAATCTTGATATGTATATACATATGCTGATTGAGATAACCCCTAAAGGTAAAAAATTAACATCTTCCCCACCTCACACGGTTACTTTATTTTGTAGTAAGGACACTTAAACTTCAGTGTCCTGCCAAATTTGCAATATGCATGCAATAATAGCAACAGTACTTCTTGTGTTAAACACCAACTCTCTAGATTTAATAACCTCAGGTAATTATAAGTGTAGGTCAGAGGACATACACTTTCAATTTCATTTCTTTTTAGCAAGACCCCATCATGGTGGTCCTGGATATTATGTACAGCCCCATACAAAGAGACCTACGGCATCTGATTTTCCCTATTTTACTGAGGCTGAGATTGGTTACTTGGTCCCAGTGATGTCATTTTGATCCACTCACCATCCTGATCTCCATTTACCTTTCACTAAATGGCACTAGCAGCCATCAATTTCTTCTTTCTGCCTCCACTGTCTCTCAGGCTCTAACACAGCAGACCCTGCCTCTTCCCTTTCCTGAGGCTTTGCTATAAAAAATGTTCTGTATTAAATATTTGCACAGATATATGAGAATTCGATGATTATTGGAGTTGGATGATGAGCATGTTTGAAATTTTCTACCATAAAAATTCAGAATAAAACACAAGGTTAAAAAAATTTCAAACACAAAGCACATGGATGCATGGATCCTTTTCTCCTCTCATTGCTTTCTAATTAATACAGTGTAGCAATATTTTGCATATAATTCACATTGAACTAGGTATTATATGCAACCTAGATATGATTTAAATATCTAGGAGAAATGGGGCTGAACAGATGACTCAGCTGTTAAGAGTGATTACTACTATTACAGAGGACCTATGCTAGGTTCCCAGCACACACATGGAGTGGTACATAACAACACATGTAACTCCAGCTCCAAAGGATCTGATGCCCTCTTCTGGCCTCTCTGGACACTAGCACTCATGTGTACATACCCCCACAGACACACAGACACACACACACACACACACAATTTAAAAAACAAATAAAATCTTAAAGTATCTAAGAGGAGGCCCATGGTTCAACAATGGTGACAGCATGCACAAGATGCACAAGACCCATGCTGACTCAATCAGACAAAAACCCAGCATAGAACTGGGGAAGTGGGCAGCAGGCCCCAACCTTAGCTGAGGAGCTATTGGCGGCTGATTACTGCTGGGTGAGGGAGAGTTGATCTTCTTTAAGGGAGGGACTCTAGATAGACTGACTAGACTCCAGTGGATAAACTTGCACCAAGGAACATCTAGGTTCAAATGCTTGACCAGATAGGCCTTAATATATATGACAGAATGCATGGAATATAGTGGGGGTGGGGTATGGGGGTTGCAGGTGGAAGAGGTGGTCTAAATTTAATTAAGATGTATTATATGAAATGCACAAAAACAATAAAATATACATTAAAAACAAATATGACATCATTCTGTATAGTCAACTTCAACATCTAAAAATTTTAATATCTGGGGAAGGTTCTGGAACTAGTCCTAATACATATGAAAGGACAACTCTGTTATAATTATAATTAGAAAACCAAATAAAAGAGCAAAATGGGAGGGCAGAGGTTATAAGGGGTTTACTTTAATTTAGGAACTAGAACCAATATCCCTAAGAGTCATCATTTGGAAGAATCATCCTGACAAATCTTCTGAGAAGGAGTGCATGGAACAGAAACACTCAGACCCCAGAGCAGTGATGATTCCGAAGCATTTGCAGAACAGGAAAAGTCAGGGCACAGCCAGGCACTAGCTGCGTATCACCAAATGTACAGTGAAAACAGAGACCAGGTTAGTCTCCAAACCACAAATTAAATCCCTACCGATTTCACGTACCAAGTGGGACTCATTCCCAGAACCTACATCACACAGAAAATCTCAACACCTGCAGTCCAGGTACATAGAAGGCTGAAAGCTGAAAAGCCTAAATAAAGGATCACTGTGACTCTGCAACAATAGGACAGCACCGTGACAATTAAGTGATTTTCACAGTGTGTCAACATGAAGGGTAATTGTCTTGGAAAATGAGCTTGGTAAATTATTACCCCTCAGGCTTGCACTCATACCCCAGTCAGGGCATGAAAACTGTAGAATGCAATAATATAATCCCTGGCCACACATTTGGCTTAGCACAATGTTCATTCCCACCCTGTTAGGGTTACTTCTGAGCCAAGCACAGCTGGGCTCCATCTTCAACTCGGAAGTGAAATGAGAGCTAAGCTCAAATTTATCTCACTTACCAAGCCTGTTACAGAGATGCCCCCAAGCTCTGTGTAGGGGCCGGTGACAGATACAAAAGGCCTCTAGCTAGAAAATAGAGATGCACAGTCTGACAGGCTGCAGGACTTACACAGTCCAGAGGAGGGTCCCCTTCCTGAACCCCAAGCATTGCCAGGTCAGGGATACTTTGCCCAAGAGGTAGCATATGACCTGAATGAGGACTCCCCCAGGTGAGAAGTTGTGCAAGGCATAGGGAAATGGCAAAGTAGACTTCCCCCTGGTGGAGCAGAGGCAGGAAATCACTAAGTGACATCTGAGATGATTTCATTTCTCTGCCTCCAAAAGTTCTGGAAGATGTGTGTTGCATCTTTCACAAACACCCACACTCAAATCCATCAAAGCTGGCTGTCCACAGACTGTGATTGAAAGGAGCCTGAACTCCAAGCAAGAATCTTCTCTTGTCCTCAATACATAATGAGTTTTTTAACCTTTTGTCATCCCACCAGTATTATGTATAGGACAAAAACAACAGGCAGAAGGGAAAAGGGCAAATGAAATGTCTCCTATTTCCTATACTTAGGTGTAGCCAGTACAAGGGTGGGCGGGGATTGCCTGTGTATGTGTAGGTGTGTATGCATGCATGTAGAGGCCAGCACCAACTTCAGGTGTCTTCCTCAGCCACTCTCCACTTGTTTTCTGAGACAGACACTCTCACATTAATCTAAAATTCCCCAATCAGGCTAGGCTGGTTGGCCAGTGAGGATCCTAGGGATCTGACCATCTCTGCATCCCCAACACTAGGATTACTAGTGTGCATCACCATGCTTGGCTTTCTTTCTTAATACTTATTTTTTGCTTATGTGTATGTGTGTATCTGTGTGTGAATGTGCAAGTGCAGTGTGTGCCCACAGATGCCAGTAGAGGGCGTCAGAGCCCCTGGAGGAGCTACAGGTGGTTGTGAGATACCTGATGTAGGTGCTGGGAACCAAACTCAGGTCCTCCACAATAGCAGCAAGTACTCCTAACCATGGACCCATCTTTCAGCC
>NW_008334203.1:315819-340350 GCF_000622305.1 Nannospalax galili | reverse complement strand
CCCCCCCCTCTTTCCCCCCCTCTCTCTCTCTCTCTCTCTCTCTCTCTCTCTCTCTCTCTCTCTCTCTCCCCTCCCTCAACTCAAGTCTTCATGCTTACATGGCAAGCACTTTGCTGACTGAGTCATCTTCCCAGATCCCAGTACAAGATTCTATTACAGAATTCCGTATTTTCTTTCTTCCTTTGCACACATACACACTTTTAAAATAAATTAGGATTATCCAAACTGGAAATCATGTCATTTTTCAGCAAAGATCTATAGTTTGGATATTTTTCAAGCCTCATTTCCTATGGTCTTCATCTCTTACTGATGAAATTGGTGTCAGGAAAGGGTTAAAGCATCCACAGTAGGAGGGAGGTGATTTATCATCTCAGGGACTGGTGGTAACAGAAGGGTCGATGTGCTTAACAATTCACACCGAGACACACACACCCACGCCTGTCCATTCAACCCTCTTCCATGGCAACCAGAATCCTGCCTTCACAGGGGTCTGAAAACTTCTCGACATTTAAAGCACCCCAAGTTGGCCTCCATGGTGGGAGGGGCTGGGAAAGGAGTGGATTGTGCAGTGAGTCTCAACATTTGCAAAACTATGTGCATTCCTGTCAGAGCTAGCCAGTGCCGAATGCTTGAGCCACGCCTCGAGCCTGTGGCACCTTTTGGTTTGACCCTGCCTTTCAAGTCTTTTCTCCCTTTATTATATGCCAGTCTCTCAGCACTCTCTCAAATTTGGGGGACCATGGTCCTTATGACCCAAACGGGCTGGTTAGCTTGGATTCTGAGCAGCCAGATGCTGAATGAAGAGTTCTGGAACAGGGGCTGGACTCCTGCTGGCAGCAGTCTGGTCTCCAGGCAGAAATGCATATGAACACATGTCTTTGATTATTATCTTTTGTGTGTGTGTGTGTGTGTGTGTGTGTGCATGTGCACAGGTGTGTACATGTACATGTGCCTGCACATGCATGTGGAGGCCAGAGTACAAACTTAGCTGTTATTCCTCGGCACTATCCACCTTGTTTTCTGAGACAGGATCTTTTACTTGCAATTCACTGGTTTAGCAGACCGGCTTGCCAGTAAACCCAAAGGATCTCTTGTTTCTACCTCCCAAGCCCTTGATTACAAGTGCAGACCATACACACCCAGCTTTTTCATGTGGGTTCTGGTGATCAAACTCATGTCATCATGCTTTCATAGTGAGCATTTTACCCAAGTAGCTGTCACCCTAGGCTCCTGCACTACTTCTTACGCTATATAATAATAAATCAACACAAATTCAGAACACTCCAGCTCTGTCATCATGTAGTATATCTGGGTTTGATGTTTTACACATCGCAGAGCTGGTGCCTCTGCTCCAGGGCTTCCTCAGGATCCCCCTAGTTGTGAGCAGAATTCACCTCCTTGTCGCTGTAGGACCAGGGCTCCTATCCTAAGTAGCTTTAGCTATCAAATAGACACAACCTAGAGTCACCTCAGAAGGGAATCTCCAATGAAGGATCTCCCAGATCAGTCTGGCCTGTAAGAATGTCTACAGAGGATTGTCTTGATTGTTCATTGATGCAGGTGAGCCCAACCCACTGTGGGTAGCACCATCCCTAGACTAGTAATCCTGGGCTATGTAAAAAAGCTATCTGAGCATGAGCCTATGAGCAAATCAGTAAGCATCTTTCCTCCATGGTTCCTGCTGTATTTCAGTGATTGCAAGTTCCTTGGTTGTAGGTAATGCTATATAAAATAGCAATCAGGCCTGGCTTGAATTACTGCCTTAATTTCCTGCTTTGACTCCCCTTGGTGATGGACTCTGATCTGGAATTGTAAGCTGAAATAAACCCTTTCGTCCTTTAAGTTGCTTTTGGTCCAAGTGTTTTATTATACTAATAGATATGAAACTGTAACAGCCCCTTTCTCTTGCTGGCCACTGCCTAGGGGCCACTCTCTGATCCCAAAGATTGCCTTCAGGTCTCTGCCAAAGTCTTTCTCACAATATCTCCTTTTGTTTCTTTAGAGGAAGAAATGGGTGCACTGTTAGTAGTGGCCCCCACATATGCAGCCTGTTCTCATCACTGGAGGGCTCAGTGTTTATGAATAAGCCAAGCTGACCATGTCTACTCACAACTCCAAACTCAGTCCCCAGGACACTTTCACAGTCACCTGGGCACAGGCACAGAGCAGCAATAACTAGAGTCACCCAATGTGCACAATCTCAGCTGCAGGTGCCAAGAAGGCACCATGCCTTCTGGTTCCTACACTAAGACAGAGACAAGTAGAGGATGCAGTCCACAACAGGAGAAAGGCTACTGAGAGGAGACATTGGCTCTGGCCAGGCAGATGGAGGCAGACATCCAACTTTCGCACCTGTTTATGGGTGACCTTTGGAAAGTTACTCAAATACTTCTGAACTTTATTCCTTTTTGCCAAATAACAGTAGCTTAAGATTTTTCATGATTTAAGATTATTGTCTATCTGGTATGCATGTGTCAGTATGTGAGTATGCATACAATCTCCATGAACTACTGACTTAACCAATGTCATACCATTGATCCAACAAGCACCATCTCAATTTATAAACTGGTCTACCACTGAGCATCCACTGGCAGCTCCCTGAGGTGTGCTGCATCAACACAGACCACAAGAGCCTTCTGAGGCAATGTTTCTGCCTCATGACTTACATCCCAATCCTCTGTTATTCACCTTTACAGGTCATGGAAATAAAGTATGACATGGAAATTGCAACATGATGCTGTCATCTACACATGGTTGAAAACTGATAGTTATAAAAAAAAACAGTCTCATAATGTTTTAAGTAAGTTAATGATTTTGGGTTGGGGCATATTCATATCAATCTACAGCCTATATACAGCCTGCAGGCTATGGATTGAACACCCCAATTAATACGAAAATCATATAGAGAAGAAATTTTATTTCAAGAACACTGGAGAACTCAAAGAAATTTTTCTGAAACGGGGTCTCATGTAACTCAGACCTCTCTTAAGCACTCTGTGTAACAGAGGAGGCCCTTAAATTTCTGATCCTCTTCCTTCCACTTGAGCTCAGACAACTTAAGGCTTAAAAACAAGCTTTGAGAATCCAAGCAGTTGGCTACACAGCAGAGAGCTTTGAGCAGTATGTTAGTCAGGATTCTCTAAAGGAACAGAACTGATATATAGAGATTTATTAGATTGGCTTATATGGTCCTAAGTAGTTCAAACTAACAATGGCTGTCTCATACTGGAGAGGCCAAGAATCCAGGAGTTGCTCAGTTCAGAGAGCTGGATGTCTCAGCAGTCCAAATCTGGCACTGAAGCCCCAGAGGATTCATGGAGAGCTGTCCAGTCTATGTTAGAAGCCCAAGAAGCTGGTCTAATATTGGCAAAGGAATGTCATAGGAACTAGATGAACTTAATGGTGAGAGTAAGGCAAGCAGGCAAAAGGCAAGGCTCCCTTCTGCCATGTCCTTTTAGGTGTGCTGGAATCAGAAGGTACCACCCACATTTAGGGTGGGTCTTCCCACTTAAAATAATCTGACGAAGGATGTCCCTCACAGGAGCACCCAGCAGCTTGGGTTTTAGTTGATTCTATATCCATTCAAGTTGACAACTAAGATCAGTCATCACAAGCAGGGTCAGTGAGTTCATACCCCTTTCTACTTATATGCCATTGTATTCAAGAGTCTATTTTGGAAGAAAGAGTGTAACTAGCTTTGTTGGATCACCTGCCCCCTTCTTTGGAAATATGTGGCACATTTATAGTTTCTCTGAGTCTATAACCTACTGGAAGAGGTTCCTCAAACAAAATCCAGGTTTTATAATGAGAAAACAAAAGCCGGGAATACAAAAAGAAGAGTAGTACATGTTGCACCCACCTAGAAAACTCAGCCAGGCAATGTCAGAGTCCACACTCCAGTCAGGAGAGCATGTTACCCTCTCAATGTCAGTTTCCTGCCTCCATCCATCCATTCAAAACACACCCAACACTGGGCATGGTGGTTCACACCTTTAGTCCCAGCACTCAGGAGGCAGAGGCAGGTGGATCTCTATGAGTTCAAGGCCAGCCTGGTCTCCATAGTGAGTTTTGGGCCAGCTAGAGCTGCAGGGAGACCCTGTCTCAAAAAGACCAAAAAAAAAAAAAAAAAAAAAAAACACCCACCTCAGCCACCTCTGCATGACATCTTCTACTAAGATTTGGTGATTCAGAAAGTTCACTGAATCGTTGCCTTCCAACCCCTCAAAATCTACTAGGAACTTAGCTTGAAAGAAAACTGGTAACACTAAACTTGATATTACATTCACTGAGTGCCTCCTTACTGAACCTAAAAAGGCAGTAGGCATGATTTTATCCAATTCTCCCTGCATCTATCCATGGTCAGTACATACCACAGTGTTGTCAAACTGCCACCAGGTTTGCTAGGCCCAAAGAAATGGACAGACAGTATCTTAAGCCCTCCTTGAAGACATCACTATTCTAGAGCTCTACACTGAGGATGCTCTTTTCAGAAGATGAGTCTTGGACATAGAAGAGAATTTCATTGACCTGAAAATGCTGTTGTAATGATGATCCCCTGAGTAGAGTTGATGCATTACAGTGTTTAACATATGCTTCTAGTTGGTTCAACTGTGAGATGACCTGTGCAAACCAAGACTCATTCATGGAGAAGCAACAAATCAGGGCATGTTAACTAGACTAGCCTGGTCTTCTTCCTTCTCCTTTACCTCTGTCTGGTTCTCCCTTAGCTTCATCAGACATGCTGACATCTCCTCTGCAGAGCTCATGCAATCACTGCTCCCTCTGCCAGGAATGTCTGCTGCTGACTCTCTGCATGGCTGTTGCCCCTTAGGCTTGATGTCTCCCTGTCCATTGTGCAGAAGACACTTGTTGGACATTAGGGTCTAAATATGAAACATCCCCCAAAAGGGCTCACGCATTGAAAGCCTAACCCTTAGCTGATAGGTCCAACCACTGAGAAGTGATTGGATCATGAGGACTCTAATTCATCAATGGATTCATCCATTGATTGATTCATGAACTGATATCACTATTAAGAGATGGTGGAAACTAGGATAGGAAGCAGGTTCAAGGAAATGGGTAGCTGTGAACATGCCTTGAAAGATCCTACCCTTTTCTGTCTCTCTGCTCCCAACTACCACCAGGGGCACAGTCCCCTCTGCCACGTGCTTCTGCTAGCATGATGTTTTGCCTCACCAATGAGCCCACCAATCAGAAGCTGAAACCCCTGAAAGCGTGAGTCAAAATCAAAACCTCTCCTCCTTTAAGTTGCTTCTTCCAGGCATTTGTCACAGCAACAGAAAGTCTAATTAAAACAAATAGGTTGCAGAGGCGAGAGACAGAATGTCCAGACACAGAATTAATCCCTATTTTCCATTTCTAGTTTTCTTTCTCCTTTTGTGTGCATGCATAGCATATATACATGTACATGTTTGTGTATGTGCATACATATGCATGCACCTGTGAGTGTGGGGGCACATGTATATGTGAGCATGTATTTGGAGGCCAGAGGTCAACAGCAGATGTCTTCCTCTACAACTTTCCACCTTTTTATTCAGAGGGAGTCTCTCACGCCCACCATCTGGGCTAGAGTGTCTGGCCAGTGAGCTCCGTGGATCTGCCTGTCTTTGCCTCCCCACCCCACAGTGCTTAGCTACACATACGTGCCACCAAGCCTGGCTTTTTGCGGCTCTCAACCCAGGTCCTCATGCCCCCAGTGTACTATTTCTAGGCTTCTGTTTTAAGACCCACATGCTGCACTCCAATGTCAGGGTAATCAGAATCTCCTAACATCTACTCAGCAGATTCTCCCTTTTCTACTGAGCTGTCTCTAAGTAGGTATTCAGCATTCTGTTGTCCAAGATGTCTTATTCACTCTATGTGAGACAATGGACTACCTCTTTAGAATAGTTCCATTCAGGTTGATACCCATTGAGTTCAGATAGATCAGAGCCCAACAGGAATTGGGGCATTTGGGTTATACCTTGAATTGTTACTTCTCATGCTGTGTCCAAATACCTGACAAGAAGCAACTGAAGGAAGGAAGAGTATGTTCTGGTTACAGTTGCGGGGATACAGCCCACCATGATGGGGAAAGGATGCTGGCAGGAGCATCAGATGTCTAGTCACAGAGCATCTGCAGTCAGAAAGCAGGGAGTCAACAGGAAGTGGGACGGGGCTATAAGATCTCAAAGCCACTACTGACCCACGTCCTCCAGTGAGGCCCCACCTCCTAAAGGTTCCACAGCCTTCCCAAACAGCACCACCAACTAGGAACCAAGCGTTCAAACACATGAGCCTCTGGGGAACATTTCATATTCCAACCCTAATATTATGAACCAGGTTTCTGTGTTCTTCCACACAGGAAATACATGGCTCACAAGGCCAAAACACACTTGAGAATTCTTCCAGGTTAAGTAAGGAATCCAGCCATGCACCAGACATAAATTCTCCCTGCCTATGGGAAACAAGTTGCCTTTAAGTCAAAATGGCACTCAATGATATGAAATTCTTGTTGTAATTCAAAAAGCTTTTTCCCTTTAAGCTTGCATTTCTAACAAACAAAATAAATTGTCATGCCACATGCATATAAAGATTGCAAAGATGAGCCTCTATTAAACTCTACTTAGCAGCAAAGCAACTCAGGTGTTATCTAAATTTAGCCCTTTCAGCTCTGGCTCTTTCATCCTGAAACCCCATATCTTGCAGCTTTTACTTAGACTTGTAAGAGTTTAATAAATAGAGTTGGCACAATGCATTAAGATTAGGTCAGCTGGAGAGCTTGACCTGGTTGGACCAAATTTGGTATTGATTTCTCTGAATATTTTTTTGCAAGAATGTAGACCCTTACAGAGAAAGAAAAGGATACAACCATGGATTTAGGTCAAAAGCAAAACAAGTCCACATTTTGCTCATTTCCTTAGCGATGAAGGGTAGAAAGAGGTCACCTAAGAAATTAGTGGAGAGAAGGTACCAATCATAATTCCACATAATTTTGTGTATGTGTGTAGATATGTGTATGTGTGTTCCTGTGTGCCAATGTACATGTGTATGCATGTGTGAACATGTGCATGTGCAAATGTGTGAAAGCCAGAGGTCAACCCTGAGTGTCATTCATCAGCACCCACTTGCCTCATTGTTTCAGACAAAGTCTCTCATTGGGTTAGGGTTCATCAACTCAGCTAGGCTGCCTGGCCAGCAAACACTAGGGATCCACCTGTCTCTGCCCCTTTAGTACTGGGAATGCAAGGTTGTACCATCATGCCTGACATTCTTTGTACATGCTGTGGATGGGCTCAGGTCCTCAGGCCTGTAAAGCAGACATTTTACCAACTAAGTCATCTTCTCAGCCCACCCCACAAAAATATTTTGAATATTTATTTAGTGTGTGTGTATGTCTGTCTGTCTGTCTGTCTGTCTGCATACCCACATGCATGCAGTGACACATTAGTGGAGGTTGGAGGACAACCTGTGAGAGTCATTTCTCTCCTTCCACCATGTGAGCTCCAGGCATCAAACTCGGGTTGTGAGGCTTGGTGGCAAGTGCTTTTACCTGCTGAGCCATCTCACTGGGTCCCCAGAGTATTTTTTAAATATAAAATGTACGTCCAGCATTGAGAACATAGATACCTGATATTCTACACCCTGGGAGCAGAGTTATGAGTCAAGATCAGGTGCCCACTTGTTCTAGTAGCCCCAGGGCTACAAGAATTCCCAGTATGGAATTTTCAGATCTAAAGCCAGGACATTAAGCAAGCTAGGATGGATGGCTGTCCTTAAAGGTGTGCTGACTTAAACATGGCATTATAATGGCCATCTCTAAAGTGACTTTTAGAGAAGCCGAAGTGGAGTCTCACACTTTAGGGCAATGCTTACCTTGGTCCCGCTCATCTGATCTGTGTCACTGCACTGGAGCCTCTGCAAGTGGTTTTCAAGATGGCATTTTATCTCTGCTGCTCTACTGAAACTTGTAAGAGTCTTAAGCCATGGGTGTCAGTGTGCCCTGTGCCACAGGTGAGTGACCAAAAAGTGTAATGACTAGCCCTGCCCTGCTTGGAATCCAACACTGTCTGCCCAGACCCTCAGTAACAGTGAAGATTCCTCATTCACCTGCTTGTGAGTGAAGACACAATCTCATCATGTTTATATGACCTTCTTAGAACATGTCTATGGACCAAGCATGATGCTGGTTAGAGTTTCTGAAATAGGGTCTAAAACACAGATGCAATCTCATCAGAAGAAAGTTCTGATTTGATTTACCACTCTGAGCCAGCTTTGAGGAGTGGGCATTCATCCCATGATAGCTATGAATCCATGGCAACAGAGGAAGCAGAGAAGAAGCCCAGAGAGTTTATCAAGCAGTAACCTACTTGTAATTGACACACTTCCTCTCCTATGGTCACACACATTATTTTTGTCAAAAGCCATGAATCCCCTTATGCTGATATGCCAAGTTGTAGAAAAGGAATGAACTGATCAAATCTACAGAAAGAAGTGATTTCATATGGCCTCCAGGGGAGGCAGCTGGTTGAGTGCTATGACCAAGTTCTTTAGTGAGTGATAGAAGTCAAGAAAGGAATAAAACCATGCCCCACCCACCATGGCCCCAAGTAGACAAAGCTGAGATGATTCTAAGAGGTACAAAAGACAGTGAAATGACCCCTCACACTTGGGGTGAGGCTCTGATGATACCCACTTCTGTCTCAAAAACTAATGGAGAGGGGCTAGAGAGATGGCTCAGCTGTTGAGACCCAGGTTTGAATCCACATGGCAGCTAACAACTATCTGTAACTCCAGTTTCAGGAAATTCAATGCCCAATTTTGTCCTCTGGAGGCGCTGCACAATATGGGTGCACTTACATATAAGCAAGCATAACATTCATACACATAAAATAAAAATAAATGAATCAATAAAATAACATAATGGAGAAAGAGTCTGTATCCGATACCTTCTTCGTCTCAGTGACAGAATTCCTGGAGGAAACTTAAAGGAGGAAGGGTTTGTTTGAGCTCACAGTTTGAAGGAATGTAGTCCATGGTGGTGGGATGGCATGACAACAGAGCAGCTTGTGACTATGGTGATGTAAATGCAGAGAGAGAAAGAGAAAGATAGGGGAGGGTGAAGAATAGCATTTATATGTCTTTCTTATCCACCCCCCTTTTATTCAGCCTGGACCCCTAATCCATGGGATGGTATGGCCTATTTCAAATTGAGTTTTCCTTCCTAAGTTAAATCAACCTATCTGGAAAAACCTGTACAGACAGGCCCATATGCACATCTTCTAGATGAACATGAACCAATACATAGTCACCTTCCTTCCTACCATTCTGAAATATAATTATTTATATTTTATCACAATTATTTCTAGTCTTTATATTAAAAAAAATTTACAGGTATTGCTGACTATATCCCTTAATCCCATATAGTCCAGGTCTGTTTCCCTGACCCAATGTCCCTCCCCAGACAGCTGCTGTCCAATATATGATGAGGGGCTATCATAGTGCTTGCCTAGTGCACACAAAGACCTGGTTCATCCCCAACACCACAGATAAGACAGTACTGGCCTGTAATCTCAGCACTTGGCAGGTGAAGGCATGAGAATCACAAGTTCAGGGCCAATCCGGCTACATAAGACCCTGCCTCAAAAGTAAACCAGGGCTTCACTGACAGGTTTCCATATCCCGTGAGGCTTCACATATGGATTCCAAACCCCAAACAATGTCCAACCCATTTGCCCCTTGGTTACTTCACCCAGAACTGTTTCTGAGCCTGTCTATATTAAACAGACCCAAGCAAAGTCTCACACTATGGAGACCCACTTATATCCTTTTAACAGCTGAAACAGTCATCCAGCAAATAAACACAACTTATCTCTCCACTAATGGCCTTTCAGGCTATTCAAAAATGCCTGGTCTCATAAGCATCACTACAGCAAACACCCTTGTACACATCTCTTCATGTACACGAAAACCACTTCATCCAAGGCTCATGATTAAATGTAACATTGCTGTGTCCTACTAGTATACATCCTGAAATGTGTTAGGCTCTGTTCATTCATTATGCAATGAGGTCATGCCAACCCACAATCCCAGTAGCCCTAGAGAAGACACAATCTCCCCCTACCTCCAGAGAGTCTTCTTTAGAGACAGTTAAGACAGCCTCACTGTGGCCTGCTAAGAACATCTCTTCATGTACACGAAAACCACTTCATCCAAGGCTCATGATTAAATGTAACATTGCTGTGTCCTACTAGTATACATCCTGAAATGTGTTAGGCTCTGTTCATTCATTATGCAATGAGGTCATGCCAACCCACAATCCCAGTAGCCCTAGAGAAGACACAATCTCCCCCTACCTCCAGAGAGTCTTCTTTAGAGACAGTTAAGACAGCCTCACTGTGGCCTGCTAAGAATGAACCTACAGGCACACACACACACACACACACACACACACACACACACACACACACACACACGCACGCACAAGCACAAAGCTCAATTCAATTCTCTCTCCTCAGTAGCAAGCTAATGCTGCATCTCCATTCGCCCACCTTCCAATAACTTAATGAATTAGCCACTCGCCAATCAGAACTGAACCGATGGGATAATATATCAAAATCAAGTCAGACACACACTCGTATGGGCTGATGGATCTCAGGCAAAACCTTAGACAATAATAATGTTGTTCAGAAGACAAATCTACTCATAAGTGCCCTCCATGACAAATGATGGACTTGGGGGCTATATATGAGGTCCAGGTGGGAGCGGCTACAACTTAATTAAACTTTGAAAACATAATAGAACCAAAGGCAGTACATCCATTTCTGGGTCCCCTATCAAAAAGCCCATGATATCCTTAATAGGTTAGCCATATCCACTTCTAGAAGTTATAATAGTTCTCTACCCAATGTACACCAACAGCCCTTGATCTTGCAGAAGTTGACACTACCTCTGTTTTCTCCCCTCTCCATAGCTGCTTGTGACACCAGTTCATCACAGCCGGGGAGTGATCATGACTGTTTATATCCCTCTTCCATCACCCTGGGTCCTAACAAAAAGTGTAAGTCTGGAACTCCACCCTGATACTTCAGACATGGTCTGTCTGGGTTTAGGAAATAATGAGCTGTTACTGTCCCATGTCCTGGGAACCCAGGTGCTTCAAACTGAAGTGTAGTATCTAACAAAAACATTCATGTATGCATGTGTATGTAGATACATGTGCATGCTTATACATGTACGTCTACTCATATGTATGTAGACATATACATATACACTTGTGTGAGGTGTGTGAGAGAGAGGGAGAGAGATAAAGAAAGAGAACATAGGATAACACTGGGTGTGGTTTCTCAAGTGTCATCTACCTTTTTTTTTTTTTTTAATTGAGACAGGGTCTCTAACCAGCCTGGAACTCGCCAAGTAGGTGATGTTGACTGACCATTGAGCCCCAGGTATCCTATAAGACTATGATTATAAGCACATGCCATGGTACTCAGCTTTTTAAATTTTTTATTACATTTTAACTTATTTGGTGTGTGGGAGTGCACATACACCACAGCATATGTGTGGAGGTCAAACAACAACTTCAGAAGTCAGTTCAGTTCTCTCCTTCCACTACGCAGCTTTTAGGGATTGAACTCTCCAAGAGTTCATCATTCATCAAGCTTGGTGGGAAGTGCTTTTACTTGCTGGGTTTGGGGGTTCAAGCTCAAATTCTTATACTTCCAAGGCAAGATCTTTACCAAGTTAGCCATCTCTCCTAAAACATTCGTGAGAATCACAACCCAAAGAACCCAGTACTCTGGCCCTTAAACTATCCCCGGCTCCTGATGAGCCCCAGACACACCAGTCAAGCCTCCTTTTCATCCATTTCAGCTGGTGAATCTGAGCTGCACACAGACTGTTTCAGAGGCTCCCTGCTGAGGATGATGCTGACTGAAAACTGAATCACTCCAGCTTCCCATTCTGTTTTGAAGCATGTCTGGAAGTCTCTTCTCTGAGTAGTATTGCCATACTTCCAAACAGATCTCCTTCCTGGGAAAGCTTGAGGGAAAAAAAGAGCAATGTATAATAGATAATATGTGGGACTGTCAACACAAAAACACAACTCTCATCTCAAAGGGGTAAGAGATTGTTTATTCTGGAACCAAATGTGAGTGACCCACAGCCCAGGAACACAGATTTAGACTACCCCAGATTCTATGTTCCAACATGGTAACAGTTCTGTGAAGATTTTATTTTAAATTTAAACTTTTTGTTCTTTTCTTAGAAGAATTCTCAAAAGAATAAATATAAATGACTAAAAATATCTTCAAACATGTTCAATATCCTTAGTGATTGGGGAAATGCAATTAAAAGTACCTTGAGATTTCATCTTAACCCAGTCAGAATGACTAAGGATCAAGAAAACAACCAACAACAAATGCTGGTGAGGATGTGAGGAAAGAGGAACCCCTATTCACTGCTAGTGGGATTGCAAACTGGTGCAGCCATTATGGAAATCAGTGTGGAGAACTCTCAAAAAAAACTAAAAGTAGATTTACCATGTGATCCAGCTATACCACTCTTTGACAGATACCCAAAGGACTCCATATCCTATTACAGAGATACTTGCTCATTTGTGAAGATTTTATAGCAACAGAACACAGAAAATCACAAATCGAGATATTTTACAAACATTAGAGGAAACATCAGGTCAGCAGGTCACAGAAAAGCAGAGAGAAACCTCAACTTTAGGCCTCAGAGATGATGGCATTCTTAGCCTTCTGGTTGGTAGAAATCAGGAGTCCATTTGTACATCCCAAAGAATTTACCTAATGATCAAAGATGTTAGGTTGTATACAGAGGAAGGTAGTAAGTGACTGTTAAGGATTACCTAAGATGATTTATCTGTGGACTTGCAACATTTTATCCTCTCTATATCACTGAAGTTCTAATCAGTTTATCAGCACTGCAGGAGGTTCAGAGTTAGGTGCAATTCTTTCTGGGAACTTTTGTTCACAGGACTAATCCAGAAAATACATACAGACAGAGATGCACACAGACACAGACAGACACAGACAGGAGAGAGAGAGAGAGAGCAGTCATTAACTATAGAAAAGGTTTGGTGCCACACAAGTGGCACAGAGCAATCTCCAACATCCATCTGTCCCAGTGAGGTCATCTTGGAGGTGGGAGGGATGCACCTCATGCCCAACGCCACAGCCAGGCAGAGGCAGTTGCTCTCACCCTAAGATGCCTCCAGTGATGACCATGTTCTAGGTTTCCCTGGGTCCGAAGCTTGGGGTAAGTCTCCTGCATCAGTGTTTGTCAAAACCTGAATGCTTCAACTCAGCAGCCAGGAATGATAGTCTCTGCCAGGAGAACCTGAGAATTCCGTATTTTCCAGACAACAGCAAGACAAAAGCAATCATTGCCTGCCTCATCTAACAAAATGATGGCTGGTGTTGAGGCAAAACTCAGCTCTCTTAAGGGAATAAGAGAAAGCTTATTCAGAACCAAATATAGTGAGAACAGCCCAGGAACATCAAGTTCAAACTGCCCCAAACGATACACCCCAAACTAGAAGTGCTTACATGAACTTTCATGGTCACAGAGCAAATGACCATTATAAATCAAAACACTTTTCAGGGGCTGGAGAGCAGACTCAGAGGTTAAGAGCACTACTGCTCTTGCAGAGGATCTGGGTTTGGTTCATAGCACCCATGTTGGGTGGCTTACAACCACTTGTAACTCCAGCTCCAGGGGATCTGATCCCCTCTTTCTAGCCTCTGTGGGCACCTGCATATACAAGCACATACACACAGAGAGAGATGCATACTTATAAACATAATTAAAAATAAAATCGTTATAAAAATATTTTTCAAATGCATCAAAGGGAACCATCAGGTAGGCAAGTTACAGCAATGCAGAGAAACCTCTCTATAGACCTGTGACATTGTTTGACAATATTCTTAGCTTCAGGGTTGAAGAGTGTTAGGGCTGTGTTAATACATTCTAAACATTATACCTGAAGATGTGAGGCCAGGCAAAGAGGTGACAATGAATGGCTATTAAGAGAACTGATATATAAAAATGACTTTATGAAACCCATTACTCTGCATATTGAATATAGGCCAATTCCTTTAGCCTCCACCACAATCAGATGAACATTCATCGAGAGAGAGAGAGAGAGAGAGAGAGAGAGAGAGAGAGAGAGACCAACAAATGAACTATTACCAAAAGAAAAACAAAAATCCCAAGATAATTTGGCTCTGGATCAGTAACATTCCAACTCGCCACTCTCAGAAAGTTCTAACAAGTCTTTTGTAGAATCTTTAATACATTTTTCCCTGGGAACTTCAACATTACAGAGGTGACTACACATTTTACCTTTTCTACATAATATGTGAATTTTTTCTGGGAAGACACAAATAGCAGGTTCCATTTAGTAAGAGCTTATTATGCATTGGGTTAAGGATCCACAGGTTTTATCTCAGCAAATCCTTATGATGACCTCAAAGATTTCTAACCAATACACAGGCAGAGCCCACCGAGAATAAATCATTGTCCTGCGGTCCCCCCCATCCTTGCCAGAAGCAAAGCTGGGTTGAACCCAGTTCCTTCAGTCTGCAGTGACTCACATCCCAGCCCAGGGGCAGCAAACACTGAAATGCTATGATGAACTTCTGTCTTTTAAAGAAAGAGCATCAACACACTTCTCATATCAGACTGTCAGTGACTGACAGTCAAGGACCTCTCAGAGTTGCCCATTACTTCAGTGTGTGGCTATCAAGGATTCGGACATCTCACTCTGTACAGAGTGTTACATGGAGACATTCTCAGATAGAGCCCAGTCAGCTCCTTGTTCCAGGCTGAGGGACACTGGGCTAGTCATTCACCTCTCATGCAACTCCTTTGCTCGAGCTGTCAAATGGGGCAACTACCGACCTCCCCAGGATGAGAGGATTCTAACTCATTCCATTGACAAACACGCCTGGCACAAATCAGGGGTTAAAGGGTGATAATATCTACTGTATTATTGCATAACTGCCCAGCCTCCCACTGTCCAATTATTTAATTCTTATCTCCAGTACCGCTTGATAAATTATAGAGCAGGGCTCCTTTTCAAAGCACTTCCCATCGATTACCTCATTTAAACCAGTTCATATTGAACACTAGCTGCCACAGCTGCAAGATGGGTGAGGCTTTTTTTCCATTCTGAGATGACCCCCCAAAGGGATCCTGGGTACCCCCACGATGGTAAGATTTTTAATGGATGCAAATCTGAAAGGCATGCTGCATTTATTAATCCCTCTTCAGAGTAAATGGCAGCAAAGCCTGCAGGAGCAATCAGTCATTTACATGAACAGCTCTCTTTACCCCAATGCCTGACAAGAAGCATCCATCTGATGCCCAAACTGAGGCTTTCTTACATGAGACAGTGTCTCCCAACCCCTGAGACCCAGAAGGAGCAGGCACTGAATATCATCCATAGATCATCACTAGAAAGATGTACCAATGGATTCTGAGCACATGGGAAAATATTCAGACTCCATACTGGGGCATCCTGAGCATCCCAACAACGCTCAGAACACACTCTCCCTTCCTTAGCCAGGTGAGACTTGCTGCAAATTCCCCAGACTCTCTAGACTTGTTTCTACCCCAGGACATTTTTATGTGCTGTTAGAGCTGCCTGGCTATCACACACACACACACACACACACACACACACACACACTCCGTTCTTTGCATGACATTACCATTTTCATTCTACGAGTCTCAGATCCAGTCTTACATTTCCAGAAATGTCTCTTCTGATCACCTTACCTGAAAAAGAGAGGAAGCAGGAGAGATGGAGAAAAAGCAAAAGGATGAATAACAAGGTATGGTGATACACATGTATGAAAATGTCATGATGAAAGCCATCATTTTGTATGGAAACTCAAGAAAATAATTTTAAGATTAAAAATAAAGAAGACTGGCCAGTGAGGTGGCTTGGTGGGTAAAGGCATTTGTCACCTTTACCTGAGGGTCTAATTTGACTCCAGGACTCACTTGGTAAAAGGAGAGAACTGACCCCAGAAAGTTGTCCTCTAACCTCCATGTGCACATGGTGGCATGTGCACACCACCCTAGAATAAATAAGCACATGTAATTAAAGTTTTTAAATAAATAAACTAAAAGGACCTTCCCTAGAAACTCGTCGTTCTATTCCACTCACTCCATTGCTGCATCTCAAGTCTTTCTCATCCAGAGCTTCACTGTGCTCATCTGTCTGTGTCCACACAGGTTTAAGATCCACAGACAGGGACCTTGCATGCTCTGTACACTGTTCTATATCTGCATTTAGAATTTCTCTGAGGACATAGCAGGTTCTCGGTAATAACCACTGAACGTAAGAATGAACAACAAACCGCCATAACCCAAGCAACATCTCCCAAAGCCCAGACAAGAGCCTCGCACCTCAGCTGGCTCCCAGTGTGTGGTGTTCTTGAAGGTTCTCTCTTCAACTCTCCTCTCTCATTTACTCCTATGGCATTTTTTTTTGAGTGTGTGTGCATGTGTACATGCATGCGTGTAGGCCACAGAACAGCCTAAAGTGTCCTCAGCCTCCATTCACCCTCCTTTTATTGTGAGGGAGGACCTCTTACTTTTACCTGGAACTCACTGATTCAGCTCAACTGGCTGGCCAATAAGCCCAGTGATCTGCCTGTCTCTGCCCCTCTCCCCCAGCACTGGGAGTATAAGTGTACACCATCATGCCCAGCTGTTTTTACTGGAGCTGAGGATCAAACTCAGGTCTTTGTGCTTGGGTGTAGCAAGTGCTTTACTGAATGACCACCTCTCCATGACTTTATCAACCACCTCAAGGGTGCCTGCAGCTTACCCCATGTCTTCAATGGCAGTGTCTGCTAGGTTGGAACTCCAGGAGGATGCCCTCAAACTCTACTCTCATGGGAACCAGAAATCTGTATCTTAACCCAAGGAGAAGGCTCACACAGTGAAGAGAAAGAATCCAGTGACAGCCCTACTCAGATCTGTGCCTGCCTTGGTCCCCATGGACCCTGGGTACCTCCAGGCCCAGGGCATCATCAGGGCAGAGCTGTTCAATGGTTATAGTCACAAAGTGGAGACCTTTTCCTATGAGGCCTCCTTCCTCCATCAAGGCAAATGAGTAGATCTGCAGCTGGTGGAGAAGCCACTGCCCTGAGCCCTGGTCACATCAGTCCAGGAAGGTTTCCCTGACCGCATCTCACATTCATACCTCTCATGTCCCTCTTCCTTTCCCCACCTCATGAGGTCCCATTTCTTCATGAATTTTGTTGATAATCTCTCCATAAACTGGTCCAAAGTCTTTTGTTTTTGTAGGACTGGGGATTCAAACCAGGGCCTCCTACGCACTATGCAAAAGCACTTTACCACTGAACTGTATCCCCTCCCCCAAGACCTGTTTTTACTTTGAGCTCACTCTGTAGCCCAGGCTAGCCTCACACTTGGGATCCTCCAGTTTAAGCCCCTGAGCACCTGGGATTATGGTCCTGCACCACCAAGCCTGGCTCATACAAGTTCTTGGAATCTTTCTTTCAGCTTTTCTCTATGACTCAGTAAATGTATGAGGAGAGAGTTCCTCCTCCTTGTCTTAAAATAGCGAATGATTCCTAGGTGAAAGATAACAAGATCTAGCATCAACTGAGCATGTGCTAAAAGCTAGGCATCGTGCTAGACACACCACTTTCCCTCCTTGTACTTCTATATGGTACTGACTACTTTCTTTAAGGAAAGTTAGACAGAGATAGGATTTCAGAAAGAGAAGGAGCTTGATCAATGTCACATAGGAATTTGGTCATAGAGTTCAAATTCAGATTTGGATTGCTCTGCTGCCAGAACCTGTGATCTTCATCGCCCACTAAAATGCTCCTTATCTAGTGTGCTGATCGGTTTTTGTCAACTTGACACAAACTACAGTCACCTGGGAAAAGAGAACTTCAATTAAGGAATTTCCCAGATCAGATTAGCCATATCTATGAGACATTTACTTAATTGCTAATTGATGTAGGAGGACCCAGCCCACTGTGAGTGGTACCTTCCCTGGGCAGGTAGGCCTGGACTGTGTTAGAAAGTTAGCTGAGCAAGTCAGGAGAAACAGGCCAGTAAGCGGTACTCCTCTGCGATTTCTGCTTCAAACTCCTGCCTCAGATTCCTGACTTGGCTTCCCTTGATGATGAACTATAACCTGTAAGTCGAAATAAATTCTTTCCTCTCCAAGGTGTTTTCAGTTATGGTGTTTATCACAGCAACAGAAAAGAAAACTAGGATGTCTGGTATTTGTTGCATAGAGTACAACAGGAAAGAGAACTGATGTCCAGTGGTACTATCTGGGATGCACCAGCATGCTGCCTCATTGCCACCTGAGAAGAATGTGCCCAGGCTAACAGGCAACCCCTGGTTGGACTGGATGGAGATGCACACTCCAAGAAAATATCACAGCACCTCCAACCACCGTGCCCTTTCCGGGGCATTCTGCCTGGCTCCTGTTTACCAATTAGTGAGCAGCTCTGTATTGCAACAAGGCATAAATGGAGTAATGAATTGAGATGCAGGTTTCATAAAAGTGATTAACTGCTAAATTCTAGTTCAGCTAACAGTTCAATTATCCCATTTTGCATCTCGGCTTTCCATCCAATTCTGCATTCACGCAGCCCCAATCACTGAGGCACCTACAGCCTCCGCATTACCATTAATTAAGCCATCGCTCTTCCCCGGAATCTGTCCACCCTCACTCGTGAGCTGGGTTTACAAATCAGGGCATGAAGGGAACTTTGAGAAGCAAACAATACTTCCAGAATGAGGGTTGACCCACAGTGGATTCCATGATCCCTACCAAATGTATGGTGTGCACATATGGGTGTGTGCACATGTGGGTGTGCATGTGCCACAACACATGTGTGGAGGTCAGAGGACAACTTTCAGGAGTCAGTTCTCTTTCCACTGTGAGTTCCAGGGATGGAACTCAGGTCTTCGGGCTGCACTAAGCCACGTTGCTAGCCTGATACATAGGTATCATTATGCTTTGCTCTTATTCACCCACCTCACAGCCTCCTTCTCCCCCTCCTCCCTCTTGTTGATCTCCTTCCTCCCCTCCAGTCTCTCTTTCTCCTTTCATGCCATGGGTATTCCATTACCTCTCATTCTCCTCCTCCCTTCTTTAGACTTCTTCCTCTTCCCTCACAGTCCCCTTTCCACTTTCATGACCTTCAGTCATGTGCACAAGTATACACACGCATGCACCACATTCATGCATGTAATGTATAGGCTATAGATGTATATAGAAATTTAAATCCAGGTTCCTCACATGAGAGGAAATGCTCAGTATTTGGCTGCTTCCCCCAAGAAATCTCTAACCAAATCTTCCCACCAGCCTTTGCTACTCAAAACACAAAATTCATTTTCCTCAAAGCACAAACGCACAAGCAGGTTCCACATAGAACCTGTGCTGCTCACACATAGGAATGTTCTGAAAACAGCTATGCTGGGGTAACCAGCACCTCTGGCCTTTTGGAAGACAGAGCAATTCCAAGCACATAATTACTGTTGATCCAAGATAAGCCGCTAGCCAACAAAACGAGAGACCTCAGTTCAGTACCTGGGTCTCCTGCTGCCTGCTGTTTGACCTGGCCCTCCATAATGGCATGGTTAGAATTGCCTTCCATAATGGCATGGTTAGAATTACCCACCATTCTGGAAAGATGGGGAGTTGGAAGTAGGCTTAGGAAGATTTTTTGGTAAGAAAACAAAATTTGAGATACTTTCTTATCTGTGGACAGACATACATGCCTGCAACCTTAGTTTTGTTTATTGATGTATCAATTTGAAATTTGTATCCATTCTTATTCCATGGACACAACCATGGGGCTAGACACTATTCTTAAGTGCTTTAATTCATAATCAATATTCAAATTTGAATCAATATTCAAAACTCTGTGAGTTGGTCTTATTGTTATCTACATCTTGTTCATGAAGAAACTGAATGCCAGGCAGAGAGATTGAACAACTTGCTGAAGGTCACGCAGCTAGAAAGATGAAGCTCTAGGCTTCAGAGTTTAACTTTAACAATATCCTAAATTATATGTAAACAGGTTGACAATTATCTAACATATTTTAATAAGTAATGAATGCATGCATGAATGAACAGGTAAATAGGTGGACTGGTGGGTGGATGGATGGATTCATGCTTGCATGGATAGGTAGATGGATGGGTGGATTGAAATGTGTTATGGCTTTCTTCTTTAAATGATCCATCCCTATTACACACTAATTGTATTTAGGCATTACCCAAGGAGCCTCTATGGCCAGAAAATGATAGTCCCAGGGACATAAGTTTGTTCCCCAAACCACATCTACCAGGGTTACCAGGCCCTTATTTATTTCCAAGCAATGTTGGCAACTTCCAGTTGCTGCTGGGTGAGCGCAGGCACAGACAAAGCACCTCCATATACTATCCACAAAGAAGAGGGTCTCATAATAGATGTTGTTAAGCATGTGTCTCTCCCCGACAGATGGGCACTGACACCATCAGGAAAGTCACAGACTAGGCCCAGCATCCTCATGGCTGTAAGGTAACAGATGGGAGCCCAAGAAGGCTCCATACTAAGGCTCCATTGCCATGCATAAACATAATTGTCCTTGTCTCTCAATGCCTTGCTCTCTGAATTACTGTTATCTGGCAAAGTGAGATCCAGGTGTACAGGAGGCAGCTGTCTTTGGGGCACAATTGACTTCTTCCAGCTGGTGGGCGAGCTGCATTCTCCACCATTCACAACTGTGGCTGCCTGGTTGGTGACCCAAGGCTCCTCTCTCACACCCCAGTAAGTTTAGCCTGAAGTTCAGTGATCATTCTACAGGAAGAACCCTCTTCAAAGCAGAGGATGTCCTCCTTTCTGGGTGGATCCTCTTTTCCTTCCTTGGAACCTGCTATGGGCTATGACAAGTATACATCACACATTTTAATCCACACAGCAGACTTTCACAACACTGATAAGAAATGGCTCAGCAGAGCCATGGAGCTGTGTATTACCCAATGATGTTGGATCTGAACAATTTTTCTAAGTCCATGTTTGGGCCACCTAGTATGTTCTCTGTGTACTACAGATCCTTTCAGTTCCAGGCAAAGAAAACAGAACTGTGTCAGAAGCAGCCTACAGACAGACACACATCTGCGCTTCCTAAACCCCCCTGTCAAGACTCCTGAGTGCATGCCAGAAGAGCCCCATGAAGAACCAAAGCCTAGGAGAAGATGGGTGCATTCATTGTATAGTCAAACATACCTGAATGTGAACCCTGTCTCCATCACAGGAATGTGGACATGAACACATGACCCAACCCTGTTGATAACCCTTGATCCCCACACTTGCAAAACAAACATGGTTGTCTTAACTATGTTAGAGAAAAATATCATGCTCATCTTGCAAGTCTTAGCATAAACACTAGTTACTCAAAGATTCCTTCTCTGACCTGAGTCCCATTAGATTCAGTTGCCTCTAAAGATCTTCATGAACCCCTATGGACCTCCATACAGAGCACAATGAAGCCATGGGCTTCTTAAGCCTTTGGTCAGTGGCAGGCTGTGTATACAGTGTTGGCTCTATACATTAATATGTGTGTGGACTTGTACATTTATAGATCTTTCTAAACATGCATACATTTCCATGTGTTTATACATGGTTCATTTTCATATGGTTCATATGCATATGATTCCATGTCTTTACATATGATTTTATATATATATATATGATTCTATACATTTGTATATGATGGTGATTCAAAAGCTTTATCAGGCTTGGGAATGGTTTGTGTGTGTGTGTGTGTGTGTGTGTGTGTGTGTGTGTGTGTGTGTGAAACAAACCACCATGTATATGTAATACATATAATCATATGTATATATAATTACAATACTGCACCTTAGAAGTACAAATGTAATACACCAAATAAAAGAATATTATATGTCAAATAAAGTACAAGTTATAGAAAGATTATAATGGATTCAAGCAGTTCCTAGAAGGCACTCCAGTGTTGTAGAAGCACATACTTCTTATGTGAGCATATGTGTGTGTGTGCGCATACGTGTGTGCGTGTGTGTGTGCATGTGCGTGTGTGTGTGTGTGTGTGTGTGTGTGTGTGTGTGTGTGTGGTGATGCTGCTATAAACAAAGTACCTGCCCCTCTGGCCATGGAAGCAGGACCCAGGTTGCACATAATGGCCAATCTTCAAGGATGGCAGCAACGGCCCTGGGTTTCTTATGTAGTCATTACGTGCTACTGTTGGGCTATTTTAAATTACATTCCTTCTACTTATGAAAAAAACTTACTATGAAATGTGCTGTAGGCTGGGGAGATGGCTCAGTTGGTAAAGTGCTTGCCTTGAAAATATGAGGACCAGAATTGGATCCCCAGAACCCATAGTGGTATCCAGAACCCATGGTGGTGTGCGTCTGTAACCCCAGCACTGGGGAGCAGAGACGGACAGATCCCTTTCACCCACTGCCAGCCAGCCAAGCCAAGCCAGTGAGGCCCAGATCCTGGCGAGAGACCCTGTCTCATAAAGTAAAGTGGATACCTCCAAGAACTAGAAGAAATGACACCTGAGGTTGACTTCTGAGTCCACCTGGGCATGCACACATACCCCACACACATACCTGCACATAAAAAAATTATTTTATTGCTTCTAAGCTATCTCTCCAGCCAGAAGGAACCCGAGAGAGAAGAAGAGAAGAAGGAGACAGGTGTTACTAAGGAAGAAATGGGTAAATGGGGAGTATTTAAATGGGAGAGGGGAGAGAGGGTTATTCAAGGAACTATAGGGATAAAAGGGAAGAAGGTGCTCAGGAGAGGTGAGACCATAGGAGACTGGTATTATCAAGGGAGAAATGGGGGAAAGGGGTTACTTTAAATGGGAGAGTGTGGAGGGAGGGTTAGACAGGGAGAGAGAGGAAAGATAAATAATCCCTAGCTAGTATTAAAAACCAGAGGGAATAATATTAGTTCAAAATCCTACAGACAAATTATACATACACTATCTCTACCTGAGTCCATGTGTATAGTTGAAGGTTACATACCAAGAAACAGTGCCAGACAGGAGAAACCGTCCCTTGAGTTGTTGGCCATAGTGGTCCAAGAGACTCCCAAAATTACACAGGCTATTGCCACAGCCCTTGATTGCATTGCCTCCAAGAACTTGAAGGAAAGGCCCTATTGTTGAAGACAGGACATACTTCGGACACAGGATTTGGAGCGGTGGAACTGGAACTGATCTAGAAGTCACTTCCCCTGAAGGCTAGCTCTCATAGCCTTGGAGAGCACTACAGAAGCTACTAAGGGAAAACTTCAATCACTGGTCCAACCCCAGCTTCAAGACCTAATAACCACATCAATGACTGGCACAGCAAATGACATTGGTACAGTAGTGGCACTTTTATCTTGGGGGTAATCAACAGCTACTTAAAGCCCACTCAATGGGAGGAAACTCATGTGTGGTACTGCAAACATAGCCATGTGTGATACTAGCAAACATGGCTAGAGAGGTCAAAGATCTTAGAGAAAACCCTAAGACTGTCACATCATCCCTAAACAAATGTAATTCTTACTATGTGCAAAATATGGATCCCTATATTTACACACAAGTATTCCAGTCACCACTCATCAATGAAGCTTCTTTTGCAACAGCTGGAGACTATTACGAGTTACACAAGTAGTCACACAGACATTGTCTGCAAATTACCCAAGCCTAAGTGCCACATCTCCAATGCAACCTCTATACCTAAGGCTCACAGAACACAGAACAAGGGTACAAAGGACACTAATACATCTCTCAATTCTCATCAATGAAACCCCTTCATGCAGCAGAGGGCCAGGAATATAAAAGGTCACAAATGACCAAAGCTTAGAGACAGAGTCTGTAGAATGTGGGTCCTTGGACAGGACTCCTATATTAAACTCCACCCATCCAGGGCTCAGAGACCATTTTGAGGGGACAGAAAGATTGTAAGAGCCAGGGAGGAGGTGCATGACCATATGGAAATAAGAGTCCTACAAGTTCCTGGGACCTTGCTCATGTGAACCTACAGCAATGGTGTCAGCATGCACAAGAGCTATATACAAACTCAAGCAGACAAACCCCAGCACAGAACTGTGGAAATGAGCATCAGGCCCCAATCTTAGTTGAAGAATTATTGGCAGCTGATTGCTGCTGGATGAAAAAGAGCTGAATTTCTTAAAAGGAGGGACTTTGGTTAGGCTGACTAAACTCCAGTGAATGAACTTGCACTGAGGGACATGTGGGGACACTAACTTGACACAATAGACCTTAACACAAATGATAGAACATATCAATTCCAGTGGGGGAGTGACTATGGGAGGGTGCCAGTGGGGAAGGGGTATAAAGATGATTAAGATTGATTAAGATGTGCTGTATGGAATATGCAAATATTCAATTAAAAATTTACCCCGAAATTATGATTAATTAATCAATTAATTAAAATTTAAAATGCATGCCTGGTCA
>NW_008334203.1:301981-314887 GCF_000622305.1 Nannospalax galili | reverse complement strand
TTTGAATGTAATTCTTTCTGACTTTTCCTGAGACTCGGTGATACTGAACTACCACAAAATATTTGTTATTCACAAAAAGACCAATTTAAAAATCAGTTTTTGAGGAGGTGCATGACCATATGGAAATAAGAGTCCTACAAGTTCCTGGGACCTTGCTCATGTGAACCTACAGCAATGGTGTCAGCATGCACAAGAGCTATATACAAACTCAAGCAGACAAACCCCAGCACAGAACTGTGGAAATGAGCATCAGGCCCCAATCTTAGTTGAAGAATTATTGGCAGCTGATTGCTGCTGGATGAAAAAGAGCTGAATTTCTTAAAAGGAGGGACTTTGGTTAGGCTGACTAAACTCCAGTGAATGAACTTGCACTGAGGGACATGTGGGGACACTAACTTGACACAATAGACCTTAACACAAATGATAGAACATATCAATTCCAGTGGGGGAGTGACTATGGGAGGGTGCCAGTGGGGAAGGGGTATAAAGATGATTAAGATTGATTAAGATGTGCTGTATGGAATATGCAAATATTCAATTAAAAATTTACCCCGAAATTATGATTAATTAATCAATTAATTAAAATTTAAAATGCATGCCTGGTCTTCCATATGAAGGTAAACTTGAACTTCTCTGAGTTATAACAGTTTCTTCCCACATACCCACTTCTGCTGGACAGAAAACCAGTTCCAGTCTGGGTTATGGGTGCTACTGTTTGGATGTAGAGCTTGTGTGACTCAAACATGGAAATGAACTTTGTACTGATCTTCGTAGGAGCCAGAGGACTTCAAGGAGGAGCCTTCCAGACAGGTGTTCTCAGGGAGATGCACCTCCTTCCTGGGCCTGCCTCACTGATGTGTGACCTTGACTGTGTCCTGTCAACCTCGGAAGCAGCTTCTGAGGGCTGGCCTTGCACCCTCCTGACCCTACTGAGCACTGCTTCCTTCTGATGGTTCTGCCCTGCCCTTTCTCAGTGACTCCCACATGAATAATGGGCTCTAAATATATTTTCTTGTTCTAAATCATTTTTCTTTTCTAATGCTAAATGACCAGGCTTGTGTGTGTCAGCAGGAAAAACGTGCCCTGCTTTTCCAAAGGATGCAGAGATGTAGCCACACAGATTCCCAAAGCACTGAAGGGGCGGGGTGTGCCCACTGACTTGAAGTCACTTCACAGCCAGACACATTTCTGAGAAATTATTGGTCCGCACCAAGCTGCCTACATTTTTTTTAAAAATTTTCAGAAATTAGGAATTGCTATGAATTATTAAAAACAAGAACCCAGAAAACATACCCAGGGCCAAGGAACTCAGAGAATCTCTTATTTCTCAGGTCTAGCAGGATCACCTGCCATCACTGAGTTAAGCAGGGCTGCCTATAAGTTACACAAATTACAGGCAAACCAGCCATGGGAAGCTATTTCTCCTCCTCACATCATTACCTCCAGCCAGCTTGTGGGGGTGGAGATGAAGGAGAATATCAGACACCAGTGGATCTGAGTCCCCCCTGCTGGGTGCTAGGAAAACATGATTTACTTTTTGAGCTCTTGTAATCAGATAAAACAGCAGCCTCATAGGAAGCACAGCACACAGGCCCTTTCCTAGAAGTTGGGTCTCTGTTGGGAACTAGAGAAGAATCCTTGACCTTCAAATGTCAAGTGTACCTAAAGTGACCAAGCTTTAGGGTTTTCTAAGTAACAGGCATGGAGACCTGCATGTGCAAAGGCCCTGGGTGGAAGGGCACTGATACATCCAGAGGTAGCAGGAACAATAGACTGACTCCCAAACAACTCCTCAAGCACTAAGTCTAGAACCTTCCTGACACACCCCATCTGAATAACCTTGAGCAAGTTTTTGACTCACTCTGTGACTGACTTGCCTTAGCTGGTGGATGGATCTATCTGCCCACGTAGCCATAGAGAGCCAGTGATAGTTAATCTTGTCAGTTTAGCAGGATCTAGAATCACCATGGAGACAAACCTCTGGGAATGTCTGTGATGGAGTTTCTACACTGGTTAGTTGAGGTGGGACAACCCACTGAAACCACTGGACTGAATAAAAAGGAGAAAGCAAGCTGAGTACCAGCATCCATCTTTCTCCATTTCCTGACTGGACACAGTGTGGCCAACCAGCTTCCTGCTCCTGCTCCTCCGCCTTTCCCACCATGATGGAATGAATGATCCCTCTAACTGCAAGGCAAAATAAACCCTATCTTCCTCAAGTTACTTTTGTCAGCTATTTTATCATAGCGATGGGGAAAGTAAGGAACACAGAATCCTTATAAGGCTCATGTTACAAAGTGCCCGTGGTAGAATCCTTAACACTCCTGTGAATCTACTTGGTTGGCCCATTCCCTGGCCCTGGAGTGATCCAATGACTCAAAATATATACATTTTAAAAATATAACAACAATCATATAGTATCATTAATTCATCCTTTTCTGTTTCCCTGTGTTACCACAAGAATAGGGACAAGCATTTACTAGTCATCACTCTAAAGGGCTTTACCCGGAAAAAGCCGAGGCTCTGACTGAAGTCTAAACATTCTGCCAGGCTGGTGACTGGGATCATTGGCTGGTCTCCCTCACACTCCAACTTGAGCAGAGCAATCACTGAAATGGTCATTTTAAATTACAGGACAAGAGATCTCCTACTCATTGGGTGGCCTCCTCTCTGTGAGAGGCACCAAGTTAGAAGATGCACTAGCATCCTCCAAATCACAGGGCCATGGAGGCACACCTTCCCCTTCCCCTTCCCCGTCCATCTCTTTCTGGCAGGCTGATGGCTTGCCCATCAAATCGTTGTGTTTCTGTGTAAGAGCTGGAGAACAGCTTGTCTCCACAGTCTATTATAATTACCACTAACTGCTCCAGAAACTTGGCAGTTTTGAATTCCTTCCCACCCATGACTGACGTTCCTAATTAATACTATTGTTTCTTTCCTCTGGCTGAATTCCCCAAACACCAACATGCATGGCATAGACTAAAAACAGACGTTAAGGAAAATAACATCGGCATTCATCTCCAACACTAATAGATCCAATGCTCCTGTGAAGGATACAGGAAGGACCCGGTTTCCCATGAGTGAGGGTGTTGTACCTCATCCACTGGATCCCAAAAAGACCACTGAGGACCCAACACACCAAAATGCAAAAGCAAAGGTTTATGGTTTATTCGGGCTTAAGCTCGGGCTCTCAGACCTCACCAACTCAACGGATCCGTGCTGAGAGCCCAGAGTAAGAGAGAGTGGAGCCTTTTACAGGTTTTAGACAAAGGGCGGGGGGAGATACCGAAGATACATTTTGGTTGGTTCAAGGAGCCCACGCGCACCAACATAATTTTAAACCGATTGGATATATACGATGAAGCCCTGGAAGTTTCTTATTGGTAGGTGCTATTCTCAGGACTGTGGAATGTTCTGACTGTTACCTGTGGGGCCAGGAGTCTCCATTTTTACCTTATAGGGCAGTTTTTATGCTCGGGCTTGCTTAATCTATAGTTTCCTGGAAGGGGGGTGGGGAATAGCAGGCGGGGGTCAGGGCATGCCAGGGTATGTCTAGGCATGTCTAAAGCAGCAGCCAAGCATTTTACAGAAGCTAAAAGAGCAATTAGTGGGGGTCTGGAGGGATTGGGGGGTAGCAGGTGAATGAAGAGGGTCTCAGGGTTCTACAAGGGAGCATCACTGCCCAATTGCCTCCCTCCTTCCACCCCAGCCACAGGGTCCCCTTTTCTCCCTCCAGAATCTTTGCAGTTAGATTTCAGCACCGTGTTGAGGAAGTGTGGTCTTGCCTCCTTTCAGCTCTTCGCTTTGAAGTTTCAGGCGGAAACTTTCAAAGCAAACCTTCCAGTGCACGTGAGGAACGGCATCCACCTAAGTGTGCTTTAATGGAATCCACAGCAAACAGTGGGCCATTCCATATCTGCTTCCAATGGAAGCGTCTCTGTTGGTTGTTGAGGGACAGTGACCAGCATTTGTAGATGGCCTTGTTTACTTTATTGGGTGGTATCCAACAGGGATTTCAGTATCAAGGGCTGCGAGCAAGATAGGATCTTTGCCTCTGCCACCTGGCCACTGGGTCCCTTCCTTGGGTCCACTGAGCCTCAACCTTTTCTTCTATGAAATGTAGATGCCAATCTGAAAGGGTTGATGGGTAATACAATGATAAAACCCTGCAATTAGTAGAGACTCCAGCATGCCGTAAGTACTTAGTCTAGTCATTAGAGTACAGTTAACCCACATCCATGTTTGAGAGATATGTCTAAGACAATCATTAATAGATATTAGAAGAAATCTGAGCTTGTGTGCTTGAACTAAGAAGAGAGACACAATGTATGGTACCCAGGAGAGCACACTGTAGGACAGTCAGGGATCAATGCTGCAGAGTGTCCTCCCCCCACCTGTATCTCTCACACAGTTACTCATGAACTTGAGCAATACAGAAAAGCAGGCATTCATCTGCGTGGACTGGTTGCAAGCCTTCAGCCCAGCATCTCTGGAGAGAAGCCTAGGCAGGAAGACCAGAAGTTCAAGGACTGCTTGAGCAACTTAGAAATCCTCTGTCTCCAAATAAAAAAGTAGAGGACTGGGGATGTACTTAAGTGGTAGAAAACTGGTCCAGAATCCACAAGTAATGGTCTGGGGATGCAGTTCAGTGGTAGAGCACTTGCCTAAAATCCACCATTGAGGAGATGGAGCTCAGTTCACTGGTAGAGAACTTGCCTAGGCTCCACTAGTGAAAGACTAGAGGTGTAGTTCAGTGGTAGAGTGCTTGCCTAGAATCCAACAGTGAAGGGCTGGGGGTATAATTCAGTCATAGGGTGCTTGTCTAGAACCCACCAGCGATGGTCTGGGGACATAGCTCAGTTGGTAGAGCACTAGCCCAGCATGTGCTAGGCCCTGAGTTCCATTGCTACCACCACACACACTAAAGCAAGTGAAAATCAGATCTTGTGGCTTTAAAAGCACATACATACATGTAGCTGTGTCCCATATCTTACTTAGTGTCTTTTCACTACAATAGGTTTTACTCTGTAGCATAAGCTGGCCTCAAACTTGATCCCCCTGCTTTAGGCTCCTGGGTGCTGGAGTTCAGGCATGAGCTGCCACACTCAGGCTCATACTTACTCTCTTAATCAGTGCTAAGTTCCCTGTAGAACAACTGAATGTTGTTTTCATTCACTCAGCTTTCCAAGGCTTGTTTCCTTCTCACCTTTTTTCAATTAGAAATAAATGAATGGAACTGGCGTGATGGCTCAGCTGTTAAGAGCTCTTACTGCTCTTGCAGAGGACTCAGTTCAGTTCCCACACCCATGCTGTCTGTAACTCCAGTTCCAGGGCATGTGACACCCTCTCCTGGCCTTCACTGGCACCTGTCTCATATAGCAAACACACACAGACATACACACATGTACGTCATCAGTGAGTTCATCTTCCCTCGCTCTTGATGCGGAAGGCCCCACTCTAGGATCATTGGCGATACTGAACCACAATTGTGCATAATCTAGTTTGGGACCCTTTCTGTTGCTGTCCAATTGCTACTATGCAGGTGCTCAGGCAATACTGATAGATCCAATGATTTGGAAAAGGTTGTTTTTTTTTGGGGGGGGGGAGGTTGTTGTTGTTGCTTTTTTTGTCTTTTTGAGACAGGGTCTCCTTGTAGCCCCAGCTGTCCTGGTACTCACTATGTAGACCAGGCTGGCCTGGAACTCACAAAGATCCACCTGCCTCTGCCTCCCAAGTGCTGGGTTTAAAGGTGTGCACTACAACGCCCGGCTGGGAAAGGTTGTTTTAACAGAAATTTTATAACATACTATAAACACTACGTAGAACCACAGTCCCAGGAACACTCCTTCTCATGAGAGCCTGAGTGTCTACTCTCAGAGTAGTGACACAAGGCCAAGAAACCATGGGGGTAGACTGGAGAGATGACAGTCGGTAAAGCTCTTACCTTGCAAGGACAAAGACTTTTGATCCCCAGAACCACATAAAAATTAGAGGTGTAATGGTGTGTACCTGCAATCCTACTGGTGGGAAGGCAGAGACAGGAGGATCCCCAAGGCTCACTGGCCAGCCAATGTAGCCAAATTTGCTAGCTCAAGGTTCAGTGAGAGACCCTGTTTCAAAGGAGGTAGATAGGCCTCCCTAACAATGACACCTTAGAGTCTTGGGCCTCTATACATGTGCACACTGATGTACGAATGTATAAACACGCGCGCAAATCCTACTGGTGGGAAGGCAGAGACAGGAGGATCCCCAAGGCTCACTGGCCAGCCAATGTAGCCAAATTTGCTAGCTCAAGGTTCAGTGAGAGACCCTGTTTCAAAGGAGGTAGATAGGCCTCCCTAACAATGACACCTTAGAGTCTTGGGCCTCTATACATGTGCACACTGATGTACGAATATATAAACACGCGCACACACACACACACACACACACACACACACACTTTTTAAGTGAGAAAAGCAGTTCTGGAGGACATGTGCTCCACCTACTACCTGCCCAGCATGTCAGGCCAGAAACAAACATTTCCAACACAATGGTAAACAAACTCAGGTTTAAACCAGGCACGTGAAACAGGTGGGAGGGAGGAGAGGCGTGGCCTGCTGCTGTCAGAAGCCTGTCACACAACAGGAAGAACAATGACATCTTTATGGCAGTTGGGAGAGGAGGGAGAGATAGGTTTGATTAAATGAAGAGTCTCATGGATCCCACCCACCTGCCAGTTCTGCAAAGCCTTTTGAGACTACACTTCCATCTGAAGAGAAAAGTGATCCACCCTGTTTAGACACCCCAATAAGAGATGATGGGGCTGCCTAGAGGTGTGTGGTGGGCTCATTGAAGTCCTTCCCAGCAGCCATGGTATTCAGCAAACTTGCCTCAAGCACCACAGGCTACCAAAGATGCCTCCCACCACCACCCCCAACACACACACCCACAAGTCCCATTCCTCCTCCCAAATCTGCAGGGCTGCATGCAAAGCTTCCAAGGCAGATACAAGCTTTGCTTCAAGGTTTATTCAGCTCAAAGATCTCAGAGATGACCTTAATTTTATATTTCTCTGAATCCTTTTCAAAAGTTCTTTTTAAACTGTGCTGCTTCTCGATACTTTTTTTTTTCCTGCTGGACAAAGCGCTGTACTTCTAGAAATGCCTCATTAAGAAGCCAACCAATGCACCCACTGTCATCCTCCCCCCGCCCGAAAGCGTTCCAGGAACAGATCGCTCAGTCTTTGCAGGGACGTCCTTGCCATGGGCAGTTTCACGACATCAATAAACCCAACCTTGCTTCACTAGAACGTCTCATTAGCAGAGACAGCCCCTTGACCAACCTGGGGAGGGAAGGATGGAGTTGCGTCTTTTTCTCCTGGTTTCCTTTTGAAATCCTGGATTGATATCAGAGCTAAGTAAGAAGTAAACACTAATCCTAATGCAATTTCCCAGCAGAGACACCAACTAGAAAGGAAGTATTGAAAAGAAAAGCAGAGATCAATCAGAAAGAGGCTCAGAGGGTTTGATCAACACCAATAATGCAGGCAGGATACTTAAGAGGCCCAGCTGAGTATACCTTCTAAAAGTGGTTATGCCCCAGACCACAAGGAAGAGAATCTCAAAACTTTTGTAAAGCTGACAGTGAATGGCTCAAATGTAACTCTATCCATCCTATAAAATTAACAAATACCTAGAGCCTGAGAGATGGCTCAGTGGGTAAATGCTTATATGAGCACAAGTGTGAGGAGTGGCGTTCGGATCCCCAACATGCACATAAAAGCGGGGTGGGCATGGTGACCCACCCGTAATCCCAGCACGAGAGGCAGAGTCAGGGGATTCTCCCAGAGCAAGCTGGCTAGCAAGACTAGCAGGAAGCAGAGCGCTCCAGGTTCAGCAAGAGAGTAAGACTCAATATATAAGGTGGAGAACAATCAAACAAGGCACCTAACGTCAACCTCAGGCCTCCACAGACACATGCATGTATACCCGCACACACACATGCACCCACACATAAGTGAACATATGCATACACAGAAACCCCTGAAAACTAGTACCCAAAACGATCTACTTACCTGATCATTAAAAATCATATTTGTGGGGGGAAAACCCACAAAGGCAATCACAAACCATCCAGAACAAAGTGACAAGAGTTGCAGAGCAAAAGTGGCTTATTCACTTCTTAATGGATCAGGAAACTGACAGCCAGACCACAACCAGGGCTAGGCTGTAAGCCCCAATGCCCACCCCTAATGGTCTGTGTCTGCCAGCTAGGCTTTATGATAAGCAACAGCTTTCACAACATCCCCAACAGCTGGAGACCAAGTGTTCAAACACATGAGCCCATGCACCACATTTTACATTCAATGGCAATTTGAAATCAACTGATCTCCTGAAGGGTCAAATGAAAATCCTGGATTAACTAATAATCATCCTATCTCTACCACACTGATGTTCCAAATAGCACCTTCAGGATGACTCTTTAAGCAGAAGAAATAGAGGTCTACTTCCTAATGAAGAAAAAACTGGAAAGGGATAGGGAGGTATCTCAGTCAGTAAAGTGCTTGCAAGCACAAGGATCCAAGTTTCATCATTAGAACCCATGTTTTAAAACAAAATGTCAAGCATGGTAGCAGGTGCGTGTAATCACAGCACTAGGAAGGTAGAGACAAGATTCTGAGATTCACTAGTCAGTCAGCCTAGCCTACTTAGTGAGTTTTAGGAAAATGAGAATCTATGTCTCAAAGAACAAAGCAGATGGTTTCTGAGGAACAACACCCAAGATTGATCCCTGGATTTCACATACAGGTGTACACGCACACACACACACACACACACACACACACACACACACACACACAAACAGGAGCCATGGATTGCAGCTTATCCCCAGGTTACTGGCTCACAGATGGATGATAAGGTTCAATGTGGTGGGAGAACATGGCGTCAGGAGGCTGCTGGTCACATTGTCATTCATTGAGAGATGCATGCTACTGCTCAGCCCACCTCCTTTCTATCCAGTCAGACCCTGGACCATGGAATTGTGCTGCCCACAGTCAAGGTGTGTCTTCCCACTTCAGTTAATCCAATCTAGACACTTCTCAGACATGCTCAGAGATTTGGCCCAAGGTGACTCTGGATCCTGTCAAGTTGACAATCGATATTAACCACCACAGTACTTCAGAGCAGCAGCATAATGTGAGTTTGGTGAATGGGGCAAGCACCTTGTGGTAGGAATGGGAAGAGGCTGCAATCTCCCTAAAGATGCCCTTAACTCTGCTCTGAGCCATGTGATGACAGGACCTTCCTTGCCCTTGTTTTGTGAGTACCAACACAGCACAGAGAGAGAGAGAGAGAGAGAGAGAGAGAGAGAGAGAGAGAGAAACTAGAAACTGGGCAATGAGACTCCATTCCCTCATTTCCCCCACACATAGGAAACTAGAAGCCCCACACCCCGGAGAAGAGCCCTTTCCCCTCTCCAGCCACCTTTAGTCTGTGCTGAATGTGCCTAGTCAACTCATAGGCAGCTCTGGTCAATCAGAACCACCCCACAAGCCTCCCTCAGGCCCATCCTTGTTCTCGTCCATGAGACATGCCCTGCAGCTGACATGGCTGAAATATCTCTCTTGTAGAGTCTGACAGGCCTGAGAGGGTGGCAATTTTGACAGCTGGGGCCTGATTACTCCATCCCCTTTGACATTTCCACAGCTCATCTTCTTTGCTGACATACTCTCGCTAACAGGGCCTTTCAGAAGATGCCTCTAAGAAATTGGGGCCTGCTGACACCTGCCCCCACTTCTGTCAGCCTTGTGGAGCTCTGCCTAGCACAGTCAGGCCCCAGATCCACTAAGAGGGCTACACAGGGGAGCTGAGGTAGCCTGAGATTTCCAGGACTCATTGTTAGATATGAAATATGAGAAAGCAGTTGGAAGAATGAGCCATATATGCCTGCATGCTTCCATACATCCATCTGCCCACCTCCCCACCTACACATACATACATGCACCTATCCCTCCATTTATCCTTCCATCCACCCAACCATCCATCAACCCACCTACCTACCTACTTACACACACATATCTATACCTACTCACTCATCCATCCATTCATCCTGCCGCTCACTCACCCATATACCCATCCATCTATCCACCCACCTATATATAATGTATGCACCTACCCATCCATCCATTTCCATCCACCCATCCATCCATTCTCCTTTATGTACCTACACACACTTATCTATCTGTCCACCCATCTACCCACCACTAAACATTTACTAGTGCCAACTAGATATAAACACTGATCCAGGCATTTGTTCTAGAATGTTTCCCCACACCGGGACACTAGCAGGTCAGAGCAAGCAGCCCCACAAACTTTACTAGTTGTGAGTCTTTCTAGAAGTAGGGATCATCAAGATGGCGCAGTAATGTAAAGGGGTCTGCTGCCAAGTCTGGCAACCTGAGTTTGATGCCTGGGACCTACCTACACATGTACTATGGCATGTGTGACCCCAAAAATAATTAATTTAATTTAATATACATTTTAATTAATTTTTATTTTACATGTACAAATGTTTTTTGCCTGCACACATGTAAGAGCACCCATGCATGCATTGCCCACAGAGGCACCTGACTGTCAGGAGATACAGCTATCAAGACACAGCTGTAGTCTTCCCCAGGTACCTCATAACTGTTACTAAGTATCAGAATCATGAGCCAGAATGAACCTCTTTCATACCTGTTTCAGGTATTTCATTACAGTAACAATAAATGAGTATACACACACACACACTTCCACCACGACATCATTCACCATGAGTGATGTAACCAGAACCCTCCCCCCAGAGCTAATCAGATGCTGGAACCAGGCTCTTGAACCCCCAGAAATGACAGCTAAATAAACCTCTTTTTTTTTCTAAATAACCCAGCCTCAAAGTGTTCCATTATAGTAACACAAAATCAGCTAGGATATCCTCTTTCTGATTCAGCTTTATGGACAATTCATCTGATGGAACTCCTCTGACTACTCTCTTTCTAGAGAAGTTCCTCTTTATTACCTCACAAACTACCTTATTATTTCTTTTTCATTTTTAATTTTTTATTTTATGTGTATGAGTGTTTTGCCTGCACATATGTGTATCTGTGCATGCAATGCCATGAAGGCCAGAAGAGGGCATCAGAGTCCCTGGAACTGGAGTTACAGATGGTTGTTAACCTCTGTTAACCCAGGACCCACCCTCCATGTGGGTCCTGAGTGTGGGGCTGGAGAGATAACTCAGTGGTTAAAAGCACTTGCTGCTCTTTCAAAGGATCAGAGTTCAGTTCCCAGCACCCAGTTCAAGCAGCTCACAACCACCTGTAATTACAGCTCCAGATAATCAGATGCCCTCTGAAGATACCTGCACACACAAGCATACACACACACACACACACACACACACACACACACACAACCACTTACACATAACTAAAACTAAAACAAACCTAAAAAGAAGGTTAATCAATTAATTAGGATATGTAAGTATCCCTGGTATGCTGACCAGGCATCCTTCAAGTATATTCCCAGGAGTGGGAACCATACGATAGTTAGATCTATGGTTTTATTTTAGTTTTGTGAGGAATCCTCATACTGACTCCATGGTAGCTGGACTAACTGACATTCCCACCAGCAGTATTAAGGAATTATTTTTTATCCTATGATGTGTGTGTGAATGTTGTGATTATAAGGGAAATGGTCATTGTAGGAGCTACAGGTGACATTTTCAGTATTCAAACCTGCAGTTTAACAACACATACACATGCATGCACACACATGCAGTAACAACATACATTCTAAAACACACACTTGTAGATGAAGCACCAGAGGCAGAATCATCACAGTGTTGGCCCTGGCTGGGTAATTGGTATGCACACTTTATAACATTCATTTATTATTATTCTTTTTAAGGTCTACATATGCTTAAAGATTGTTTAAAAGGTAGGAAAACAATAAGTTAGAAACACAAAGCCAGATGTGGTGGTACACACGTATAATCCTGGAACTCAAGAGATGGAGGCAGGAGGATTGTGAATTCAGAGCTATCCTTGGCTACATAGTGAGTTTGAAACCAGCCTGGGTTACATGAGAAACTGTGTCTAAATGTTAATAATAATTAAAAAAAAAAAACCAAGGTTGGGGAGATAGTTAAGTTGATAAAAAGCTTGTGACACAAGCACAAGGGCTTGATTTTGATTTCCAGTGAAAAAAAGAAAGAAAAAGAAAGAAAGAAAGAAAGAAAGAAAGAAAGAAAGAAAGAAAGAAAGAAAGAAAGAAAGAAAGAAAGAAAAAACAATAGGAAGGGAGGGGAGAGAGAAACAAAGAGTCAACCTGAGTTGTGAGGGTTAGGTGCACGGTGCAGGATGACAGGAGGCCTTTCAGGTTTTCTTCTCTCTAAACCTTGGCAGGAAATGGAAAAAGCAAAGACAGCAGATGAGTGGAGGGATGCCCCACTGAGTCGGTGCCCTTGACCTTGTCAGAGGAAAGTGCCAGGCTGATTCAACATGACGCCTCCTTCTGAATGGTACTCCCACCATCCTTGGGCCTCTTTGGTGAGCACTTCATTCTTCTAGATGTGTTAAGAGTTCCCGCCTTAATCTGCAAGCACAGTCACAGACTATGCTTCCAGCCAGCTCAGCCTCCTCCCTGGCCAACACTACTATGAATCTTCCCAGCTGGACCTTGGTCTCTGGGCTCCCTGGCCCATCCAGGTCTGTATCAGCCACTCATCTCTCAGGCACAGTGGCATCTTAAAGGATCATTCACGACCCACTTTGCAGATCTTTTAGAGTTATCAGCTTAGCTCTAAGGTAGTTATTTTAAGCACTTGATCTCTATGGCAAATACAAAATAATAATAATGAGGGAGGAGGAGGAAGAGGGGGAGGGGG